>NC_134882.1:32529213-32576713 GCF_041734735.1 Babylonia areolata
GTCAGACTGGGAGGTGGGAGCAGAAAGACGGACATACAAAGAATTGATGATTTCCGTCTCAGTATATTTTTGTGTAATGTTCTCTCTCTCTCTCTTCCTCTATGTATATCTGTATGTATACATGTGTGTGTGTGTGTGTGTGTGTGTGTGTGTGTGTGTGTGTGTGTGTGTGTGTGTGTGTGTGTGTGTGTGTGTGTGTGTTTGCGCGCGTGTGTTTGTGTCAAAAAACCAAAGTCAAAATGGTTTAATTTGTTTGGCCTTTTAGCCTATACAAATGGAAATCATTTTTCATGAGTGCTTCTTTTCTCACTGAATATACTGTACGCAAATTTACCTGTATTATAGCGACGCGCTCTCCCTGGGGAGAGCAGCCCGAATTTCACACAGAGAAATCTGCTGTGATAAAAAGAAATACAAATACAAATAATCTCACATCGACCTCACATCAACTAGAGATGAGTAATGTTTGGGCTGTACAATGACGAATGTCTATAGTATTTACCAGACATGAGCTGAGCATGCACATCAGTGTTCTTTGGGCACACGAACACAAGAATGCAGTTCTGTTTCAGGAGTGTCCAGAGGAAAAGGGCAAGTTACCCTTCGATGCACATTCACCACATAAAAATTCAAAAGGTGAACATAATGACATAGTACCAGTTCTGACGGATAGTAAGACATGTAATCACATGAAATTACAGGCGTAATGACAACGTCTGGCAGTACGTTCAATATATATTAAAGCATGTGTGTGTTTCAATGGCAGAATGCCAATCTTATGAGAAACGATCAATCAGGCGCTGTTTAAATAACGCGATGAATGCCTTCACATTCACAACAGACGGAGCTTCCCATACTATTTCGAAGCCAAATATGTTGATCTTATTTCTGATTTTATATGCTCATGCATGTTGAATAATTCTGTCAATTTAAAGACAAAAGTATAGAATAAGTTATTTCTTTTTAGGGTATGTGGGATCATCCATTCAAACACTTCGCAATCAAAATGTTTTTCATAAATGCCAGCTTTAAGAGGATATCTGCCCAATTCTCAACATACCTTATGTTTTAGAGTTATTTGGCTTAACACCTAAAAAAACGCTTCACAGATGACAAGTGCACATTTTTCAATGATATTGCGGCTGTTCGTTATGAGAGAGAGAACCAGTTCTGGAATTTAATTCATCAGAAATAATCAATCATCGCATCCTTAATGACTACCAATTAAATCTTTTCTAACAGGGAAGTACCATTGTAAATGTCAGTATCTTCATAATACTCTCTCTCTCTCTCTCTCTCACACACACACACACACACAGAAACGAGGAAATGACAAAAGCGCATATGCTTGCGTGATTCATGGCATGATATCTATATTCAAACGTGCGTATTTGTGAATAAGCTTATGGTATATAAATATTTTTTTCCATTCATTTATCTATTTGTTTATATGATCATATATTCATTTATTCAACGAATCATTTATTTATCTATCTATTTATTTGCTTATTTATCTGTTTATTTATTTATTTTTTCATTCATTTCTTTAATCCTTTATTTATTCAGAGCTCTTCCTGGTATTCTCACCAACAATAACTTTTCTTCTATTTCGTTGTGAAGACCAGCCACTTAACTCCCCTCCTCTTTCCGCTCTTCTGTAAAGAAGGTGAATCTGTTGGCAATCATGTGACCTCACAGCTTCCCTTGAGGCTTCACTTTCCTGGGAAATTACGCGATCGCTTTTGATGTCGAAAGAATAAAGTTGATTTCTCTCGTTATCAAAACTGATTATGGTTCTTAATTTAAAACTCTCTTTTCTTTTCTTTGCATCACATTCTTTGATCGAATTGAAATCTGGGCTTAAGAGAAATGAATTATATAATTATGACTGTCTGCGTTTTATCATTTACGAACATGAAATACTGTGTTTATAGTTATGATGAATAAGTATTCAATTTATCTAAGATCCAGAGTTAAAATTTAACATAGAGAATAAAAATGTTTCCTTCACATTCAGACCTCCCTCTCTTTTTTCCCTTTCTCTCTTCTATCTCTCACTCTCCCCCTCCCTCTCTCCCTCCCTCCTCACTTCTCTTTCTCTCTCCCTCTCCAACCCAACCCAAACATACCACCTCCCCAAAACATAAGCGTTGGATACCCCTTTCGCGCGCGCACACACAGACACACATAGACACACAGACACAGACACACATACACACACACACACACACAGGAATTAAATTGTGAAGTAATATTGATAGGTATAATTTTTGGCAGGTTTTTCCTTGAAACTGTCAAAAACGAAATTAAGTGGGTTTAACTGTTGAAATGAAGTATGTGTCAAATGTTACGGATGAAAAAATTTATGTCCAGAGGGACAGAGGTCGTCGACACGACACCGCCGCTGCCAGTGGGTTCGAGACAGATGGAGCCTCCGACGCTGACAGGTGAGGCATTACTATCTAAATGAGACTATACTTTAAACCAGAAATGATGTGGATTTCAGGAAGTGTAACATAGCTTTGACTCACTTGAAAATTATATCAGTCAGCATGGGAAGAACCAGCACAAACATAGGCTCTGCAGATGACATAAAATTTCTGGCAGGTAGCCAACAGGAACTCGTGATACAAGTGTCTGTAATCCATTAAAAAAAAAAGAAACAACATGCATACTTACATTCTTAAAACGCTGAATCAGAAGGAAATGTCGTGATTCTGCCATGGCACTTCCTGATGATGAACAGCAAGAAATAAGTCGCCAAATACAGAAATGGGTGCTAAGGACAGTGATACGGACCTGTGAACTCCTTACTGAGCTATGTTAGTGACCAGTTCGCCATGGAATGCAACTGGTGTGATGGAGACATTTGCAATTTAGTGATGCTTGCAACCTCTGTGGGATGAAAATCAAAAGTGAACGATGTCTCTAGAGAAAACAAATATGTCAGGAAATGTTAATAATGAATGCTAGCAAATGCAATGATAAACGCCAACTGTTACTAGAAGACATTTATAAAAATGATGCACTAGTTGTCAAAATGATCCAATATGCAGCACTATACACCAATAATGTTTTAGCATAACTATTGTTTTGTAAGCTCAACCATTGGCTTTATTTGATATATTTTTGCTTGCAAAAAGCCCCTTTCCCTTTCCCAAGATCCCAGAGAGCCCTGACACCATTCATGTTTAAATAATTTGACAGTCTTAAATGTATTTGACCATTTGTATGTGGGCATGTTATCAGGGATCTGTGACATGAACAAGGGACTTCATGAGGCCTCTGAAAAAGCTAAGTCAACCCTTCCCCCCTTGTCTCTCCATTCTCTCTGTCTCTGTCTTGTCTTGTCTGTCCATGTGCATGTGTGTGTGTGTGTGTGTGTGTGTGTGTGTGTGTGTGCGTGTGTGTGTGTGTGTGTGTGTCCGTCCATTTGTCTCTGTCCCTGGATGGTTGCCCTGAGTGGATGTGTGCACCGAGTTCAGCATGGTGTTGAGCCTAACCCTTCCTAACCCTAACACACTGCACAGTATGGATGCAGTGTGGGTGTGTGTGTGTGGATTGTGAAGAACAAATAAGTGTGGCACGAATGCTCTGAGTTTCCTAGTTTTCAGGCAGCCCACTGAGGACAGCGCCACGACTTGAGAAACACCAGGGCTGAGCAGGACACCACCTGCGGGATCCAGGAACATGGGGCCACCACTACTTCAGGGTGAGGGACTGCTGTCAAAATCAGGTCTTGTGCCTTGACTAGATGTAAAGACAGACAAGACAGTAAGGCACTCCTATCAAAATCAGACTGTACTTAACCCCTTCACTGCCACAGTAAATAACCCTTTTAATTACACATACTTAACAGTGACCCAACTAGTACAGACTCTGGCATGGGTCTGACATTTCTGCCAGATAGAAAATTTCCTTTTTGGATTGCTGTGTGCCAGGCCTAATTTTAGCTTTTTTGGGGTGGGTTCACCAAAGTTTTCACTGCTCATTCATTTATAGGGGTATCTCAAAGATTTTTGGCATTTTTTCCCCCTCATAGCCTTGGCAGTGAAGTGACGGCATTATGTTGTGATGTTTCCAGTTTTTGTGTTATCCTTGGTAATGTATATTTTAAAAACACACTTTCGGAACATACACTCACACATTCCTGACCATAAAACATCAAACGTACTGGAAAAATGCGTTTTCTTGTACATTTACTGAAATTTAAGCGAAATTGTGTTACTATTAAAATAAGTATCTATCATAAGTGTCAATGACAAAAAAAATATATGTCCAGGGGGACAGAGGGTGCCAACGCCAGCACTGGGGAGGACGCTACCACTGCCAGTGGGTTCCAGACAGATGGAGCCACCGACGCTGACAGGTGAGATATTCCTGTCAAAATCAGACTGTACTTAAAACTAGAAATCATGTGGATTTCTGGAAGTGTAACATAGCTTTGGCTGACTCACTTGAAGATCATGTCAGCAGTCAGCATTGGAAAAACCACCACCACAAACACTGGCTTTGCAGATGACCTTAAATGTCTGGCAGGCAGTGAGCAAGAATTCATCATACAAGTGTGTGTTAACTAATTTAGAAAATGAAATTTGGATAAAGCATGACCTGAATATTTTGTGAACAAATTTGTTTTAGGATTTTTTGACAACTTTGGTGGATTCTGTAAAATGGAATAGAATGCTGGGAGATTACAATGTTAATGAAAATGATAGGATTTAAATCCAAAAGAATCAAAGCAGATTAATCAGTTTTCAGATTTTTTCAAACTACACCTATTTATTTTGGTAAAATAAAAGGAGTTGAATTGTTAGATAATTATAGGTGTAATTTTTGGCTCCTTTTTTCCTTAAAACTGTCAAAAACTGAAAGTAAGCGCGTTTGAGTATTAAAATTATCACTCATAAATGTTACTGACGAAAAAATATATGTCTAGGGGGACAGAGGATACCTACATCGGCATCAGGGAAGACGCTGCTGATGCCAGCGCCCAGGACGCCGCTTCCAGTGGGTTCCTGACAGATGGGGCCACCGACACCAACAGGTGAGGTATTCCTATCAAAATCAGACTGTCCTCGACTAAAAATCGAGTGGATTTCAGCAAGTGTAACCTAGCTTTGACTGATTCACTTGAAGATCGTGTCAGCAGTGGGTATTAGAAGAACCACCGCCGCAAAGACAGGCTTTGCAGATGACCTTAAATGCTTGGCAAGCAGTGAGCAAGAACTCATCGTACAAGTGTCTAACTAATTTAGAAAATGAAACTTCGATCAAGCATTATGTGAATCTTTTGTCAACAAATTTTGAGGATTTTGTGTTATCTTTGGTGGATTTTAAAAAATGGAATAGAATTGTGGGAAATAATAATGGAGATGAAAATGTTAAGAATTTGAATCCAAAAGTATCAAAGCAGATCAGTCGGTTTTCAGATTTTTTCAAACTACGCATGTTCATTAATTTTTGTAAAATAAAAGAAGTTGAATTGATAGATATTCATAGAATATTCCTGAAACTGTCAAAAAGTGAAAGTAAATTAATTATCAGTCATAAATGTTACTGATGAAAAAATATATGTCCAGACAGAGGACGCCAATGCCAGCACCGGGGAGGGTGCTGCCGATGCCAGCACCCAGGACGCCACTGCCAGTCAGTTCGAGAAAGATGGAGCCACCGACGGCGACATGTGAGATATTCCTATCAAAGTCAGACTGTACTTAAACTAGAAATCATGTGGATTTCAGGAAGTGTAACATAGCTTTGATTGACTCATTTGAAGATCATGTCAGCAGTCAGCATTGGAAGAACCACCACAAAGACAGGCTTTGCAGATGACCTAAAATGTCTGGCACGCAGTGAGCAAGAACACATCATTTAAATATCGGTAAATTACTTAAAAACTGAAACTTGGTTAAAACATCACCTGAATCTTTTGTAAACAAATTTCTAGGATTTTGTGTTACCTTTTGTGGATTCTAAAAATGGAAGAGAATGGTGGGAGATTACAATGTAGATGAAAATGTTAGGAATTTAAATCCCAAAGAATCAAAGCAGATTAATCAGTTTTCAGATTTTTTCAAACTACGCATATTTATTTTTGTAAAATAAAAGAAGTTGAAATGTTAGGTAATTATAGGTGTCATTTTTGGCTCTTTTCTCCTTAAAACTGTCAAAAACTGAAAGTAAGAGCGTTTAACTATTGAAATTTATCAGTCATAAATGTTACTGACGAAAAAATGTATGTCGAGGGGGACAGAGGACGCCTACACCAGCATCGGGGAGGACGCTGCCAATGCCAGCACCCAGGACGCCACAGCCGGTTCCAGACAGATGGGGCCACCGACACCGACAGGTGAGATATTCCTATCAAAATTGGACTGTACTTTGACTAAAAATCATGTGGATTTCAGTAAGTGTAAGATAGCTTTGACTAACTTGAGTGACTCACGAGCAGTCAGCACTGGAAGAACCACCACCACAAACACACACTTTGCAGATGACCTTAAATGTCTGGCAGGCAGTGAGCAAGAACTCATTGTACAAGTGTGTGACTAATTTAGAAAATGAAACTGGGATAAAGCATGACCTGAATCTTTTGTAAACAAAATTTGAGGATTTTGACCCAGCTTTGGCAGATTCTATATATGGAATAGAATTGTGGGAGATTACAGAAAAGTTGAAAATGTTTAGAATTTTTATGTAAGATTTTTTAAACCAATGGATATTTATCTTGGCAAAATAAAAGGAATTAAATTGTGAAGTAATATTGATAGGTATAATTTTTGGCAGGTTTTTCCTTGAAACTGTCAAAAACGAAATTAAGTGGGTTTAACTGTTGAAATGAAGTATGTGTCAAATGTTACGGATGAAAAAATTTATGTCCAGAGGGACAGAGGTCGTCGACACGACACCGCCGCTGCCAGTGGGTTCGAGACAGATGGAGCCTCCGACGCTGACAGGTGAGGCATTACTATCTAAATGAGACTATACTTTAAACCAGAAATGATGTGGATTTCAGGAAGTGTAACATAGCTTTGACTCACTTGAAAATTATATCAGTCAGCATGGGAAGAACCAGCACAAACATAGGCTCTGCAGATGACATAAAATTTCTGGCAGGTAGCCAACAGGAACTCGTGATACAAGTGTCTGTAATCCATTAAAAAAAAAAGAAACAACATGCATACTTACATTCTTAAAACGCTGAATCAGAAGGAAATGTCGTGATTCTGCCATGGCACTTCCTGATGATGAACAGCAAGAAATAAGTCGCCAAATACAGAAATGGGTGCTAAGGACAGTGATACGGACCTGTGAACTCCTTACTGAGCTATGTTAGTGACCAGTTCGCCATGGAATGCAACTGGTGTGATGGAGACATTTGCAATTTAGTGATGCTTGCAACCTCTGTGGGATGAAAATCAAAAGTGAACGATGTCTCTAGAGAAAACAAATATGTCAGGAAATGTTAATAATGAATGCTAGCAAATGCAATGATAAACGCCAACTGTTACTAGAAGACATTTATAAAAATGATGCACTAGTTGTCAAAATGATCCAATATGCAGCACTATACACCAATAATGTTTTAGCATAACTATTGTTTTGTAAGCTCAACCATTGGCTTTATTTGATATATTTTTGCTTGCAAAAAGCCCCTTTCCCTTTCCCAAGATCCCAGAGAGCCCTGACACCATTCATGTTTAAATAATTTGACAGTCTTAAATGTATTTGACCATTTGTATGTGGGCATGTTATCAGGGATCTGTGACATGAACAAGGGACTTCATGAGGCCTCTGAAAAAGCTAAGTCAACCCTTCCCCCCTTGTCTCTCCATTCTCTCTGTCTCTGTCTTGTCTTGTCTGTCCATGTGCATGTGTGTGTGTGTGTGTGTGTGTGTGTGTGTGTGTGTGCGTGTGTGTGTGTGTGTGTGTGTCCGTCCATTTGTCTCTGTCCCTGGATGGTTGCCCTGAGTGGATGTGTGCACCGAGTTCAGCATGGTGTTGAGCCTAACCCTTCCTAACCCTAACACACTGCACAGTATGGATGCAGTGTGGGTGTGTGTGTGTGGATTGTGAAGAACAAATAAGTGTGGCACGAATGCTCTGAGTTTCCTAGTTTTCAGGCAGCCCACTGAGGACAGCGCCACGACTTGAGAAACACCAGGGCTGAGCAGGACACCACCTGCGGGATCCAGGAACATGGGGCCACCACTACTTCAGGGTGAGGGACTGCTGTCAAAATCAGGTCTTGTGCCTTGACTAGATGTAAAGACAGACAAGACAGTAAGGCACTCCTATCAAAATCAGACTGTACTTAACCCCTTCACTGCCACAGTAAATAACCCTTTTAATTACACATACTTAACAGTGACCCAACTAGTACAGACTCTGGCATGGGTCTGACATTTCTGCCAGATAGAAAATTTCCTTTTTGGATTGCTGTGTGCCAGGCCTAATTTTAGCTTTTTTGGGGTGGGTTCACCAAAGTTTTCACTGCTCATTCATTTATAGGGGTATCTCAAAGATTTTTGGCATTTTTTCCCCCTCATAGCCTTGGCAGTGAAGTGACGGCATTATGTTGTGATGTTTCCAGTTTTTGTGTTATCCTTGGTAATGTATATTTTAAAAACACACTTTCGGAACATACACTCACACATTCCTGACCATAAAACATCAAACGTACTGGAAAAATGCGTTTTCTTGTACATTTACTGAAATTTAAGCGAAATTGTGTTACTATTAAAATAAGTATCTATCATAAGTGTCAATGACAAAAAAAATATATGTCCAGGGGGACAGAGGGTGCCAACGCCAGCACTGGGGAGGACGCTACCACTGCCAGTGGGTTCCAGACAGATGGAGCCACCGACGCTGACAGGTGAGATATTCCTGTCAAAATCAGACTGTACTTAAAACTAGAAATCATGTGGATTTCTGGAAGTGTAACATAGCTTTGGCTGACTCACTTGAAGATCATGTCAGCAGTCAGCATTGGAAAAACCACCACCACAAACACTGGCTTTGCAGATGACCTTAAATGTCTGGCAGGCAGTGAGCAAGAATTCATCATACAAGTGTGTGTTAACTAATTTAGAAAATGAAATTTGGATAAAGCATGACCTGAATATTTTGTGAACAAATTTGTTTTAGGATTTTTTGACAACTTTGGTGGATTCTGTAAAATGGAATAGAATGCTGGGAGATTACAATGTTAATGAAAATGATAGGATTTAAATCCAAAAGAATCAAAGCAGATTAATCAGTTTTCAGATTTTTTCAAACTACACCTATTTATTTTGGTAAAATAAAAGGAGTTGAATTGTTAGATAATTATAGGTGTAATTTTTGGCTCTTTTTTCCTTAAAACTGTCAAAAACTGAAAGTAAGCGCTTTTAAGTATTAACATTATCACTCATGAATGTTACTGACGAAAAAATATGTCTAGGGGGACAGAGGATACCTACATCGGCATCAGGGAAGACGCTGCTGATGCAAGCGCCCAGGACGCCGCTTCCAGTGGGTTCCTGACAGATGGGGCCACCGACACCAACAGGTGAGGTATTCCTATCAAAATCAGACTGTCCTCGACTAAAAATCGAGTGGATTTCAGCAAGTGTAACCTAGCTTTGACTGATTCACTTGAAGATCATGTCAGCAGTGGGCATTAGAAGAACCACCGCCGCAAAGACAGGCTTTGCAGATGACCTTAAATGCTTGGCAAGCAGTGAGCAAGAACTCATCGTACAAGTGTGTAACTAATTTAGAAAATGAAACTTCGATCAAGCATTATGTGAATCTTTTGTCAACAAATTTTGAGGATTTTGTGTTATCTTTGGTGGATTTTAAAAAATGGAATAGAATTGTGGGAAATAATAATGGAGATGAAAATGTTAAGAATTTGAATCCAAAAGTATCAAAGCAGATCAGTCGGTTTTCAGATTTTTTCAAACTACGCATGTTCATTAATTTTTGTAAAATAAAAGAAGTTGAATTGATAGATATTCATAGAATATTCCTGAAACTGTCAAAAAGTGAAAGTAAATTAATTATCAGTCATAAATGTTACTGATGAAAAAATATATGTCCAGACAGAGGACGCCAATGCCAGCACCGGGGAGGGTGCTGCCGATGACAGCACCCAGGACGCCACTGCCAGTCAGTTCGAGAAAGATGGAGCCACCGACGGCGACATGTGAGATATTCCTATCAAAGTCAGACTGTACTTAAACTAGAAATCATGTGGATTTCAGGAAGTGTAACATAGCTTTGATTGACTCATTTGAAGATCATGTCAGCAGTCAGCATTGGAAGAACCACCACAAAGACAGGCTTTGCAGATGACCTAAAATGTCTGGCACGCAGTGAGCAAGAACACATCATTTAAATATCGGTAAATTACTTAAAAACTGAAACTTGGTTAAAACATCACCTGAATCTTTTGTAAACAAATTTCTAGGATTTTGTGTTACTTTTTGTGGATTCTAAAAATGGAAGAGAATGGTGGGAGATTACAATGTAGATGAAAATGTTAGGAATTTAAATCCCAAAGAATCAAAGCAGATTAATCAGTTTTCAGATTTTTTCAAACTACGCATATTTATTTTTGTAAAATAAAAGAAGTTGAAATGTTAGGTAATTATAGGTGTCATTTTTGGCTCTTTTCTCCTTAAAACTGTCAAAAACTGAAAGTAAGAGCGTTTAACTATTGAAATTTATCAGTCATAAATGTTACTGATGAAAAAATGTATGTCGAGGGGGACAGAGGACGCCTACACCAGCATCGGGGAGGACGCTGCCAATGCCAGCACCCAGGACGCCACAGCCGGTTCCAGACAGATGGGGCCACCGACACCGACAGGTGAGATATTCCTATCAAAACTGGACTGTACTTTGACTAAAAATCATGTGGATTTCAGTAAGTGTAAGATAGCTTTGACTAACTTGAGTGACTCACGAGCAGTCAGCATTGGAAGAACCACCACCACAAACACACACTTTGCAGATGACCTTAAATGTCTGGCAGGCAGTGAGCAAGAACTCATTGTACAAGTGTGTGACTAATTTAGAAAATGAAACTGGGATAAAGCATGACCTGAATCTTTTGTAAACAAAATTTGAGGATTTTGACCCAGCTTTGGCAGATTCTATATATGGAATAGAATTGTGGGAGATTACAGAAAAGTTGAAAATGTTTAGAATTTTTATGTAAGATTTTTTAAACCAATGGATATTTATCTTGGCAAAATAAAAGGAATTAAATTGTGAAGTAATATTGATAGGTATAATTTTTGGCAGGTTTTTCCTTGAAACTGTCAAAAACGAAATTAAGTGGGTTTAACTATTGAAATGAAGTATGTGTCAAATGTTACGGATGAAAAAATTTATGTCCAGAGGGACAGAGGTCGTCGACACGACACCGCCGCTGCCAGTGGGTTCGAGACAGATGGAGCCTCCGACGCCGACAGGTGAGGCATTACTATCTAAATGAGACTATACTTTAAACCAGAAATGATGTGGATTTCAGGAAGTGTAACATAGCTTTGACTCACTTGAAAATTATATCAGTCAGCATGGGAAGAACTAGCACAAACATAGGCTCTGCAGATGACATAAAATTTCTGGCAGGTAGCCAACAGGAACTCGTGATACAAGTGTCTGTAATCCATTAAAAAAAAAAGAAGAAACAACATGCATACTTACATTCTTAAAACGCTGAATCAGAAGGAAATGTCGTGATTCTGCCATGGCACTTCCTGATGATGAACAGCAAGAAATAAGTCGCCAAATACAGAAATGGGTGCTAAGGACAGTGATACGGACCTGTGAACTCCTTACTGAGCTATGTTAGTGACCAGTTCGCCATGGAATGCAACTGGTGTGATGGAGACATTTGCAATTTAGTGATGCTTGCAACCTCTGTGGGATGAAAATCAAAAGTGAACGATGTCTCTAGAGAAAACAAATATGTCAGGAAATGTTAATAATGAATGCTAGCAAATGCAATGATAAATGCCAACTGTTACTAGAAGACATTTATAAAAATGATGCACTAGTTGTCAAAATGATCCAATATGCAGCACTATATACCAATAAAGTTTTAGCATAACTATTGTTTTGTAAGCTGAACCATTGGCTTTATTTGATATATTTTTGCTTGCAAAAAGCCCCTCTCCCTTTCCCAAGATCCCAGAAAGCCCTGACACCATTCATGTTTAAATAATTTGACAGTCTTAAATGTATTTGACCATTTGTATGTGGGCATGTTATCAGGGATCTGTGACATAAACAAGGGACTTCATGAGGCCTCTGAAAAAGCTAAGTCAACCCTTCCCCCCTTGTCTCTCCATTCTCTCTGTCTCTGTCTTGTCTTGTCTGTCCATGTGCATGTGTGTGTGTGTGCGTGTGTGTGTGTGTGTGTGTGTGTCCGTCCATTTGTCTCTGTCCCTGGATGGTTGCCCTGAGTGGATGTGTGCACCGAGTTCAGCATGGTGTTGAGCCTAACCCTTCCTAACCCTAACACACTGCACAGTATGGATGCAGTGTGTGTGTGTGTGTGGATTGTGAAGAACAAATAAGTGTGGCACGAATGCCCTGAGTTTCCTAGTTTTCAGGCAGCCCACTGAGGACAGCGCCACGACTTGAGAAACACCGGGGCTGAGCAGGACACCACTGCGGGATCCAGGAACATGGGGCCACCACTACTTCAGGGTGAGGGACTGCTGTCAAAATCAGGTCTTGTGCCTTGACTAGATGTAAAGACAGACAAGACAGTAAGGCACTCCTATCAAAATCAGACTGTACTTAACCCCTTCACTGCCACAGTAAATAACCCTTTTAATTACACATACTTAACCGTGACCCAACTAGTACAGACTCTGGCAGGGGTCTGACATTTCTGCCAGATAGAAAATTTCCTTTTTGGATTGCTGTGTGCCAGGCCTAATTTTAGCTTTTTTGGGGTGGGTTCACCAAAGTTTTCACTGCTCATTCATTTATAGGGGTATCTCAAAGATTTTTGGCATTTTTTCCCCCTCATAGCCTTGGCAGTGAAGTGACAGCATTATGTTGTGATGTTTCCAGTTTTTGTGTTATCCTTGGTAATGTATATTTTAAAAACAACACACTTTCGGAACATACACTCACACATTCCTGACCATAAAACATCAAACGTACTGGAAAAATGGGTTTTCTTGTACATTTACTGAAATTTAAGCGAAATTGTGTTACTATTAAAATAAGTATCTATCATAAGTGTCAATGACAAAAAAATATATGTCCAGGGGGACAGAGGGTGCCAACGCCAGCACTGGGGAGGACGCTACCACTGCCAGTGGGTTCCAGACAGATGGAGCCACCGACGCTGACAGGTGAGATATTCCTGTCAAAATCAGACTGTACTTAAAACTAGAAATCATGTGGATTTCTGGAAGTGTAACATAGCTTTGGCTAACTCACTTGAAGATCATGTCAGCAGTCAGCATTGGAAAAACCACCACCACAAACACTGGCTTTGCAGATGACCTTAAATGTCTGGCAGGCAGTGAGCAAGAATTCATCATACAAGTGTGTGTTAACTAATTTAGAAGATGAAATTTGGATAAAGCATGACCTGAATATTTTGTGAACAAATTTGTTTTAGGATTTTTTGACAAGTTTGGTGGATTCTGTAAAATGGAATAGAATGCAGGGAGATTACAATGTTAATGAAAATGATAGGATTTAAATCCAAAAGAATCAAAGCAGATTAATCAGTTTTCAGATTTTTTCAAACTACACCTATTTATTTTGGTAAAATAAAAGGAGTTGAATTGTTAGATAATTATAGGTGTAATTTTTGGCTCTTTTTTCCTTAAAACTGTCAGAAACTGAAAGTAAGTGCGTTTGAGTATTAAAATATCACTCATAAATGTTACTGACGAAAAAGATATGTCCTAGGGGGACAGAGGATACCTACATCGGCATCAGGGAAGACGCTGCTGATGCAAGCGCCCAGGACGCCGCATCCAGTGGGTTCCTTACAGATGGGGCCACCGACACCAACAGGTGAGGTATTCCTATCAAATCAGACTGTACTCGACTAAAAATCGAGTGGATTTCAGCAAGTGTAACCTAGCTTTTGACTGATTCACTTGAAGATCGTGTCAGCAGTGGGTATTAGAAGAACCACCGCCGCATAGACAGGCTTTGCAGATGACCTTAAATGCTTGGCAAGCAGTGAGCAAGAACTCATCGTACAAGTGTCTAACTAATTTAGAAAATGAAACTTCGATCAAGCATTATGTTGAATCTTTTGTCAACAAATTTTGAGGATTTTGTGTTATCTTTGGTGGATTTTAAAAAATGGAATAGAATTGTGGGAAATAATAATGGAGGTGAAAATGTTAAGAATTTGAATCCAAAAGTATCAAAGCAGATCAGTCGGTTTCAGATTTTTTCAAACTACGCATGTTCATTAATTTTTGTAAAATAAAAGAAGTTGAATTGATAGATATTCATAGAATATTCCTGAAACTGTCAAAAAGTGAAAGTAAATTAATTATCAGTCATAAATGTTACTGATGAAAAAATATATGTCCAGACAGAGGACGCCAATGCCAGCACCGGGGGGAGGGTGCTGCCGATGCCAGCACCCAGGACGCCACTGCCAGTCAGTTCGAGAAAGATGGAGCCACCGACGGCGACATGTGAGATATTCCTATCAAAGTCAGACTGTACTTAAACTAGAAATCATGTGGATTTCAGGAGTGGTAACATAGCTTTGATTGACTCATTTGAAGATCATGTCAGCAGTCAGCATTGGAAGAACCACCACAAAGACAGGCTTTGCAGATGACCTAAAATGTCTGGCACGCAGTGAGCAAGAACACATCATTTAAATATCGGTAAATTACTTAAAAACTGAAACTTGGTTAAAAACATCACCTGAATCTTTTGTAAACAAATTTCTAGGATTTTGTGTTACCTTTTGTGGATTCTAAAAATGGAAGAGAATGGTGGGAGATTACAATGTAGATGAAAATGTTAGGAATTTAAATCCCAAAGAATCAAAGCAGATTAATCAGTTTTCAGATTTTTTCAAACTACGCATATTTATTTTTGTAAAATAAAAGAAGTTGAAATGTTAGGTAATTATAGGTGTCATTTTTGGCTCTTTTCTCCTTAAAACTGCCAAAAACTGAAAGTAAGAGCGTTTAACTATTGAAATTTATCAGTCATAAATGTTACTGACGAAAAAATGTATGTCGAGGGGGACAGAGGACGCCTACACCAGCATCGGGGAGGACGCTGCCAATGCCAGCACCCAGGACGCCACAGCCGGTTCCAGACAGATGGGGCCACCGACACCGACAGGTGAGATATTCCTATCAAAACTGGACTGTACTTTGACTAAAAATCATGTGGATTTCAGTAAGTGTAAGATAGCTTTGACTAACTTGAGTGACTCACGAGCAGTCAGCATTGGAAGAACCACCACCACAAACACACACTTTGCAGATGACCTTAAATGTCTGGCAGGCAGTGAGCAAGAACTCATTGTACAAGTGTGTGACTAATTTAGAAAATGAAACTGGGATAAAGCGTGACCTGAATCTTTTGTAAACAAAATTTGAGGATTTTGACGCAGCTTTGGCAGATTCTATATATGGAATAGAATTGTGGGAGATTACAGAAAAGTTGAAAATGTTTAGAATTTTTATGTAAGATTTTTTAAACCAATGGATATTTATCTTGGCAAAATAAAAGGAATTAAATTGTGAAGTAATATTGATAGGTATAATTTTTGGCAGGTTTTTCCTTGAAACTGTCAAAAACGAAATTAAGTGGGTTTAACTATTGAAATGAAGTATGTGTCAAATGTTACGGATGAAAAAATTTATGTCCAGAGGGACAGAGGTCGTCGACACGACACCGCCGCTGCCAGTGGGTTCGAGACAGATGGAGCCTCCGACGCTGACAGGTGAGGCATTACTATCTAAATGAGACTATACTTTAAACCAGAAATGATGTGGATTTCAGGAAGTGTAACATAGCTTTGACTCACTTGAAAATTATATCAGTCAGCATGGGAAGAACCAGCACAAACATAGGCTCTGCAGATGACATAAAATTTCTGGCAGGTAGCCAACAGGAACTCGTGATACAAGTGTCTGTAATCCATTAAAAAAAAAAAGAAACAACATGCATACTTACATTCTTAAAACGCTGAATCAGAAGGAAATGTCGTGATTCTGCCATGGCACTTCCTGATGATGAACAGCAAGAAATAAGTCGCCAAATACAGAAATGGGTGCTAAGGACAGTGATACGGACCTGTGAACTCCTTACTGAGCTATGTTAGTGACCAGTTCGCCATGGAATGCAACTGGTGTGATGGAGACATTTGCAATTTAGTGATGCTTGCAACCTCTGTGGGATGAAAATCAAAAGTGAACGATGTCTCTAGAGAAAACAAATATGTCAGGAAATGTTAATAATGAATGCTAGCAAATGCAATGATAAACATCAACTGTTACTAGAAGACATTTATAAAAATGATGCACTAGTTGTCAAAATGATCCAATATGCAGCACTATACACCAATAATGTTTTAGCATAACTATTGTTTTGTAAGCTCAACCATTGGCTTTATTTGATATATTTTTGCTTGCAAAAAGCCCCTTTCCCTTTCCCAAGATCCCAGAGAGCCCTGACACCATTCATGTTTAAATAATTTGACAGTCTTAAATGTATTTGACCATTTGTATGTGGGCATGTTATCAGGGATCTGTGACATGAACAAGGGACTTCATGAGGCCTCTGAAAAAGCTAAGTCAACCCTTCCCCCCTTGTCTCTCCATTCTCTCTGTCTCTGTCTTGTCTTGTCTGTCCATGTGCATGTGTGTGTGTGTGTGTGTGTGCGTGTGTGTGTGTGTCCGTCCATTTGTCTCTGTCCCTGGATGGTTGCCCTGAGTGGATGTGTGCACCGAGTTCAGCATGGTGTTGAGCCTAACCCTTCCTAACCCTAACACACTGCACAGTATGGATGCAGTGTGTGTGTGTGTGTGTGGATTGTGAAGAACAAATAAGTGTGGCACGAATGCCCTGAGTTTCCTAGTTTTCAGGCAGCCCACTGAGGACAGCGCCACGACTTGAGAAACACCGGGGCTGAGCAGGACACCACCTGCGGGATCCAGGAACATGGGGCCACCACTACTTCAGGGTGAGGGACTGCTGTCAAAATCAGGTCTTGTGCCTTGACTAGATGTAAAGACAGACAAGACAGTAAGGCACTCCTATCAAAATCAGACTGTACTTAACCCCTTCACTGCCACAGTAAATAACCCTTTTAATTACACATACTTAACCGTGACCCAACTAGTACAGACTCTGGCAGGGGTCTGACATTTCTGCCAGATAGAAAATTTCCTTTTTGGATTGCTGTGTGCCAGGCCTAATTTTAGCTTTTTTGGGGTGGGTTCACCAAAGTTTTCACTGCTCATTCATTTATAGGGGTATCTCAAAGATTTTTGGCATTTTTTCCCCTCATAGCCTTGGCAGTGAAGTGACAGCATTATGTTGTGATGTTTCCAGTTTTTGTGTTATCCTTGGTAATGTATATTTTAAAAACAACACACTTTCGGAACATACACTCACACATTCCTGGCCATAAAACATCAAACGTACTGGAAAAATGGGTTTTCTTGTACATTTACTGAAATTTAAGCGAAATTGTGTTACTATTAAAATAAGTATCTATCATAAGTGTCAATGACAAAAAAATATATGTCCAGGGGGACAGAGGGTGCCAACGCCAGCACTGGGGAGGACGCTACCACTGCCAGTGGGTTCCAGACAGATGGAGCCACCGACGCTGACAGGTGAGATATTCCTGTCAAAATCAGACTGTACTTAAAACTAGAAATCATGTGGATTTCTGGAAGTGTAACATAGCTTTGGCTGACTCACTTGAAGATCATGTCAGCAGTCAGCATTGGAAAAACCACCACCACAAACACTGGCTTTGCAGATGACCTTAAATGTCTGGCAGGCAGTGAGCAAGAATTCATCATACAAGTGTGTGTTAACTAATTTAGAAAATGAAATTTGGATAAAGCATGACCTGAATATTTTGTGAACAAATTTGTTTTAGGATTTTTTGACAACTTTGGTGGATTCTGTAAAATGGAATAGAATGCTGGGAGATTACAATGTTAATGAAAATGATAGGATTTAAATCCAAAAGAATCAAAGCAGATTAATCAGTTTTCAGATTTTTTCAAACTACACCTATTTATTTTGGTAAAATAAAAGGAGTTGAATTGTTAGATAATTATAGGTGTAATTTTTGGCTCTTTTTTCCTTAAAACTGTCAAAAACTGAAAGTAAGCGCGTTTAAGTATTAAAATTATCACTCATAAATGTTACTGACGAAAAAATATATGTCTAGGGGGACAGAGGATACCTACATCGGCATCAGGGAAGACGCTGCTGATGCAAGCGCCCAGGACGCCGCTTCCAGTGGGTTCCTGACAGATGGGGCCACCGACACCAACAGGTGAGGTATTCCTATCAAAATCAGACTGTACTCGACTAAAAATCGAGTGGATTTCAGCAAGTGTAACCTAGCTTTGACTGATTCACTTGAAGATCATGTCAGCAGTGGGCATTAGAAGAACCACCGCCGCAAAGACAGGCTTTGCAGATGACCTTAAATGCTTGGCAAGCAGTGAGCAAGAACTCATCGTACAAGTGTCTAACTAATTTAGAAAATGAAACTTCGATCAAGCATTATGTGAATCTTTTGTCAACAAATTTTGAGGATTTTGTGTTATCTTTGGTGGATTTTAAAAAATGGAATAGAATTGTGGGAAATAATAATGGAGATGAAAATGTTAAGAATTTGAATCCAAAAGTATCAAAGCAGATCAGTCGGTTTTCAGATTTTTTCAAACTACGCATGTTCATTAATTTTTGTAAAATAAAAGAAGTTGAATTGATAGATATTCATAGAATATTCCTGAAACTGTCAAAAAGTGAAAGTAAATTAATTATCAGTCATAAATGTTACTGATGAAAAAATATATGTCCAGACAGAGGACGCCAATGCCAGCACCGGGGAGGGTGCTGCCGATGCCAGCACCCAGGACGCCACTGCCAGTCAGTTCGAGAAAGATGGAGCCACCGACGGCGACATGTGAGATATTCCTATCAAAGTCAGACTGTACTTAAACTAGAAATCATGTGGATTTCAGGAAGTGTAACATAGCTTTGATTGACTCATTTGAAGATCATGTCAGCAGTCAGCATTGGAAGAACCACCACAAAGACAGGCTTTGCAGATGACCTAAAATGTCTGGCACGCAGTGAGCAAGAACACATCATTTAAATATCGGTAAATTACTTAAAAACTGAAACTTGGTTAAAACATCACCTGAATCTTTTGTAAACAAATTTCTAGGATTTTGTGTTACCTTTTGTGGATTCTAAAAATGGAAGAGAATGGTGGGAGATTACAATGTAGATGAAAATGTTAGGAATTTAAATCCCAAAGAATCAAAGCAGATTAATCAGTTTTCAGATTTTTTCAAACTACGCATATTTATTTTTGTAAAATAAAAGAAGTTGAAATGTTAGGTAATTATAGGTGTCATTTTTGGCTCTTTTCTCCTTAAAACTGTCAAAAACTGAAAGTAAGAGCGTTTAACTATTGAAATTTATCAGTCATAAATGTTACTGACGAAAAAATGTATGTCGAGGGGGACAGAGGACGCCTACACCAGCATCGGGGAGGACGCTGCCAATGCCAGCACCCAGGACGCCACAGCCGGTTCCAGACAGATGGGGCCACCGACACCGACAGGTGAGATATTCCTATCAAAATTGGACTGTACTTTGACTAAAAATCATGTGGATTTCAGTAAGTGTAAGATAGCTTTGACTAACTTGAGTGACTCACGAGCAGTCAGCATTGGAAGAACCACCACCACAAACACACACTTTGCAGATGACCTTAAATGTCTGGCAGGCAGTGAGCAAGAACTCATTGTACAAGTGTGTGACTAATTTAGAAAATGAAACTGGGATAAAGCATGACCTGAATCTTTTGTAAACAAAATTTGAGGATTTTGACCCAGCTTTGGCAGATTCTATATATGGAATAGAATTGTGGGAGATTACAGAAAAGTTGAAAATGTTTAGAATTTTTATGTAAGATTTTTTAAACCAATGGATATTTATCTTGGCAAAATAAAAGGAATTAAATTGTGAAGTAATATTGATAGGTATAATTTTTGGCAGGTTTTTCCTTGAAACTGTCAAAAACGAAATTAAGTGGGTTTAACTATTGAAATGAAGTATGTGTCAAATGTTACGGATGAAAAAATTTATGTCCAGAGGGACAGAGGTCGTCGACACGACACCGCCGCTGCCAGTGGGTTCGAGACAGATGGAGCCTCCGACGCCGACAGGTGAGGCATTACTATCTAAATGAGACTATACTTTAAACCAGAAATGATGTGGATTTCAGGAAGTGTAACATAGCTTTGACTCACTTGAAAATTATATCAGTCAGCATGGGAAGAACTAGCACAAACATAGGCTCTGCAGATGACATAAAATTTCTGGCAGGTAGCCAACAGGAACTCGTGATACAAGTGTCTGTAATCCATTAAAAAAAAAAGAAACAACATGCATACTTACATTCTTAAAACGCTGAATCAGAAGGAAATGTCGTGATTCTGCCATGGCACTTCCTGATGATGAACAGCAAGAAATAAGTCGCCAAATACAGAAATGGGTGCTAAGGACAGTGATACGGACCTGTGAACTCCTTACTGAGCTATGTTAGTGACCAGTTCGCCATGGAATGCAACTGGTGTGATGGAGACATTTGCAATTTAGTGATGCTTGCAACCTCTGTGGGATGAAAATCAAAAGTGAACGATGTCTCTAGAGAAAACAAATATGTCAGGAAATGTTAATAATGAATGCTAGCAAATGCAATGATAAACGCCAACTGTTACTAGAAGACATTTATAAAAATGATGCACTAGTTGTCAAAATGATCCAATATGCAGCACTATATACCAATAATGTTTTAGCATAACTATTGTTTTGTAAGCTCAACCATTGGCTTTATTTGATATATTTTTGCTTGCAAAAAGCCCCTCTCCCTTTCCCAAGATCCCAGAAAGCCCTGACACCATTCATGTTTAAATAATTTGACAGTCTTAAATGTATTTGACCATTTGTATGTGGGCATGTTATCAGGGATCTGTGACATGAACAAGGGACTTCATGAGGCCTCTGAAAAAGCTAAGTCAACCCTTCCCCCCTTGTCTCTCCATTCTCTCTGTCTCTGTCTTGTCTTGTCTGTCCATGTGCATGTGTGTGTGTGTGTGTGTGTGTGTGTGTGTGTGTGTGTGTGTGTGTCCGTCCATTTGTCTCTGTCCCTGGATGGTTGCCCTGAGTGGATGTGTGCACCGAGTTCAGCATGGTGTTGAGCCTAACCCTTCCTAACCCTAACACACTGCACAGTATGGATGCAGTGTGTGTGTGTGTGTGTGGATTGTGAAGAACAAATAAGTGTGGCACGAATGCCCTGAGTTTCCTAGTTTTCAGGCAGCCCACTGAGGACAGCGCCACGACTTGAGAAACACCGGGGCTGAGCAGGACACCACCTGCGGGATCCAGGAACATGGGGCCACCACTACTTCAGGGTGAGGGACTGCTGTCAAAATCAGGTCTTGTGCCTTGACTAGATGTAAAGACAGACAAGACAGTAAGGCACTCCTATCAAAATCAGACTGTACTTAACCCCTTCACTGCCACAGTAAATAACCCTTTTAATTACACATACTTAACCGTGACCCAACTAGTACAGACTCTGGCATGGGTCTGACATTTCTGCCAGATAGAAAATTTCCTTTTTGGATTGCTGTGTGCCAGGCCTAATTTTAGCTTTTTTGGGGTGGGTTCACCAAAGTTTTCACTGCTCATTCATTTATAGGGGTATCTCAAAGATTTTTGGCATTTTTTCCCCCTCATAGCCTTGGCAGTGAAGTGACAGCATTATGTTGTGATGTTTCCAGTTTTTGTGTTATCCTTGGTAATGTATATTTTAAAAACAACACACTTTCGGAACATACACTCACACATTCCTGACCATAAAACATCAAACGTACTGGAAAAATGGGTTTTCTTGTACATTTACTGAAATTTAAGCGAAATTGTGTTACTATTAAAATAAGTATCTATCATAAGTGTCAATGACAAAAAAATATATGTCCAGGGGGACAGAGGGTGCCAACGCCAGCACTGGGGAGGACGCTACCACTGCCAGTGGGTTCCAGACAGATGGAGCCACCGACGCTGACAGGTGAGATATTCCTGTCAAAATCAGACTGTACTTAAAACTAGAAATCATGTGGATTTCTGGAAGTGTAACATAGCTTTGGCTGACTCACTTGAAGATCATGTCAGCAGTCAGCATTGGAAAAACCACCACCACAAACACTGGCTTTGCAGATGACCTTAAATGTCTGGCAGGCAGTGAGCAAGAATTCATCATACAAGTGTGTGTTAACTAATTTAGAAAATGAAATTTGGATAAAGCATGACCTGAATATTTTGTGAACAAATTTGTTTTAGGATTTTTTGACAACTTTGGTGGATTCTGTAAAATGGAATAGAATGCTGGGAGATTACAATGTTAATGAAAATGATAGGATTTAAATCCAAAAGAATCAAAGCAGATTAATCAGTTTTCAGATTTTTTCAAACTACACCTATTTATTTTGGTAAAATAAAAGGAGTTGAATTGTTAGATAATTATAGGTGTAATTTTTGGCTCTTTTTTCCTTAAAACTGTCAAAAACTGAAAGTAAGCGCGTTTAAGTATTAAAATTATCACTCATAAATGTTACTGACGAAAAAATATATGTCTAGGGGGACAGAGGATACCTACATCGGCATCAGGGAAGACGCTGCTGATGCAAGCGCCCAGGACGCCGCTTCCAGTGGGTTCCTGACAGATGGGGCCACCGACACCAACAGGTGAGGTATTCCTATCAAAATCAGACTGTACTCGACTAAAAATCGAGTGGATTTCAGCAAGTGTAACCTAGCTTTGACTGATTCACTTGA
The DNA here is from genome assembly GCF_041734735.1 of Babylonia areolata. Taxonomy (NCBI): domain Eukaryota; kingdom Metazoa; phylum Mollusca; class Gastropoda; order Neogastropoda; family Buccinidae; genus Babylonia; species Babylonia areolata. The sequence goes on from NC_134882.1 coordinate 32,552,341, forward strand.
AGATCATGTCAGCAGTGGGCATTAGAAGAACCACCGCCGCAAAGACAGGCTTTGCAGATGACCTTAAATGCTTGGCAAGCAGTGAGCAAGAACTCATCGTACAAGTGTCTAACTAATTTAGAAAATGAAACTTCGATCAAGCATTATGTGAATCTTTTGTCAACAAATTTTGAGGATTTTGTGTTATCTTTGGTGGATTTTAAAAAATGGAATAGAATTGTGGGAAATAATAATGGAGATGAAAATGTTAAGAATTTGAATCCAAAAGTATCAAAGCAGATCAGTCGGTTTTCAGATTTTTTCAAACTACGCATGTTCATTAATTTTTGTAAAATAAAAGAAGTTGAATTGATAGATATTCATAGAATATTCCTGAAACTGTCAAAAAGTGAAAGTAAATTAATTATCAGTCATAAATGTTACTGATGAAAAAATATATGTCCAGACAGAGGACGCCAATGCCAGCACCGGGGAGGGTGCTGCCGATGCCAGCACCCAGGACGCCACTGCCAGTCAGTTCGAGAAAGATGGAGCCACCGACGGCGACATGTGAGATATTCCTATCAAAGTCAGACTGTACTTAAACTAGAAATCATGTGGATTTCAGGAAGTGTAACATAGCTTTGATTGACTCATTTGAAGATCATGTCAGCAGTCAGCATTGGAAGAACCACCACAAAGACAGGCTTTGCAGATGACCTAAAATGTCTGGCACGCAGTGAGCAAGAACACATCATTTAAATATCGGTAAATTACTTAAAAACTGAAACTTGGTTAAAACATCACCTGAATCTTTTGTAAACAAATTTCTAGGATTTTGTGTTACCTTTTGTGGATTCTAAAAATGGAAGAGAATGGTGGGAGATTACAATGTAGATGAAAATGTTAGGAATTTAAATCCCAAAGAATCAAAGCAGATTAATCAGTTTTCAGATTTTTTCAAACTACGCATATTTATTTTTGTAAAATAAAAGAAGTTGAAATGTTAGGTAATTATAGGTGTCATTTTTGGCTCTTTTCTCCTTAAAACTGTCAAAAACTGAAAGTAAGAGCGTTTAACTATTGAAATTTATCAGTCATAAATGTTACTGACGAAAAAATGTATGTCGAGGGGGACAGAGGACGCCTACACCAGCATCGGGGAGGACGCTGCCAATGCCAGCACCCAGGACGCCACAGCCGGTTCCAGACAGATGGGGCCACCGACACCGACAGGTGAGATATTCCTATCAAAACTGGACTGTACTTTGACTAAAAATCATGTGGATTTCAGTAAGTGTAAGATAGCTTTGACTAACTTGAGTGACTCACGAGCAGTCAGCATTGGAAGAACCACCACCACAAACACACACTTTGCAGATGACCTTAAATGTCTGGCAGGCAGTGAGCAAGAACTCATTGTACAAGTGTGTGACTAATTTAGAAAATGAAACTGGGATAAAGCATGACCTGAATCTTTTGTAAACAAAATTTGAGGATTTTGACCCAGCTTTGGCAGATTCTATATATGGAATAGAATTGTGGGAGATTACAGAAAAGTTGAAAATGTTTAGAATTTTTATGTAAGATTTTTTAAACCAATGGATATTTATCTTGGCAAAATAAAAGGAATTAAATTGTGAAGTAATATTGATAGGTATAATTTTTGGCAGGTTTTTCCTTGAAACTGTCAAAAACGAAATTAAGTGGGTTTAACTATTGAAATGAAGTATGTGTCAAATGTTACGGATGAAAAAATTTATGTCCAGAGGGACAGAGGTCGTCGACACGACACCGCCGCTGCCAGTGGGTTCGAGACAGATGGAGCCTCCGACGCCGACAGGTGAGGCATTACTATCTAAATGAGACTATACTTTAAACCAGAAATGATGTGGATTTCAGGAAGTGTAACATAGCTTTGACTCACTTGAAAATTATATCAGTCAGCATGGGAAGAACTAGCACAAACATAGGCTCTGCAGATGACATAAAATTTCTGGCAGGTAGCCAACAGGAACTCGTGATACAAGTGTCTGTAATCCATTAAAAAAAAAAAGAAACAACATGCATACTTACATTCTTAAAACGCTGAATCAGAAGGAAATGTCGTGATTCTGCCATGGCACTTCCTGATGATGAACAGCAAGAAATAAGTCGCCAAATACAGAAATGGGTGCTAAGGACAGTGATACGGACCTGTGAACTCCTTACTGAGCTATGTTAGTGACCAGTTCGCCATGGAATGCAACTGGTGTGATGGAGACATTTGCAATTTAGTGATGCTTGCAACCTCTGTGGGATGAAAATCAAAAGTGAACGATGTCTCTAGAGAAAACAAATATGTCAGGAAATGTTAATAATGAATGCTAGCAAATGCAATGATAAACGCCAACTGTTACTAGAAGACATTTATAAAAATGATGCACTAGTTGTCAAAATGATCCAATATGCAGCACTATATACCAATAATGTTTTAGCATAACTATTGTTTTGTAAGCTCAACCATTGGCTTTATTTGATATATTTTTGCTTGCAAAAAGCCCCTCTCCCTTTCCCAAGATCCCAGAAAGCCCTGACACCATTCATGTTTAAATAATTTGACAGTCTTAAATGTATTTGACCATTTGTATGTGGGCATGTTATCAGGGATCTGTGACATGAACAAGGGACTTCATGAGGCCTCTGAAAAAGCTAAGTCAACCCTTCCCCCCTTGTCTCTCCATTCTCTCTGTCTCTGTCTTGTCTTGTCTGTCCATGTGCATGTGTGTGTGTGTGCGTGTGTGTGTGTGTGTGTGTGTGTCCGTCCATTTGTCTCTGTCCCTGGATGGTTGCCCTGAGTGGATGTGTGCACCGAGTTCAGCATGGTGTTGAGCCTAACCCTTCCTAACCCTAACACACTGCACAGTATGGATGCAGTGTGTGTGTGTGTGTGTGGATTGTGAAGAACAAATAAGTGTGGCACGAATGCCCTGAGTTTCCTAGTTTTCAGGCAGCCCACTGAGGACAGCGCCACGACTTGAGAAACACCGGGGCTGAGCAGGACACCACTGCGGGATCCAGGAACATGGGGCCACCACTACTTCAGGGTGAGGGACTGCTGTCAAAATCAGGTCTTGTGCCTTGACTAGATGTAAAGACAGACAAGACAGTAAGGCACTCCTATCAAAATCAGACTGTACTTAACCCCTTCACTGCCACAGTAAATAACCCTTTTAATTACACATACTTAACCGTGACCCAACTAGTACAGACTCTGGCAGGGGTCTGACATTTCTGCCAGATAGAAAATTTCCTTTTTGGATTGCTGTGTGCCAGGCCTAATTTTAGCTTTTTTGGGGTGGGTTCACCAAAGTTTTCACTGCTCATTCATTTATAGGGGTATCTCAAAGATTTTTGGCATTTTTTCCCCCTCATAGCCTTGGCAGTGAAGTGACAGCATTATGTTGTGATGTTTCCAGTTTTTGTGTTATCCTTGGTAATGTATATTTTAAAAACAACACACTTTCGGAACATACACTCACACATTCCTGACCATAAAACATCAAACGTACTGGAAAAATGGGTTTTCTTGTACATTTACTGAAATTTAAGCGAAATTGTGTTACTATTAAAATAAGTATCTATCATAAGTGTCAATGACAAAAAAATATATGTCCAGGGGGACAGAGGGTGCCAACGCCAGCACTGGGGAGGACGCTACCACTGCCAGTGGGTTCCAGACAGATGGAGCCACCGACGCTGACAGGTGAGATATTCCTGTCAAAATCAGACTGTACTTAAAACTAGAAATCATGTGGATTTCTGGAAGTGTAACATAGCTTTGGCTGACTCACTTGAAGATCATGTCAGCAGTCAGCATTGGAAAAACCACCACCACAAACACTGGCTTTGCAGATGACCTTAAATGTCTGGCAGGCAGTGAGCAAGAATTCATCATACAAGTGTGTGTTAACTAATTTAGAAGATGAAATTTGGATAAAGCATGACCTGAATATTTTGTGAACAAATTTGTTTTAGGATTTTTTGACAAGTTTGGTGGATTCTGTAAAATGGAATAGAATGCTGGGAGATTACAATGTTAATGAAAATGATAGGATTTAAATCCAAAAGAATCAAAGCAGATTAATCAGTTTTCAGATTTTTTCAAACTACACCTATTTATTTTGGTAAAATAAAAGGAGTTGAATTGTTAGATAATTATAGGTGTAATTTTTGGCTCTTTTTTCCTTAAAACTGTCAAAAACTGAAAGTAAGCGCGTTTAAGTATTAAAATTATCACTCATAAATGTTACTGACGAAAAAATATATGTCTAGGGGGACAGAGGATACCTACATCGGCATCAGGGAAGACGCTGCTGATGCAAGCGCCCAGGACGCCGCTTCCAGTGGGTTCCTGACAGATGGGGCCACCGACACCAACAGGTGAGGTATTCCTATCAAAATCAGACTGTCCTCGACTAAAAATCGAGTGGATTTCAGCAAGTGTAACCTAGCTTTGACTGATTCACTTGAAGATCATGTCAGCAGTGGGCATTAGAAGAACCACCGCCGCAAAGACAGGCTTTGCAGATGACCTTAAATGCTTGGCAAGCAGTGAGCAAGAACTCATCGTACAAGTGTCTAACTAATTTAGAAAATGAAACTTCGATCAAGCATTATGTGAATCTTTTGTCAACAAATTTTGAGGATTTTGTGTTATCTTTGGTGGATTTTAAAAAATGGAATAGAATTGTGGGAAATAATAATGGAGATGAAAATGTTAAGAATTTGAATCCAAAAGTATCAAAGCAGATCAGTCGGTTTTCAGATTTTTTCAAACTACGCATGTTCATTAATTTTTGTAAAATAAAAGAAGTTGAATTGATAGATATTCATAGAATATTCCTGAAACTGTCAAAAAGTGAAAGTAAATTAATTATCAGTCATAAATGTTACTGATGAAAAAATATATGTCCAGACAGAGGACGCCAATGCCAGCACCGGGGAGGGTGCTGCCGATGCCAGCACCCAGGACGCCACTGCCAGTCAGTTCGAGAAAGATGGAGCCACCGACGGCGACATGTGAGATATTCCTATCAAAGTCAGACTGTACTTAAACTAGAAATCATGTGGATTTCAGGAAGTGTAACATAGCTTTGATTGACTCATTTGAAGATCATGTCAGCAGTCAGCATTGGAAGAACCACCACAAAGACAGGCTTTGCAGATGACCTAAAATGTCTGGCACGCAGTGAGCAAGAACACATCATTTAAATATCGGTAAATTACTTAAAAACTGAAACTTGGTTAAAACATCACCTGAATCTTTTGTAAACAAATTTCTAGGATTTTGTGTTACCTTTTGTGGATTCTAAAAATGGAAGAGAATGGTGGGAGATTACAATGTAGATGAAAATGTTAGGAATTTAAATCCCAAAGAATCAAAGCAGATTAATCAGTTTTCAGATTTTTTCAAACTACGCATATTTATTTTTGTAAAATAAAAGAAGTTGAAATGTTAGGTAATTATAGGTGTCATTTTTGGCTCTTTTCTCCTTAAAACTGTCAAAAACTGAAAGTAAGAGCGTTTAACTATTGAAATTTATCAGTCATAAATGTTACTGACGAAAAAATGTATGTCGAGGGGGACAGAGGACGCCTACACCAGCATCGGGGAGGACGCTGCCAATGCCAGCACCCAGGACGCCACAGCCGGTTCCAGACAGATGGGGCCACCGACACCGACAGGTGAGATATTCCTATCAAAACTGGACTGTACTTTGACTAAAAATCATGTGGATTTCAGTAAGTGTAAGATAGCTTTGACTAACTTGAGTGACTCACGAGCAGTCAGCATTGGAAGAACCACCACCACAAACACACACTTTGCAGATGACCTTAAATGTCTGGCAGGCAGTGAGCAAGAACTCATTGTACAAGTGTGTGACTAATTTAGAAAATGAAACTGGGATAAAGCATGACCTGAATCTTTTGTAAACAAAATTTGAGGATTTTGACCCAGCTTTGGCAGATTCTATATATGGAATAGAATTGTGGGAGATTACAGAAAAGTTGAAAATGTTTAGAATTTTTATGTAAGATTTTTTAAACCAATGGATATTTATCTTGGCAAAATAAAAGGAATTAAATTGTGAAGTAATATTGATAGGTATAATTTTTGGCAGGTTTTTCCTTGAAACTGTCAAAAACGAAATTAAGTGGGTTTAACTATTGAAATGAAGTATGTGTCAAATGTTACGGATGAAAAAATTTATGTCCAGAGGGACAGAGGTCGTCGACACGACACCGCCGCTGCCAGTGGGTTCGAGACAGATGGAGCCTCCGACGCCGACAGGTGAGGCATTACTATCTAAATGAGACTATACTTTAAACCAGAAATGATGTGGATTTCAGGAAGTGTAACATAGCTTTGACTCACTTGAAAATTATATCAGTCAGCATGGGAAGAACTAGCACAAACATAGGCTCTGCAGATGACATAAAATTTCTGGCAGGTAGCCAACAGGAACTCGTGATACAAGTGTCTGTAATCCATTAAAAAAAAAAAGAAACAACATGCATACTTACATTCTTAAAACGCTGAATCAGAAGGAAATGTCGTGATTCTGCCATGGCACTTCCTGATGATGAACAGCAAGAAATAAGTCGCCAAATACAGAAATGGGTGCTAAGGACAGTGATACGGACCTGTGAACTCCTTACTGAGCTATGTTAGTGACCAGTTCGCCATGGAATGCAACTGGTGTGATGGAGACATTTGCAATTTAGTGATGCTTGCAACCTCTGTGGGATGAAAATCAAAAGTGAACGATGTCTCTAGAGAAAACAAATATGTCAGGAAATGTTAATAATGAATGCTAGCAAATGCAATGATAAACGCCAACTGTTACTAGAAGACATTTATAAAAATGATGCACTAGTTGTCAAAATGATCCAATATGCAGCACTATATACCAATAATGTTTTAGCATAACTATTGTTTTGTAAGCTCAACCATTGGCTTTATTTGATATATTTTTGCTTGCAAAAAGCCCCTCTCCCTTTCCCAAGATCCCAGAAAGCCCTGACACCATTCATGTTTAAATAATTTGACAGTCTTAAATGTATTTGACCATTTGTATGTGGGCATGTTATCAGGGATCTGTGACATGAACAAGGGACTTCATGAGGCCTCTGAAAAAGCTAAGTCAACCCTTCCCCCCTTGTCTCTCCATTCTCTCTGTCTCTGTCTTGTCTTGTCTGTCCATGTGCATGTGTGTGTGTGTGCGTGTGTGTGTGTGTGTGTGTGTCCGTCCATTTGTCTCTGTCCCTGGATGGTTGCCCTGAGTGGATGTGTGCACCGAGTTCAGCATGGTGTTGAGCCTAACCCTTCCTAACCCTAACACACTGCACAGTATGGATGCAGTGTGTGTGTGTGTGTGTGGATTGTGAAGAACAAATAAGTGTGGCACGAATGCCCTGAGTTTCCTAGTTTTCAGGCAGCCCACTGAGGACAGCGCCACGACTTGAGAAACACCGGGGCTGAGCAGGACACCACCTGCGGGATCCAGGAACATGGGGCCACCACTACTTCAGGGTGAGGGACTGCTGTCAAAATCAGGTCTTGTGCCTTGACTAGATGTAAAGACAGACAAGACAGTAAGGCACTCCTATCAAAATCAGACTGTACTTAACCCCTTCACTGCCACAGTAAATAACCCTTTTAATTACACATACTTAACCGTGACCCAACTAGTACAGACTCTGGCAGGGGTCTGACATTTCTGCCAGATAGAAAATTTCCTTTTTGGATTGCTGTGTGCCAGGCCTAATTTTAGCTTTTTTGGGGTGGGTTCACCAAAGTTTTCACTGCTCATTCATTTATAGGGGTATCTCAAAGATTTTTGGCATTTTTTCCCCCTCATAGCCTTGGCAGTGAAGTGACAGCATTATGTTGTGATGTTTCCAGTTTTTGTGTTATCCTTGGTAATGTATATTTTAAAAACAACACACTTTCGGAACATACACTCACACATTCCTGACCATAAAACATCAAACGTACTGGAAAAATGGGTTTTCTTGTACATTTACTGAAATTTAAGCGAAATTGTGTTACTATTAAAATAAGTATCTATCATAAGTGTCAATGACAAAAAAATATATGTCCAGGGGGACAGAGGGTGCCAACGCCAGCACTGGGGAGGACGCTACCACTGCCAGTGGGTTCCAGACAGATGGAGCCACCGACGCTGACAGGTGAGATATTCCTGTCAAAATCAGACTGTACTTAAAACTAGAAATCATGTGGATTTCTGGAAGTGTAACATAGCTTTGGCTGACTCACTTGAAGATCATGTCAGCAGTCAGCATTGGAAAAACCACCACCACAAACACTGGCTTTGCAGATGACCTTAAATGTCTGGCAGGCAGTGAGCAAGAATTCATCATACAAGTGTGTGTTAACTAATTTAGAAAATGAAATTTGGATAAAGCATGACCTGAATATTTTGTGAACAAATTTGTTTTAGGATTTTTTGACAACTTTGGTGGATTCTGTAAAATGGAATAGAATGCTGGGAGATTACAATGTTAATGAAAATGATAGGATTTAAATCCAAAAGAATCAAAGCAGATTAATCAGTTTTCAGATTTTTTCAAACTACACCTATTTATTTTGGTAAAATAAAAGGAGTTGAATTGTTAGATAATTATAGGTGTAATTTTTGGCTCTTTTTTCCTTAAAACTGTCAAAAACTGAAAGTAAGCGCGTTTAAGTATTAAAATTATCACTCATAAATGTTACTGACGAAAAAATATATGTCTAGGGGGACAGAGGATACCTACATCGGCATCAGGGAAGACGCTGCTGATGCAAGCGCCCAGGACGCCGCTTCCAGTGGGTTCCTGACAGATGGGGCCACCGACACCAACAGGTGAGGTATTCCTATCAAAATCAGACTGTACTCGACTAAAAATCGAGTGGATTTCAGCAAGTGTAACCTAGCTTTGACTGATTCACTTGAAGATCATGTCAGCAGTGGGCATTAGAAGAACCACCGCCGCAAAGACAGGCTTTGCAGATGACCTTAAATGCTTGGCAAGCAGTGAGCAAGAACTCATCGTACAAGTGTCTAACTAATTTAGAAAATGAAACTTCGATCAAGCATTATGTGAATCTTTTGTCAACAAATTTTGAGGATTTTGTGTTATCTTTGGTGGATTTTAAAAAATGGAATAGAATTGTGGGAAATAATAATGGAGATGAAAATGTTAAGAATTTGAATCCAAAAGTATCAAAGCAGATCAGTCGGTTTTCAGATTTTTTCAAACTACGCATGTTCATTAATTTTTGTAAAATAAAAGAAGTTGAATTGATAGATATTCATAGAATATTCCTGAAACTGTCAAAAAGTGAAAGTAAATTAATTATCAGTCATAAATGTTACTGATGAAAAAATATATGTCCAGACAGAGGACGCCAATGCCAGCACCGGGGAGGGTGCTGCCGATGCCAGCACCCAGGACGCCACTGCCAGTCAGTTCGAGAAAGATGGAGCCACCGACGGCGACATGTGAGATATTCCTATCAAAGTCAGACTGTACTTAAACTAGAAATCATGTGGATTTCAGGAAGTGTAACATAGCTTTGATTGACTCATTTGAAGATCATGTCAGCAGTCAGCATTGGAAGAACCACCACAAAGACAGGCTTTGCAGATGACCTAAAATGTCTGGCACGCAGTGAGCAAGAACACATCATTTAAATATCGGTAAATTACTTAAAAACTGAAACTTGGTTAAAACATCACCTGAATCTTTTGTAAACAAATTTCTAGGATTTTGTGTTACCTTTTGTGGATTCTAAAAATGGAAGAGAATGGTGGGAGATTACAATGTAGATGAAAATGTTAGGAATTTAAATCCCAAAGAATCAAAGCAGATTAATCAGTTTTCAGATTTTTTCAAACTACGCATATTTATTTTTGTAAAATAAAAGAAGTTGAAATGTTAGGTAATTATAGGTGTCATTTTTGGCTCTTTTCTCCTTAAAACTGTCAAAAACTGAAAGTAAGAGCGTTTAACTATTGAAATTTATCAGTCATAAATGTTACTGACGAAAAAATGTATGTCGAGGGGGACAGAGGACGCCTACACCAGCATCGGGGAGGACGCTGCCAATGCCAGCACCCAGGACGCCACAGCCGGTTCCAGACAGATGGGGCCACCGACACCGACAGGTGAGATATTCCTATCAAAACTGGACTGTACTTTGACTAAAAATCATGTGGATTTCAGTAAGTGTAAGATAGCTTTGACTAACTTGAGTGACTCACGAGCAGTCAGCATTGGAAGAACCACCACCACAAACACACACTTTGCAGATGACCTTAAATGTCTGGCAGGCAGTGAGCAAGAACTCATTGTACAAGTGTGTGACTAATTTAGAAAATGAAACTGGGATAAAGCATGACCTGAATCTTTTGTAAACAAAATTTGAGGATTTTGACCCAGCTTTGGCAGATTCTATATATGGAATAGAATTGTGGGAGATTACAGAAAAGTTGAAAACGTTTAGAATTTTTATGTAAGATTTTTTAAACCAATGGATATTTATCTTGGCAAAATAAAAGGAATTAAATTGTGAAGTAATATTGATAGGTATAATTTTTGGCAGGTTTTTCCTTGAAACTGTCAAAAACGAAATTAAGTGGGTTTAACTATTGAAATGAAGTATGTGTCAAATGTTACGGATGAAAAAATTTATGTCCAGAGGGACAGAGGTCGTCGACACGACACCGCCGCTGCCAGTGGGTTCGAGACAGATGGAGCCTCCGACGCCGACAGGTGAGGCATTACTATCTAAATGAGACTATACTTTAAACCAGAAATGATGTGGATTTCAGGAAGTGTAACATAGCTTTGACTCACTTGAAAATTATATCAGTCAGCATGGGAAGAACTAGCACAAACATAGGCTCTGCAGATGACATAAAATTTCTGGCAGGTAGCCAACAGGAACTCGTGATACAAGTGTCTGTAATCCATTAAAAAAAAAAGAAGAAACAACATGCATACTTACATTCTTAAAACGCTGAATCAGAAGGAAATGTCGTGATTCTGCCATGGCACTTCCTGATGATGAACAGCAAGAAATAAGTCGCCAAATACAGAAATGGGTGCTAAGGACAGTGATACGGACCTGTGAACTCCTTACTGAGCTATGTTAGTGACCAGTTCGCCATGGAATGCAACTGGTGTGATGGAGACATTTGCAATTTAGTGATGCTTGCAACCTCTGTGGGATGAAAATCAAAAGTGAACGATGTCTCTAGAGAAAACAAATATGTCAGGAAATGTTAATAATGAATGCTAGCAAATGCAATGATAAACGCCAACTGTTACTAGAAGACATTTATAAAAATGATGCACTAGTTGTCAAAATGATCCAATATGCAGCACTATATACCAATAAAGTTTTAGCATAACTATTGTTTTGTAAGCTGAACCATTGGCTTTATTTGATATATTTTTGCTTGCAAAAAGCCCCTCTCCCTTTCCCAAGATCCCAGAAAGCCCTGACACCATTCATGTTTAAATAATTTGACAGTCTTAAATGTATTTGACCATTTGTATGTGGGCATGTTATCAGGGATCTGTGACATGAACAAGGGACTTCATGAGGCCTCTGAAAAAGCTAAGTCAACCCTTCCCCCCTTGTCTCTCCATTCTCTCTGTCTCTGTCTTGTCTTGTCTGTCCATGTGCATGTGTGTGTGTGTGCGTGTGTGTGTGTGTGTGTGTGTCCGTCCATTTGTCTCTGTCCCTGGATGGTTGCCCTGAGTGGATGTGTGCACCGAGTTCAGCATGGTGTTGAGCCTAACCCTTCCTAACCCTAACACACTGCACAGTATGGATGCAGTGTGTGTGTGTGTGTGTGGATTGTGAAGAACAAATAAGTGTGGCACGAATGCCCTGAGTTTCCTAGTTTTCAGGCAGCCCACTGAGGACAGCGCCACGACTTGAGAAACACCGGGGCTGAGCAGGACACCACTGCGGGATCCAGGAACATGGGGCCACCACTACTTCAGGGTGAGGGACTGCTGTCAAAATCAGGTCTTGTGCCTTGACTAGATGTAAAGACAGACAAGACAGTAAGGCACTCCTATCAAAATCAGACTGTACTTAACCCCTTCACTGCCACAGTAAATAACCCTTTTAATTACACATACTTAACCGTGACCCAACTAGTACAGACTCTGGCAGGGGTCTGACATTTCTGCCAGATAGAAAATTTCCTTTTTGGATTGCTGTGTGCCAGGCCTAATTTTAGCTTTTTTGGGGTGGGTTCACCAAAGTTTTCACTGCTCATTCATTTATAGGGGTATCTCAAAGATTTTTGGCATTTTTTCCCCCTCATAGCCTTGGCAGTGAAGTGACAGCATTATGTTGTGATGTTTCCAGTTTTTGTGTTATCCTTGGTAATGTATATTTTAAAAACAACACACTTTCGGAACATACACTCACACATTCCTGACCATAAAACATCAAACGTACTGGAAAAATGGGTTTTCTTGTACATTTACTGAAATTTAAGCGAAATTGTGTTACTATTAAAATAAGTATCTATCATAAGTGTCAATGACAAAAAAATATATGTCCAGGGGGACAGAGGGTGCCAACGCCAGCACTGGGGAGGACGCTACCACTGCCAGTGGGTTCCAGACAGATGGAGCCACCGACGCTGACAGGTGAGATATTCCTGTCAAAATCAGACTGTACTTAAAACTAGAAATCATGTGGATTTCTGGAAGTGTAACATAGCTTTGGCTGACTCACTTGAAGATCATGTCAGCAGTCAGCATTGGAAAAACCACCACCACAAACACTGGCTTTGCAGATGACCTTAAATGTCTGGCAGGCAGTGAGCAAGAATTCATCATACAAGTGTGTGTTAACTAATTTAGAAGATGAAATTTGGATAAAGCATGACCTGAATATTTTGTGAACAAATTTGTTTTAGGATTTTTTGACAACTTTGGTGGATTCTGTAAAATGGAATAGAATGCTGGGAGATAACAATGTTAATGAAAATGATAGGATTTAAATCCAAAAGAATCAAAGCAGATTAATCAGTTTTCAGATTTTTTCAAACTACACCTATTTATTTTGGTAAAATAAAAGGAGTTGAATTGTTAGATAATTATAGGTGTAATTTTTGGCTCTTTTTTCCTTAAAACTGTCAAAAACTGAAAGTAAGCGCGTTTAAGTATTAAAATTATCACTCATAAATGTTACTGACGAAAAAATATATGTCTAGTGGGACAGAGGATACCTACATCGGCATCAGGGAAGACGCTGCTGATGCAAGCGCCCAGGACGCCGCTTCCAGTGGGTTCCTGACAGATGGGGCCACCGACACCAACAGGTGAGGTATTCCTATCAAAATCAGACTGTACTCGACTAAAAATCGAGTGGATTTCAGCAAGTGTAACCTAACTTTGACTGATTCACTTGAAGATCATGTCAGCAGTGGGCATTAGAAGAACCACCGCCGCAAAGACAGGCTTTGCAGATGACCTTAAATGCTTGGCAAGCAGTGAGCAAGAACTCATCGTACAAGTGTGTAACTAATTTAGAAAATGAAACTTCGATCAAGCATTATGTGAATCTTTTGTCAACAAATTTTGAGGATTTTGTGTTATCTTTGGTGGATTTTAAAAAATGGAATAGAATTGTGGGAAATAATAATGGAGATGAAAATGTTAAGAATTTGAATCCAAAAATATCAAAGCAGATCAGTCGGTTTTCAGATTTTTTCAAACTACGCATGTTCATTAATTTTTGTAAAATAAAAGAAGTTGAATTGATAGATATTCATAGAATATTCCTGAAACTGTCAAAAAGTGAAAGGAAATTAATTATCAGTCATAAATGTTACTGATGAAAAAATATATGTCCAGACAGAGGACGCCAATGCCAGCACTGGGGAGGATGCTGCCGATGCCAGCACCCAGGACGCCACTGCCAGTCAGTTCGAGAAAGATGGAGCCACCGACGGCGACATGTGAGATATTCCTATCAAAGTCAGACTGTACTTAAACTAGAAATCATGTGGATTTCAGGAAGTGTAACATGGCTTTGATTGACTCATTTGAAGATCATGTCAGCAGTCAGCATTGGAAGAACCACCACAAAGACAGGCTTTGCAGATGACCTAAAATGTCTGGCACGCAGTGAGCAAGAACACATCATTTAAATATCGGTAAATTACTTAAAAACTGAAACTTGGTTAAAACATCACCTGAATCTTTTGTAAACAAATTTCTAGGATTTTGTGTTACCTTTTGTGGATTCTAAAAATGGAAGAGAATGGTGGGAGATTATAATGTAGATGAAAATGTTAGGAATTTAAATCCCAAAGAATCAAAGCAGATTAATCAGTTTTCAGATTTTTTCAAACTACGCATATTTATTTTTGTAAAATAAAAGAAGTTGAAGTGTTAGGTAATTATAGGTGTCATTTTTTGCTCTTTTCTCCTTAAAACTGTCAAAAACTGAAAGTAAGAGCGTTTAACTATTGAAATTTATCAGTCATAAATGTTACTGATGAAAAAATGTATGTCGAGGGGGACAGAGGACGCCTACACCAGCATCGGGGAGGACGCTGCCAATGCCAGCACCCAGGACGCCACAGCCGGTTCCAGACAGATGGGGCCACCGACACCGACAGGTGAGATATTCCTATCAAAACTGGACTGTACTTTGACTAAAAATCATGTGGATTTCAGTAAGTGTAAGATAGCTTTGACTAACTTGAGTGACTCACGAGCAGTCAGCATTGGAAGAACCACCACCACAAACACACACTTTGCAGATGACCTTAAATGTCTGGCAGGCAGTGAGCAAGAACTCATTGTACAAGTGTGTGACTAATTTAGAAAATGAAACTGGGATAAAGCATGACCTGAATCTTTTGTAAACAAAATTGAGGATTTTGACCCAGCTTTGGCAGATTCAATATATGGAATAGGATTGTGGGAGATTACAGAAAAGTTGAAAATGTTTAGAGTTTTTATGTAAGATTTTTTAAACCAATGGATATTTTTCTTGGCAAAATAAAAGGAATTAAATTGTGAAGTAATATTGATAGGTATAATTTTTGGCAGGTTTTTCCTTGAAACTGTCAAAAACGAAATTAAGTGGGTTTAACTATTGAAATGAAGTATGTGTCAAATGTTACGGATGAAAAAATTTATGTCCAGAGGGACAGAGGTCGTCGACACGACACCGCCACTGCCAGTGGGTTCGAGACAGATGGAGCCTCCGACGCTGACAGGTGAGGCATTACTATCTAAATGAGACTATACTTTAAACCAGAAATGATGTGGATTTCAGGAAGTGTAACATAGCTTTGACTCACTTGAAAATTATATCAGTCAGCATGGGAAGAACTAGCACAAACATAGGCTCTGCAGATGACATAAAATTTCTGGCAGGTAGCCAACAGGAACTCGTGATACAAGTGTCTGTAATCCATTAAAAAAAAAAAAAAAGAAACAACATGCATACTTACATTCTTAAAACGCTGAATCAGAAGGAAATGTCGTGATTCTGCCATGGCACTTCCTGATGATGAACAGCAAGAAATAATTCGCCAAATACAGAAATGGGTGCTAAGGACAGTGATACGGACCTGTGAACTCCTTACTGAGCTATGTTAGTGACCAGTTCGCCATGGAATGCAACTGGTGTGATGGAGACATTTGCAATTTAGTGATGCTTTCAACCTCTGTGGGATGAAAATCAAAAGTGAACGATGTCTCTAGAGAAAACAAATATGTCAGGAAATGTTAATAATGAATGCTAGCAAATGCAATGATAAACGCCAACTGTTACTAGAAGACATTTATAAAAATGATGCACTAGTTGTCAAAATGATCCAATATGCAGCACTATATACCAATAATGTTTTAGCATAACTATTGTTTTGTAAGCTCAACCATTGGCTTTATTTGATATATTTTTGCTTGCAAAAAGCCCCTCTCCCTTTCCCAAGATCCCAGAAAGCCCTGACACCATTCATGTTTAAATAATTTGACAGTCTTAAATGTATTTGACCATTTGTATGTGGGCATGTTATCAGGGATCTGTGACATGAACAAGGGACTTCATGAGGCCTCTGAAAAAGCTAAGTCAACCCTTCCCCCCTTGTCTCTCCATTCTCTCTGTCTCTGTCTTGTCTTGTCTGTCCATGTGCATGTGTGTGTGTGTGCGTGTGTGTGTGTGTCCGTCCATTTGTCTCTGTCCCTGGATGGTTGCCCTGAGTGGATGTGTGCACCGAGTTCAGCATGGTGTTGAGCCTAACCCTTCCTAACCCTAACACACTGCACAGTATGGATGCAGTGTGTGTGTGTGTGTGTGGATTGTGAAGAACAAATAAGTGTGGCACGAATGCCCTGAGTTTCCTAGTTTTCAGGCAGCCCACTGAGGACAGCGCCACGACTTGAGAAACACCGGGGCTGAGCAGGACACCACCTGCGGGATCCAGGAACATGGGGCCACCACTACTTCAGGGTGAGGGACTGCTGTCAAAATCAGGTCTTGTGCCTTGACTAGATGTAAAGACAGACAAGACAGTAAGGCACTCCTATCAAAATCAGACTGTACTTAACCCCTTCACTGCCACAGTAAATAACCCTTTTAATTACACATACTTAACCGTGACCCAACTAGTACAGACTCTGGCAGGGGTCTGACATTTCTGCCAGATAGAAAATTTCCTTTTTGGATTGCTGTGTGCCAGGCCTAATTTTAGCTTTTTTGGGGTGGGTTCACCAAAGTTTTCACTGCTCATTCATTTATAGGGGTATCTCAAAGATTTTTGGCATTTTTTCCCCCTCATAGCCTTGGCAGTGAAGTGACAGCATTATGTTGTGATGTTTCCAGTTTTTGTGTTATCCTTGGTAATGTATATTTTAAAAACAACACACTTTCGGAACATACACTCACACATTCCTGACCATAAAACATCAAACGTACTGGAAAAATGGGTTTTCTTGTACATTTACTGAAATTTAAGCGAAATTGTGTTACTATTAAAATAAGTATCTATCATAAGTGTCAATGACAAAAAAATATATGTCCAGGGGGACAGAGGGTGCCAACGCCAGCACTGGGGAGGACGCTACCACTGCCAGTGGGTTCCAGACAGATGGAGCCACCGACGCTGACAGGTGAGATATTCCTGTCAAAATCAGACTGTACTTAAAACTAGAAATCATGTGGATTTCTGGAAGTGTAACATAGCTTTGGCTGACTCACTTGAAGATCATGTCAGCAGTCAGCATTGGAAAAACCACCACCACAAACACTGGCTTTGCAGATGACCTTAAATGTCTGGCAGGCAGTGAGCAAGAATTCATCATACAAGTGTGTGTTAACTAATTTAGAAGATGAAATTTGGATAAAGCATGACCTGAATATTTTGTGAACAAATTTGTTTTAGGATTTTTTGACAACTTTGGTGGATTCTGTAAAATGGAATAGAATGCTGGGAGATAACAATGTTAATGAAAATGATAGGATTTAAATCCAAAAGAATCAAAGCAGATTAATCAGTTTTCAGATTTTTTCAAACTACACCTATTTATTTTGGTAAAATAAAAGGAGTTGAATTGTTAGATAATTATAGGTGTAATTTTTGGCTCTTTTTTCCTTAAAACTGTCAAAAACTGAAAGTAAGCGCGTTTAAGTATTAAAATTATCACTCATAAATGTTACTGACGAAAAAATATATGTCTAGGGGGACAGAGGATACCTACATCGGCATCAGGGAAGACGCTGCTGATGCAAGCGCCCAGGACGCCGCTTCCAGTGGGTTCCTGACAGATGGGGCCACCGACACCAACAGGTGAGGTATTCCTATCAAAATCAGACTGTACTCGACTAAAAATCGAGTGGATTTCAGCAAGTGTAACCTAGCTTTGACTGATTCACTTGAAGATCATGTCAGCAGTGGGCATTAGAAGAACCACCGCCGCAAAGACAGGCTTTGCAGATGACCTTAAATGCTTGGCAAGCAGTGAGCAAGAACTCATCGTACAAGTGTCTAACTAATTTAGAAAATGAAACTTCGATCAAGCATTATGTGAATCTTTTGTCAACAAATTTTGAGGATTTTGTGTTATCTTTGGTGGATTTTAAAAAATGGAATAGAATTGTGGGAAATAATAATGGAGATGAAAATGTTAAGAATTTGAATCCAAAAGTATCAAAGCAGATCAGTCGGTTTTCAGATTTTTTCAAACTACGCATGTTCATTAATTTTTGTAAAATAAAAGAAGTTGAATTGATAGATATTCATAGAATATTCCTGAAACTGTCAAAAAGTGAAAGTAAATTAATTATCAGTCATAAATGTTACTGATGAAAAAATATATGTCCAGACAGAGGACGCCAATGCCAGCACCGGGGAGGATGCTGCCGATGCCAGCACCCAGGACGCCACTGCCAGTCAGTTCGAGAAAGATGGAGCCACCGACGGCGACATGTGAGATATTCCTATCAAAGTCAGACTGTACTTAAACTAGAAATCATGTGGATTTCAGGAAGTGTAACATAGCTTTGATTGACTCATTTGAAGATCATGTCAGCAGTCAGCATTGGAAGAACCACCACAAAGACAGGCTTTGCAGATGACCTAAAATGTCTGGCACGCAGTGAGCAAGAACACATCATTTAAATATCGGTAAATTACTTAAAAACTGAAACTTGGTTAAAACATCACCTGAATCTTTTGTAAACAAATTTCTAGGATTTTGTGTTACCTTTTGTGGATTCTAAAAATGGAAGAGAATGGTGGGAGATTACAATGTAGATGAAAATGTTAGGAATTTAAATCCCAAAGAATCAAAGCAGATTAATCAGTTTTCAGATTTTTTCAAACTACGCATATTTATTTTTGTAAAATAAAAGAAGTTGAAATGTTAGGTAATTATAGGTGTCATTTTTGGCTCTTTTCTCCTTAAAACTGTCAAAAACTGAAAGTAAGAGCGTTTAACTATTGAAATTTATCAGTCATAAATGTTACTGACGAAAAAATGTATGTCGAGGGGGACAGAGGACGCCTACACCAGCATCGGGGAGGACGCTGCCAATGCCAGCACCCAGGACGCCACAGCCGGTTCCAGACAGATGGGGCCACCGACACCGACAGGTGAGATATTCCTATCAAAATTGGACTGTACTTTGACTAAAAATCATGTGGATTTCAGTAAGTGTAAGATAGCTTTGACTAACTTGAGTGACTCACGAGCAGTCAGCATTGGAAGAACCACCACCACAAACACACACTTTGCAGATGACCTTAAATGTCTGGCAGGCAGTGAGCAAGAACTCATTGTACAAGTGTGTGACTAATTTAGAAAATGAAACTGGGATAAAGCATGACCTGAATCTTTTGTAAACAAAATTTGAGGATTTTGACCCAGCTTTGGCAGATTCTATATATGGAATAGAATTGTGGGAGATTACAGAAAAGTTGAAAATGTTTAGAATTTTTATGTAAGATTTTTTAAACCAATGGATATTTATCTTGGCAAAATAAAAGGAATTAAATTGTGAAGTAATATTGATAGGTATAATTTTTGGCAGGTTTTTCCTTGAAACTGTCAAAAACGAAATTAAGTGGGTTTAACTATTGAAATGAAGTATGTGTCAAATGTTACGGATGAAAAAATTTATGTCCAGAGGGACAGAGGTCGTCGACACGACACCGCCGCTGCCAGTGGGTTCGAGACAGATGGAGCCTCCGACGCCGACAGGTGAGGCATTACTATCTAAATGAGACTATACTTTAAACCAGAAATGATGTGGATTTCAGGAAGTGTAACATAGCTTTGACTCACTTGAAAATTATATCAGTCAGCATGGGAAGAACTAGCACAAACATAGGCTCTGCAGATGACATAAAATTTCTGGCAGGTAGCCAACAGGAACTCGTGATACAAGTGTCTGTAATCCATTAAAAAAAAAAAAAGAAACAACATGCATACTTACATTCTTAAAACGCTGAATCAGAAGGAAATGTCGTGATTCTGCCATGGCACTTCCTGATGATGAACAGCAAGAAATAAGTCGCCAAATACAGAAATGGGTGCTAAGGACAGTGATACGGACCTGTGAACTCCTTACTGAGCTATGTTAGTGACCAGTTCGCCATGGAATGCAACTGGTGTGATGGAGACATTTGCAATTTAGTGATGCTTGCAACCTCTGTGGGATGAAAATCAAAAGTGAACGATGTCTCTAGAGAAAACAAATATGTCAGGAAATGTTAATAATGAATGCTAGCAAATGCAATGATAAACGCCAACTGTTACTAGAAGACATTTATAAAAATGATGCACTAGTTGTCAAAATGATCCAATATGCAGCACTGTGTACTAAATAATGTTTTAGCATAACTTGTTTTGTAAACTCAACCATTGGCTTCATTTGATATGTTTTTATTTGAAAAAAAAAACACCCTCTCCCTTTCCCAAGATCCCAGAAAGCCCTGACACCATGTTTAAATACTTTGATTGACAGACTGTCTTAAATGTATCTGACCATTTGTATGTGGTCATGTTATCAGGGATCTGTGACGTCAACAAGCATGCCGCAGGACTTCAAGAGGCCTCTGAAAAAGCTAAGTTGACCCTCCCTTATCTCTCCATTATCTTTCTGTCTTGTCTGTCCCAGTGTGTGTGCGTGTGCGCGTGTGTGTCCGTCCATTTGTCTGTCTCTCCCTGGATGGTTGCCCTGAGTGGATGTGTGCACCGCGTTCAGCATGGTGTTGAGCTTAACCCTAACCCTTCCTAACCCTAACACACTGCACAGTATGGATGCTGTGTGTGTGTGTGTGTGTGTGTGTGTGTGTGTGTGTGTGTGGATTGTGAAGAACAAATAACTGCGGCGCGAATGCCTTGATTTTCCTTGTTTTCAGGCAGACCATCGAGGTACAGCGCCATGACTGGGGTCATAACCAGAGCTGAGCAGGACACCACCAGCAGGATCCAGGATCATGGGGCCACCACTGCTTTAGGGTTTAACCCGAAGCTTTATAATAACAAATACAGAACACATTTTAACGATTATATATATTTTTCAAAGTGTATCACAAGTGAATCTTGAAGGCCTTTCCTCTCTTGTTTTATATTGTGGTTCTAGTATGATTTTGTGTGTGCAAATATCCATTTGTCCAGAAAATATATTTTAGTGCAAATTACCTAATGTTTGTAATGAACAAGTTGAAAATGTGACAAAAAACACTGATTTCAAAGCAGCATGTCATTAAAAAATACATAAAATGGGAAAACATCATGTGTTTTGTATTCTTTATTCATTTCACTTTCAGAAAATATATACTTTTATGGGTCTTTCTCCAATAACAAAGAGCACAGAATTTTTTGAAAATTTATACCCATTTTTTGTGGAAAAAAACCCTGGCAAATAGATTTCACTTAAATTTTATTTTCCTGGCAGCGAAAGGGTTAATGGCCAGCGTTCTCTTGTTTTCAAACGTCTTCATGCCACTAGAGCACAGCATCCTCCAGCGAGAGCGGTCAAGGACATCAGTTTCCCAGGAAGCGATGTCTATGTCACAGGCTTTGAGGTTTGTCTTCAAGGTGTCCTTGAAGTGCTTGTAGGGTCTTCCAAGTTCAAGGTGGCCTTCCTTCAGCTGGCCATACAAGAGCATCTTCGGGATCCTGCTGTCTGTCATGCAGGAACAGTACCGGTAGACTAATCACATCCAAACATTGTTTTCTGCATCAGCAGTTTGCAGAACCAGTAAGGACTATATACGTCTAGTCATAGTCAATCATATTCGCTGCAGCAGGAGTGGTGGGCGTACTTTCTTTGTCCAGCAGCAGGAATGGTAGTAATTGTAGCAATGAGCAGATCTACAGCAGATAGTCAATCATAATCACTGCCGCAGGAGTGGCACTTTCTTTGTCGGGCAGTAGAAATGGCTGTAATTGTAGCGATGAGCAGCTCTGCAGCAGATGGCACCGTAGCGAAAGGGATATACATGGAGCAGATTTGATAGGATACGGTTCTTTGCACAGCAGCTGGTTATTTGGCGTGTGTTTAACAGGAAAACGTTATGCGTAAAAATAAAAGGCGTTGATTTCATCTCCCACTAAATTTTTGTTAATATCACTATAAGCCTATCAGTATGAGTTTCTGTCGTCGTCGTCGTCGTTGAAAATCATCATAATTATAATAATAATAATCATCACATATAATCATGATCATGATCATTCTTCACTTGATTATCATAAACATGGATGATTATTCGGATCTGACAGAGCACGCACGTAGTAATTAATGACGAAAAGTGTCATTATTCTAATGATAGACCAAAGGAATAATAATAGTATTTTTCCCTTCCACCCTCTACATCACCGAGTTACAAACTTCTTTCCCTCCTTCCTTCTTCCTGTATATACTTTCCAGTTATTAATTCCTTCCCCCTTTTTTTTTGGAGTCTCTTTCCTCCTTCCTTCCAAAATTCCTCAGTTTTTCTCCTTCCCATTTCCCTCTTTCCATCCTTTCTTTCTTTCTGTTGTTGTCATTAAAAACAACAAAACAAACAACAACAACAAAAATACCAACAACAACAAAACAAACGTACAAAAAACTGACAAACAAAAAAACAACAATAAACCAACCAATCAACCAACCAACAAAAACAAACAAAGACCCCCACAAACGACAATAGAAATATGAAATACCTGGGTAAAGCACACGGCTGATCATGCCGGGAATGATGATGAGGAACAGAGGTGTCAATTTCAGAAACCCCGCCAACAAAGTAGCGGCCTGCGCATGCGCCATGCTGCGCGCTGCTAGCGCCCTCTGAACGATCACCTGAAAAAAAAAAAAGAATGGGGAAAAAAAATAAGGCGGCTGGATGATTTACTTTGTGTGTGTGTGTGTGTGTGTGAAGACACACGTATACGGAAAACTATCATGTTCAGCAATGGCACCGGCCTTACCCTGTACGATGCCCCGATATCCGATGTCTACTTTTGGATTGCTCAGTCTACACATTTAAGTCGCGAACATGAATGAATGAATGAGTCAATCAATCAAGCCATTCATTCATTCATTCATTTTTGACTATTTGTTCTCTTCTTCACTTTACTTCATTTTCTTTCATCTGTTTTTTTTTCTCTTCTCGTCTCTCTGTCTCTGTCTCTGTCTCTCTCTGTGTCTGTCTGCCAGCCTGTCTGTCTCTGTCTCTCTCTATATAGACATATGCACACATATAAATATATAGATTTAAAAAAAAAAAAAAAACAACCACACACACACACACCTCCACCCACCCCCACCCCCTTCGCTCACCTGGTCAGCGCACCAGTACCACAGCGAGGCCAGCGTGGCCCTGACCATGACCCCTGGCCACGGGAGGTCAGAGTGCACGGGGTCGCGGAAGACGTGGAAGGCATCGTGACGTGGCAGACCGCACGTGCTGGGGCTGATGATGACGTCACTGTAGTTGCTGAAGTTGGCGGGAAAGGTGGGGGTGAGGGTGTGGTTGGGGGCCAAGGTGGTGGCGGTGGCGGAGGGCACAGCATGCATGTACTTGAAATACAGGGCCTCCAGTCCGCCCACCTTGACGTAGGCTGGGGTGTATATACACACATACATGATGCAACAGTTCATTGTCATCAGTTTACATCACGTGTTCAATTGGTTCAGTTCAGGGAGAAGTTGGGCTGACTCCTTACGTGAACATCGATAGGTTTCAGCCATGTCATGCCACGTCATGCGTGAGGACCACAATCAATCAATCAATCATTCAACCAGTCAGTCAGTCAGTCAGTCAACCTACCAGCCATCCAATCAACCAGCAACAACAACAACAACCCCCCCCCTCCCAAAAAACAAAACAAAACAACAAAACACAACAGCAACAGATTCACAGCATTGTTTGAAAACGTTCATGCACACATGCATCGTCTTTCATGAATCCAGAATTCCAAATTTCCGCGATCACCATTTTCCTGGAATTACTGATGACCCAGCAAAGTTAAACCACGCCCATTTCAATCTTTTCGCTCCAAGGAAAAACCAGACCCCCCCATCCACCTTCGTCCTCCGAAAAGAAACCCAGTCCAACAAAAACAAAAAAAGGAAAAAGAACAATAGCAAATAAACAAACAACAACAACAAACAAACAAACAAACAAAGCGCCACCAACCAGCATCATAAACTGTCAGGCCAGCAATGATACATGAAGTGGAAATGGATGGAAAAAAAAAAAGAAAAAAGAAAAAGAAAAAAAAAAGCAGACTGTTTAAGATGAGAAAGATCAGTTTAAAGCAAATTAGGTCCCCTAGCATTAATTACAGAGTACTTTCTCTT
>NC_134882.1:32579213-32584213 GCF_041734735.1 Babylonia areolata
GCCATCATTCCACTTTCTCGGTGCTGCAGCCTTGGGGGACTAGTTGGCCTTTGAGGACCATCCCAGCTCTCTTGGCTGAAAGACTGGGAATGCAACTTGGGCAGAGCACGTTTCTCTATAATCAAATTATCGCCAAGATAATTCGAGCAACAGTTATCTCCTCAGCTAGTAGTTCTGATGAACATCATCGGACACCATACAATCAAGGAAAGGCCCTGACCCTATCTGAAGAGGAAAACCTAAACCAGACACATTTCTAAACAAACTGATAATCCGCACATAAATATCACTGTGCATGTGATTTATCAGTTCTGTATATTTGGACAATATAATGTTATCAAACCATAATGCTTCTTCTCTTCAATGGCTCACAGAGAAACAGCGTAGTTTTAAATGAAAGATTGTCTGGTATAATACTTTGGAAGAATGCAAAGTCAATGGAAGAACGAGTTTGATGGATATATATATATATATATATATATATATATATATATCAGTATACTTGTATACTCAGCAGATAAAGATAATGGCATCAGTGACATATACTGACCTCCCCCCTCCCGCGCCCCTTGAAAACAACAACAACAAAACAAAAAACGAACAAACAAACAAAAAACTACGACTGCAACACACACAAGCGCCCAAACATACGCTCAAACACACGCATACACACAAGCACGTGCGTGGACACACACACACACACACACACACACACACACACACACACACACACACACACGCGTGCGCGCGCGCGCGCATACACGCACACACCACTAAATGCACAAATGGATAGGAGTTAAGATAGATGGATAGATAGATAGAGCGAGAGAGAGAGAGAGAGAGAGACAGAGACAGAGACAGAGAGTTTCATGTCCAACGAAATCAACAACAGCAACATCAACAACACACACACACACACACACACACACACACACACACACACACACATACACGCACACGCACACACATACACCAACGTAAGTAACTCAATTGATCACTAACCGACACTTTGGTGAGCACGTACAAAGACAAAGCAACAGAGCTCTGGTAGATCCTCATGCGGTATCCTCCAAACCTCCTCCCCAGGTACTCCGGAATGGTGAACACCTGAAATCCACAACAGTCACTACAACTGCGACAACAGTAAAGTTTCAGTTTCAGTAGTTCAAAGAGGCGTCACTGCGTTCGGACAAATCCATATACGCTACACCACATCTTCCAAGCAAATGCCTGACCAGCAGCGTAACCCAACGCGCTTAGTCAGGCCTTGAGAACAACATAAAGGACATCGACGACGACAAAAACCAAATCCAGCCAGAAGAACAAGAGTTTATTATTCTTCTTCTTGTTGCTTATAGTCCAGTCGACCGTTGTGGTTGTCTCGTTCGTCATTTATCAGATGGATTCCCCCCGTCTCCTCGACAAAGGCGGCATTACGTCGCAGGTCCTCCAGTCCTCCGTAGAGCTTCCGGGCCGCTGGGATTGGGTCGGGCCAGGTTTTCTCTCGGTCAGCCGACCGTAAGAACAAGAGTAATCCGCTGCAGCAACGTTCGAAACAATAAACGACAATGCGCTCCAAGCAATGCAAGGAGTGCACGCGTCCTGAGTAGAGTGCATGCACGCTGATATGTTTGCTTAATGAGTGGGTGCATGCGCACTGAGTGGAGTGCATGCACGCTGGTTTTGCTTGCTTACGTGGGTGCATGCGCACTTACGTGCCGCGGTGTAAGTGCACACTCGCGTGTGTTTGAGTGTGCCTGCCGCTGCGTGTATGTATGTATGTATGCATGCACATAAACGTGTGTGTGTGTGTGTGTGTGTGTGTGTGTGTGTGTGTGTGTGTGTGTGTGTGAGTGTGTGTGTGTGCGCGCGCGCCTGTATGTGTGTGTATGCGCGCGCGCCTGCATTTGCACACGTATTTTCACTCATTCCTTGTCTGATGTGTTTACGCATGTTTAAAAAAAAAAAAATATATATATATATATATTCATTTCTTGTCCAACTCCTCTTTTCAATGGTATAAACCCATGGAATGAAGCAACACAAAAATAAACATGTGCACATGATGACGTACCTGAGCTGTCAGGTACACAGGCAGGAAGAACCATCCTAACAGCACCAGCAGTATCACTGCCTGAAATAGAAATGAAATATATAATATAGACGAAATGGAAATAAAAAAAATGGATAAACGGTTTTTTGTGCAGAATGGCTAAGGAACAAGAAAACAAACAAACAAACAAACAAACAAACAACAACAACAAAAAAAAAAAGCAGCAAGTTAAACAAATGTATGTTAATATGCACAAGTATAGAGAACGTAGACTATATATATATCCACACGTGTGACAGTGTATCATACATTGTCCTAGTAGTAGTACTACTACAACTACTGCTGCTACCGTTGCTGCTGCTACTGCTGCTACTACTGCAGTTCTGCTGCTACTTTGGATTGAACTACTATTGGAATGAACTTCCTCTTTCGCTTCGTCAAGTCTCCACACCCAGCTCTTTCAAGTCTGGCCTTAAAACCCACCTCTTCCCAAAATCGCCTCCCTTCCCTGCCTCTTCCTTGTCTTCAGTTTCTTCAGTTTTAGAGTTATGCATGCGTGTGAATGACAAGTGCGAAAGTGCTTTGATTTGTCTCTGCACATGATTCAGCACTATATAAATACCATTATTGTTATTATTATCATTACTTCTACCACTGTTTCCTCCACCATTTCTACTGCGTCCGTTTGTCCTGCGGAATCTTCCAAAACTGACCTTCACAATAATCCCCAAATGCATCATGGACCTGCATAGATATTGGGGGGAAAAACCCACCCACCGTCATTTGTCCACGTTCCCAAGTTCCAGCAGCAAGAACGATCGTTCTCATAACCAAAAAAAAAAAAAAAAAAAAAAGCCAAAAAAAAGCATTACATACAGTTCAAGCTACAGTTACATGGAAAGACAGACAGACAGACAGACAGAGAGAGAGAGAGAGAGAGAGAGAGAGAGAGAGAGAGAGAGAGAGAGAGAGAGAGAGGATGCAATCACGACATGAGCGTATGCCGACGCATCATGTTTTGAACAACAACATGCAAACCAAAAGCTTTTCTCCTCTCCTGTAAACACACGTGTATGTGCATATTTCTATGATTATGCCAGCGTGCATTCGTACAGACTCAGACAGAAAATATCAGAAACAGAATCGATTCATGCACATAGACAAACAGACGGACACCATCCAAAAGATATGCACATATATATGCACACTTTTAACACACTCGAAAAACAACAACAACCACAACAACAAAAGCACCAAACAAACAAACAAAAAAACAACAACATCTGGTTGGAGACATTTAGAAAGCTATGCATTATCTATATAATGTGGATATATAACATCATGCCTCTCTTCTCCTCTACACAGACCCCTCGGATGTCCAGTGGGTGTCTGAATGACCCAACCTTTAGCTTCCGTCGTCAGAATTGTGGTATTCTTAGTCAACATTCACCTCTTCAGTATAAGAGCCTTCCGCTTGCAATATTTTGATGATGGTAACTGGGGTGAAACGCTGTTAACGCCGTCTCTTTCGCCGTTCGTATGGAGAGAGGTTAAAAATAAGCAGCAGCGGCAGAAAGTAATGAATTGCTTGGAGTGTCCTTACACTGCTATTCTTTACGTTGGCATTGTTCTCTAACTGAAACACGCCCCTGTTTATACCCTACTTCAACTCTCTCCCTAACTCACATCCGCCTTTTTTAGTTACGATTTTTATTTGTAATAATAATAATAATCATATTAAAGATAATAATATAGTAATAATAATGATAATAATAATAATAATAATGATAATAACAATGGATATTTGGACGGCCCTATCTCCGGAGAGCCCAGAGCGTTTACAAATACAATTACACATACATACATTGATGCAGATACACTTCATAACTTTCATTTGCCTATACGCATCAGAAAATAAACAGGTCACACACACACACACACACACACACACACACACACACACACACACACACACACACCAGGCATTCTTACTGACACAGCTCCATTCCTCTCTGCACCCACCAACAATCGCAGTCAGACACAAAGGGCAGAAAAGCTAATAAAAAAACCTGTATATTTTTTTCGGGTGGTGGCGCTGGGGGGTGGGGGGTGGGGGTATCTGATAGGCCTATCATCGTTGGTGAATAGACTTTGAATCTAATCAATCAAAATCAACAAATCAAAATCTTGCACGTGGGACTACATGCACGAACGGTAGCAGCAACAGCAATGAACAACAACAGTAGCTAAACGATCCACACCAAACTACTACCACAGCAACGACGACAACAACAACAAATATGGACGAGTCTTCACTGACCCCCCACTCAAAAGACACCACAGCAATCCCAGAAGCCGCCCCACTTCCGGCAAGGCCCACAAAATGTTCACTTCCGATGTTGCTGGCAAAGAGCGAAGCACCAATCTGTAGGGGAAAAAACAACAACAACAAACACCGTGTTAATACCGAGTAGACCTGCCAGTGAGACTGATTAATTTTGTATGTCAATGTCTGATTCTTTTTCTACTTCTTCCTCCACTTGACGACCAACATCAGTATGTTGCTGAAAATTGTCGTGTTGTGGGAGGTTGCTGTTGGGCGCAATTCTGCTGGGCTACCGAGGGATGTGCTATTAACTGATAGGGGAGATGGGGCGCAGTCCACCGGTGTGTTCGCATCTACAGCTAGGCCAATCCGGCTGCCGTAGCGGTCCCCAGGAATACACCCGACCGGCACAGCCCTGGCCTTCTACGACATTACTTACCAGTGGGAAAGGGTACGTGTGGGTGGGCATGCTGGCAGGTAGGGTGGGGTTTGTCAGCATTCATTGGCCAACAGGGACCCAGTGCAACAATGTTCATTGGCTAACAGGGACCCTGTGCAACAATGTTCATTGGCTAACAGGGACCCAGTGCAACAATGTTCATTGGCTAACAGGGACCCAGT
>NC_134882.1:32589213-32594213 GCF_041734735.1 Babylonia areolata
GACGGGACGGGACATGTGACAGATGTATCGGAGACGGCTGACAGATTATCTCTGTCCAGGAGATTAGCAGTGTTTGAGGACAAGGGTGTTCGGGGATGTGGGGGTGGGTGTGGGGTGGGGGTCAAGGTCAAGAAAGAGGGTGAATTGATCCTTCCCACCTTGCCTGGTCTTGTCACCAGTTCCACCGGGAACACTTGATTTGCACATACACACACACACACACACACATGCTTACAGTCACGTGCAAGCTTTGGAAGGTGACAACATCGTTACCTAAGGGAAGCAATTCATGATCTTCTGACAGTTTGCCATGATGCCCGTATTCACTTACCTTATCACGAACGACTAGTGTTCTGAGCTGTGACCTGCCACCATATTATGCTGCTCCATCTCCCACGCACACTCATACTCATACACACACGCACGCACACACACACACACACACACACACACACACACACACACACACACGGACACGGACACACACGTGCACAGAGAGAGAGGCGGGGGAGGAGAGAGAGAGAGAAAGAGAGAGAGACAGACAGACAGACAAAGACCGAGACAGAGAGACCGAGACCGAGACAGAGAGAGACAGAGAGAGACAGAGACAGAGGCATACAGACAGACAGGCAAAGATAGAAAGACACGCAGACAGACGGACAGACAAAGATAGAATGAGTCGAAAACTGGTCTTGGATTGTCACGAACTGCAGAAGCACAGATGTGGGTGAGTCGCGACAATATTTCAACCTACATTGACCAAGGTTTCTTTTACCTGCGCAAGCAGTGCGAAGTGGCTGTGCACCACACACAGAGAGTGGATCCGGGAAGCATTGGTGAAGGTGTGGGGGGTGGGGTGGGGGGAGGGGGATGGGGGGGGGGGGATGGGTAGGTGCAGGTACTGAAAAGACGTTTAATGATACACGTGACTGTTACACCATTGAAAATACTGCATGCGGTGCTGCATGTCAATTTCTTTCTAGGTTCATTCGTTCTTTAGTTTAACGTCTTTTCATTGTAAGTGATATTAGACGATCTAGGTTTCTTATTCGTTTATGCATCTTCCCAAGGTAGCCTCCCTTCCCTGCCTTTTCCTTGTATTTCAGTTATTGACCGCTCTCGCTGGAGGGTGCTGTGCTCTAGTGGCATAAAGACGTTTGAAAACAAGAGAACGCTGGCCGTTAAGGAAAAGCGTGAGCGAAGGAATCAGGGCTCAACCTCTGGAGGCGTTTTCCCTTGCAGCATCTGTGGGAAGTGCTGCACATCCAGAATCGGCCTCTTCCCCCTTATGAGGACACACACCGACAGATAAGCCTGCCTGCCTACTCATCCGTCGGTCCGACGGGAGACTCCATCATCAGTTTTCCCCCCAGTTTAGAGTTATATAATGCTTGCGTGTAACTGCTGGTGTGAAAAGCACTTCGATTACTCTTTGCACATGATTTAGCGCTACTACTACTACTACTACTACTACTACTACTACTACTACTTATCATTATTATGATTATTGTTATAATTATTACTATCATTATCGTTCTTTCTTTCTTTTTGTTTGTTCTATTTCCCCTCCTTTCTTTTGTCTTTCTGTTTTCGTTTTTCTTTCTGTCTTCCTTCTTCTTTCTCTTCTACCTCTTTTTTTTATTTCCTTTTTTCTTTGCTTGTTTGTTCCTTTGTTCTTCGTTTATTCCTTTCGTAATTTACAGAAACAGACGGTGAAATGTCTGTAAAATGTGCTTTGCCATGTTTTTCAGTTTATTTTAAGACTTTAAGAGAATCGAAGTCAAGAGCATATCACGATCATCTCGGAATATGAATCAATAACTGAATGAATAACAGGATGAATGAATGAAGACTTGTGGTTATGAATGCATGGCTGCAGAAATAAATGAATATGATGGGTGAATAAATAAATAACTGTTTACCTACCTACCAATACGCTTACCTACCTACCTAACTACCTTCCTTCCTACTCAGCTACCTACCTACCTGCCTGACTGACTGAGTGAGTGACTGGCTTATTGATGAACCATATAACTAACTAACGAGATAAATAAGCAAGCGAACAAACAAACAAATAAACAAACAAATAGATAAATAAATAAATGAAGAAATGAATAAACAAACAAAAAATATATGAATAACCAAACCAAACTACCACACAAACAAAATTGCACAAAGAGAGAGAGAGAGAGAGAGAGAGAGGGAGGTGTGTGTGTGTGTGTGTGTGTGTGTGTGTGTGTGAGCAGGCCTTTGTTTTGTTTGACTGGACGTCAGAGTGACACCCATTGTGGACGCCATTGTGAGGGTAAAGTGACAACTGCATACAAACACAATCGTGCTGAAAAGCTGGCGAAGCGAAAAGTCGGGTAAGAAAGGGAGAGTAGTGTCCTGTTGGCCAAGGTTTAACCCCCTGGGCCCCCCCACAACCCCCAACACCCCCTCATCCCTCTTTGGTTAACGGCGGACAGTTCTTCTGTTCGGGTGTGCTCCAACGAACCGCGAAATGACATGACAGCTGTCACTGATGCCTCCCTTGAGTCGATCTGTGCCCCCTCCAAAGCAACGAGTGTGGGGTCAGACACAGCAGAAAGCCGCGCTGTCTCGAAGATAGTTACACCTTTTTAGGCCCAACACTCGGCTTATATCACAGATTGACCTAAGTTTACATTTGGGCCAACAGCAAAGTGAGAGCTGTATTATCAATGGTTTCTCCAGTCAATGGGAAACCATTTACAGCTTAGTCTTTTGTGAAGGACTATGACTCTCAAACTAGGAGGCAAAATTGCACTGGCTCTTAGTGCTGCAGCCTTGTGGGCTAGATGGCCTTTGGGAACCATCCCAACGCCGACTGTCCTAAAACCCTCTTGGCCGAGAGAGTGGGGATGTAACTTGGGCAAGACACTCTCCACTATAATCAAATTCTAGCCCAAAAAGTTGGAACTGCAGTTGCCTCCTATGCTGTTCTGATGGTTATAGTCGAACACGACTGACTATCATA
This sequence comes from Babylonia areolata, assembly GCF_041734735.1. Lineage (NCBI taxonomy): Eukaryota > Metazoa > Mollusca > Gastropoda > Neogastropoda > Buccinidae > Babylonia > Babylonia areolata. The sequence continues at coordinate 32,592,212 of NC_134882.1, forward strand.
TATACACTTAAGATTGGTTGAAGGTGTTCTTTTCCTGCAACTGCAACCAATCACTGAACGCTGCGGGCGTTGAAACAGATGCTTGCTGAGCATGTTTGTACCATATTGAACTTTCTTTTTCTTTTCAAGGTGGACTCTTGTTTGGGTGTAATTATAATTTCTGTATATGTATATCATGCTCACCAACTGTTACATCAGAAAAGAGTGAACATTGTGTGTCCTTGTTGATAATCGAAGAGGAGAATTCGAAATATGCAGCATCGATCACATGCACACACACACACACACACACACACACACACACACACACACTTCTATTTATTCTTCAGTCTTTTACTCTCTCTCTCTCTCTCTCTCTCTCTCTCTCTCTCTCTCTCTCTCCCTCCCCCCCCCCCTCTCTCTCTCTCTCACACACACACAAAGCATTTTACAAAACAAAAACATTTTAAAGTTGAGATTATTGTTGTCAAGCACTGATGTCACTGTTGTTCAGTATTTTATCTCTGTACCTGTACAAGGCGTTTAAGTTTAGAACAATATAGCTACTTCCTAATCTGTTTTTATTACTGTTAATTAATGCTTAGTTTTTGTTCTTGGTTTGATTATTATATGTTTCGCACTTTATGTTGTGTATATTATGCATTGTTCGCACACCCTTTCATTGGGGGCCATGGCCTATAATGAATAAAGCATCCGTATCCGTATCCCCCCCCCCTCTCTCTCTATATATATATATAATATACATGTATACCATTCCTTATCCCCACTCTCATCCTTTCTTTCATGAACATTACTTTTTCTTTTCTTTTCGTTGTTGACTAGACACTTGTATCAAAATCAAACTCGTCGGGTTGATGGAAACAGATACGAATGATGTAATTTTTTTGTTTGGAAATTATTATTTTTTCGAATGGTAACGCTGGTAACAAGAAAAAGAAAAAGAAAAAGAAGAAAAAGAACAAACAAACAAAACAACAACAAGTTGGATACGGGACTTCTTCTTCTTCTTCCAGTAATGCTCAGCGGTCATATGTTTGACCGTTACTAGCATTTTTATGCGTGCTGGGTATTTTCGTGTCTCCATAAAGCCTTTGACAGGTACCGGTCTGTTTGTGAAGAAAGTGGACGAAGAGGGGAGGTGGGGATGGGGGTGTTGGGAAGGGTGGCGAGGGGGGAGGGAGGGGGGGGGAGAGGGGTTGGTGGTGGTGGGGTGGGGGTGGGGTTAAGAGTTTTCAATGATGTTTGGTATCTTGTGTTCAATTTTTCCTTTTTGATATTTACATACGTGTTCTATTTGCAAACGCCCAGGGCTCATAATGATTATACCACTACTACTACTAATAACACAGAATAAATGAATAAACAGCATTGATGTTGACGTCAAACGTAGGTGATGACGTATTTATAGACAATACGTCACAGACAAGACGCTCTCCTCATTTAGACCAATGGGCGAAAATTTGAGAGTGGAAAGTTTTCTTTGGGGTTTGATTTAGATTTAATTTCATGGAGTGGTGCCAGCAAATCCAGGATTTTCCTTGAATTTTGTTCATACACACACACACACACACACACATATATATAAATATAGCTATATCTATATCTATCTATCTATCTATCTATCTATCTATCTCTCTCTCTCTCTCTCTCTCTATATATATATATATATATATATATACATACAAGATCTGTAAAGAACAGTCAGTACTATTGTGTTGGAAGAAATTAAGTATTGATAATAAAGTAATAAAGATTGTTTCGTACTGATAGTGGTATATGTTGGAATCAAGTAGTTATGAAAATGGCCTTCAGATCGGGTCAAGAATGTGTATGACAGGAGAAAGGGGCCAAGTCGCTAGTAGGGGGAGGGGGGGGGGGGGGGGGGGGGGGCGGGGGAGGCGGGGGGGGGGGGGGGGGGGGGGCGGATGTTTTAAAGAAGGAACGCTTCGTGTGCACTTTTCTTGTCTTATCTCTTCTTTTCTGTACTGAAAAAAAAGAAGCC
>NC_134882.1:32599213-32611713 GCF_041734735.1 Babylonia areolata
CGACGATAACGATGCCAGCGAGACGCAAACGATGAAAATGACATTTCGCAAACGTTGATCAGAACTGACTCGACAAATCAACGTCTGCCACAGTGGAGCACGAACTGTGTCCAAACGTCCATTGAATCGCCTTCTATGCTGTCACTTGCTATGTTCAGAATTCCCTGTCTGTCTCTGCGTTTCTGTGACTCTCTGTCTCTGCGTTTCTGTGACTCTCTGTCTCTGCCTGTAACTCAGCCCCGACGTTCTCCTCTCTTGTCTCTCTGTCTGTCTCTGTCTCTGTCTGCCTGTCTGTCTGTCTGTCTGTCTCTTTCTATCTTCCCTTCTCTCTCTCTCTGTCCGTCTTTCTTGAAACCATTTGAAATGCGTCTTCTTTTTTTTGTTGTTGAAATAACAAACGTTGACAAATTCAGTTGAGTCCACACTCAGGCAATCGGAGTGGAAATGGAAGGTCTACGTGAAACAACAACAACAACAACAACAACACCACACACACACACACACACACACACACACACACACACACACACACACACACACACACACACACACACACACACACACACCAAGCTCAGCATTGTAAGATCGTATTTCGCACTTCATTTCTCTTTTTGTTGAAACTCTCTGTCTTTTAATATCTCTTCCTGGTAAATATCTATGACACACCAAAAGAAAAACGCACACACAAAAAAAAGAAGACAGAAAGAAAGAAATGATAAGAAAAACACATACCATTTAGAATTTTTGAAGAAAAGAAAAAGAGAGGTAAACATCCAATTCAAGTGAAACGAATCTCGAGAACACGCAAAAAGAAAAAAAAAAAAAAGAAAGAGAAGGAAAACGAAAGGGAAAGAAAGAAAGAAACAACGCGCGCAGTAGGTTAAAACAGAAAGAAAACGGGCGCCAATAGCCGAGTGGTTAAAGCTTCGGACTTTCAATCTGAGGGTCCCGGGTTCGAATCTGGTGGGTAAAGGATGGAGATTTTTCTGATCCCCCAGGTCCAACATGATATTATGTGCAGACTTGCTAGTGCCTGAACCCCCTTCGTGTGTGTACGCAAGCAGGAGATCAAATACGCACATTAAAGATCCTGTCATCCATGTCAACGTCCGGTGGGTTATGGAAACAAGAACATACCCAACATGCACACCCCCGGAAACGGAGTATGGCTGCCTATATGGGGGTGTGGGTGTGTAAAAACTATCATACACGTAAAAGCCCACTCGTGTACATACGGGTGAACGTGGGAGTTGCAGCCCACGAACGAAGAAGAAGAAGAGGAATACAGAAATAAAAGAGGCAGGCAGTCATCACCTGTCAAACTACATAATTGATACAGCATAGCGTCGCCAGCGAACTCTACTCTGCATCCTCGACGCCTTCAGCCAATGGCTGGGTTGTTATCAAGACAAGACAAGGCAAGGCAAGACAAAACAAAACATGCTGATTTCAGGAACCCCCGCCCCCCCCCCCCCCCCCCCCGACCAAGCGCACCCCCCCCCCCCGCCCCTTCCGCTCCTCAGGGTAGGTATACAGGAAAAAGTTATACGGCAGTTAAAGTAGAAACCCCCTTCAACTCCCCGCAATGTTTGCTGCTTCCGTTCGGCTGTGATGGAGGGGAAAGTGAGGGAGGGGGGTGTCGGTAAAGGATGGCCCAGAACGACACCCCTCCCCCCTCCTTTTTCAACAGCTTGATGAAGCCCATAGTATGATAACCAGTCGTGTCCGACTATGACCATCAGAACAGCAGAGGAAACAACTGCTGTCCCAAGTATCTGGTCGAGAATTTGATTATAGTGGAGAGTGCATCGCCCAAGTTTACACCCCCAGTCTCTCAGCCAAGAGGGCTTTAAGGGGACAATTATTGCTGCGGGCGGTGGGGGGCGGGAGGGGGGGGGGGGGGGGGGGGCGGTGAGGTGTTGATCTTAACCAGCCACAAATGACCCAAAATTCATCCCAGACTTAGTCCAGAATGGCCCCGGGGTAAAATTCAAGGGGGAGGGTGGGGCGGGCAAGGTAGGTCACTGTACTACTGTCTGCCATCTCAGGGTTTGAGTTCTCTCCCGCTTGCGCTATGCCAGAGTCGGTGTACGTTCATTGCACCATGTTAGAGTCAGTGTACATGTATTGCACTTTGTCAGAGTCAACGCATGTATTGCACTATCTCTCCTCCACTCTCTCTTTCCCTATCTTTACCCCTTCCCCCTAACTCCCCCCTCTTTCTTCTCCCCCCTCCCTCCCCCCTTTCCCTGGATTGAAGTGGTTGCATGCATGTGTGCAGGGAATACCAGTGAGTCCCCACGAGGCAGAACTTTTTTCCTTTCTTTCCTTCTTTCCTTCCTTCTTTCTTTCTTTCTTTCTTTCCCTCCTTCCTTCCCTCCTTCTTTCCTTCCTTCTTTCTTTCTTTCCTCCCTCTTTCCTTCTTTCTTTCCTTCTTTCCTTATTATTTTCTTTCTTTCCTTTCCTTCGTTCCATTCTTTCTTTCTTTCTTCCTTCCTTTTTTTTTTTGCTACCCCATCATCCACACCGTTTCAGTGGCATTAATCCCATGCTGCTCATTCCGAGTCCCCCTAAACACAACGCACGCACACACACACACACACACACACACACACACACACACACGCACGCACACACACGCGCGCCTACATCCTGGTTCGTCCTTCACAGTCCCAGTGCCGGCAATCCACAGGGAACTAGGGGTGTTGGGTCGCCAGGAGGACACACACCGCAGGAGGTGGAACGAATGTTGTTTCTATTATGTCAGACATGACACTGACATCCCTCATTTCTCGTTGAAAAGCGCAGTGGTGGATACATCACTGCACGTTATTTACGTTATTTCGTGAATGGCAGACCACCCAGGAGAAACTAACTGTATACATTGGTGCACTCACGCAATTGGAGATTTTTTTTTTCTTCTAAAGATGCAAATATTTTTTGATTATTCAAATGTTTTTTTTTTAAACAATACTTTTGAAGAATTTGTTGTCGCTATCGTTGTCATCATTGTCGTCGTCGTCGTCGTTGTTGTTGTTGTTGCTTATAGGCATGTGGGGTAAATGGGAGGGGTTCTTAGCCCCTTCGTTTGTTTTTTGTTTGTCTTTCTTTCTTCATGTTTTTCTTTTTCTTTCCTTCGTTTTCGGTTTTTCTTTTTTTCTTTTTTTAAATGTCTTTTTCTTGTTTTGCTACTGCATTGAAGCGGTGTTTTATGCCCGCGCGCTAGTGCGTATGTTTGTGGCTGTTTTTTTTTTTCTTCTTCCTTCTATCTGTCAACGTCTTTTCACATACGTGTTTTAGACGGATCTTAGAATAACATGGCATGAAAACACTTTAAATCAGTTCCAATGCTGTGATTTAAAAAAAAAAAGTTAATTCATTCTGGTTTTCAAATTCTTCTTCCTGTGCCTTTTTCTCAAGAATCTTTGCAGAAAGATGGTCATAGGAATGCTTCAGGAATGGAACTTTTGCTATGTTGAAGTCATTGTCACGGTCTCTGGTTCCGAAATCTGATTTAGTCATGGGAACACCAACTGCTGAGCGCATCACCAACATTCTCCATTTCTGGTGGTCGTAGGATAGGGCCTGGGTCTTTGACAAAGCTCCTCTCTGTCCTCTCAGTGATATTATTTAGGAGGGTGTACAGACCCGCTTTCGTGGTAGACATTTTGTCGCTTGCAGAGCGAGAAGTAGGTCATATGACGTCATAGGGAGCCAACCACCGTAACTAGCTTTTCTGGGTTTGAGCTGCCTTCGTTCGGACAACTTTTCGGCTGAGTTTATGGATCAGTTCGAATAGGTAATCGACGGGCGCAATAGCCGAGTGATTAAAGCGTTAGACTGTCAATCTGAGGGTCCCGGGTTCGAATCACGGTGACAGCGCCTGGTGGGTAAAGGGTGGAGATTTTTACGATCTCCCAGGTCAACATATTTGCAGACCTGCTAGTGCCTGAACCCCCTTCGTGTGTGTATATGCAAGCAGAAGATCAAATACGCACGTTAAAGATCCTGTAATCCATGTCAGCGTTCGGTGGGTTATGGAAACAAGAACATACCCAGCATGCACACCCCCGAAAACGGAGTATGGCTGCCTACATGGCGGGGTAAAAACGGTCATACACGTAAAAGCCCACTCGTGTGCATACGAGTGAACGCAGAAGAAGAAGAATAGGTAATGGCAGAAATGTTACAAGAAACACGCTCAAAGTAAACACAGAAGACTAAAGCACAAAATGATGGGTGTAATTATAAAACCAAATATATCTTGAAAACGTGCAAAAATAGTCACCGAAAATGTTCAAAATCCTTTCGTCAGAACAGCGATTTCCACTGACGAACGAGGATGAGCACGCGGTTCTCGCTAAAAAATAACCGGGGAACCTCCACGAAAATCAGACGAAAGTGGGTTTGCAGACCCCATTGTCTCCCCCCCAATACCCCGCCTTGCCCCCCCCAGGCCCCCCCCCCCCCCGTGCTGTTCCCTGAGAGATGGCTTTGGAGGACCCGTCAGATCTTGTCACGTGGCCATTTCTAATGGTATGCTGAAGAGGAGGAGATGGTAACTGGCAACGACGGTCTTATTATTATCTTTATTTAGTTAGTTTTTGGCAAGGCAAGTTTATTTCGTGTGTCCCCTGGGGACATTGAAACATTACATACGTTCATCCTTTACACATATCCAGTAATTACCAGATTCAGGATTGGGGTCAGTTGACAAAGTATCAGGATTAGGTATCATGAACGATCCTATCAGTGCTATGTTTGCTTAGCACTGTGAATGTTCCTGGAGTCAGCGAAATCCGCAGGAAGTTTCTTTCTTTTCGCAAAGTAAACTTAGCGCTGCTTCCATTGCTCGCTGCATCCAGTCTTTGCAAATGATGCTTCCTGGAGAGGAATAGTAAAAAAGCATGGTGTGCTATATATACAGTTTAATCGCATAATATTTTCTTCTGTTAATTGAAGAAGAGAAAAGTTTATCGTGATTTTTGTCTGGAAGACGAAAGCTGACATGGTTTATCTGCAGTCATTCACACTCAGCACACATCATTCTGAGCACATTCCTTTGGGATAAGATTTATATCGCTCTCAGTTTTGCAAGCTGATAATATTTTTTTTAGACAAATATCTCTCTATATCTCTATCTGTCAATCTGTCTATCTATCTACACACACACACACACACACACACACACACACACACACACACACACACACACACACACACACACACACACACACACACACACATGTGTTATTTATTTGCTGCGTTCTACTTAGCTAAGTGTATATTGCATGACAAAGTATGATATTTGTCTTGTTTATTTTATTCTATTTTTTCTTCTCAAATGTGTTTTTTTCTGACACCCTTTCATGGGGGGCAGTGGCCTATATAAATAAACCATTCATTCATTCATTCATTCATTCATTCATTCATTCATTCTCTCTCTCCCTGTTTCTTTTTCTCTCTCTCCCCCTCTTTCTTTTTTCTCTCTCTCCTCCCCCCCTCTCTCTCCCTCTCTCTCTCTGTCCTCCTTTACCGTATCCCTTTCTCTCCCTCATTCCCTGTTCATCATCATCATCATCATCATCATCATCGTCATCATCTTCTTCTTTCCTTCTCTCTTTCTTCCTTTCTTTCTTTGTACTCTCTCTCAACCTCTCGTTTTCGCTCCTGACCGGAGACACACACACACACACACACACACACACACACACACACACACACACACACAGTATCACTTCACTGGATATTTTTTTCCGTTTGACTGTGCATTCCACCCCATTGAGTGATAACCCTTTGAAAGCTGTCTCTGCTTTAACATGAAAGCGCGCATCGGGGAGACGCTTCAGATAATCCTGTAACGCTTTCTCTTTTTTTTTTTATATTTCATCTCTCAGGAAAAGAAAGTAATACTTTCGTTCTCATCCACGTGGAAAGGACATTTAAAACGACATGAAAGCGAGCGCTTAACCGTAGACAGGACTCCTTTGCATTGAAAGTTTGTGCTGTCATACACTCATACAGGCGCGCGTATGTACACACACACACACACACACACACACACACAAAAACACACACACACAGACTGGCACACACTGGCACACACGCAGGTACATACACATACACACAAACATGTACACACAAAAGGCACATGCATACACACACACACACACACACACACACACACACACACACACATACACACACACACACACACACATACACTGACAGACACGCAGGCACATACACAAACATAAACATGTACACACAAAATATGAATACACACATACTCACACATACACACACACACACAACACACACACACAACACACACATACACACACACACACACACACACACACGAATACACAAACATTACTACAACCTCCATCCCTCATCACCTACCTCACTACTCTCTCCCACCCACCCACACATCCCCAACACCCGCATCTGCTCTCTCACTCTCACGCTTCCAACCTCTCTCTCTCTCTCTATCGTCCCACCACCACCACCACCTCCTCCCTTCTTCAACCCCCCCCCCCGGCCCCCTCTAAACTAGCCCCTGCCCACTCCAACCCCAACACACTCACACACACACACACACACACACACACACACACACACACAACCACCACCACCACCACCCCTGCCCAAACTCTGAACCACTCGCCAGTTGATTAACTTGACCCGCCCCCCCCCCCCCCCCCACCTCCTTTCCATTACTCAACTCACTCCGGAAAGCCCACCCACACCTCATCCACCTCCCATTCCGTATCCGAACCCAGAACCCCCCCCCCCCCCCCCCAGCGCCCCTCCCCAAAGCCCCCCCCCCCCCCCGACCCCCCTTCACTAGCAAAAAGTCCGACGCACACAGAAAGAGAAGAGTGTTCAACACTGTTTTAATTCAACCACTCTTGAAAAACTCGTCGTGGCAAGACATCGACGGTTTTAGTTCCTTTTTTTTAATTTTTATTTTATTTTATTTTTTTAAAGGACCGACTGTCTCTGCTTCGGATGGTTGACAAGAAAGAAGTGGCCTTTCAGTTGTTAATAATACTCACTGACGTTTATCAGCTTCCTGAGTCCCCCCCCCCCCTTTGCCACCTTCAGTTTTGTAACACGTTTCTTCTTCTTCTTCTTCTTCTTCGTCGTCGTCGCCTTCTTGGACTGGAGGATCTTGCAACAACAAAACCGCATCAAGCTAGCCAAGCGGCACGAACACTTTCCTTTTTCTATTCTTTTCTTCTCTATGAGGGTTGGGGTTTTTTTTGTTGTTTTTTTTTTGTCTTCTTTTTCCCCTGCTTGCTTTTTTTTTTTATGTCAGTATTCATGGAGTTCCGGGAGAGAAGGAGGAGAGTGGTGTGGTGGCGGGGCTGGGGGCGGGTGGGTGTGCGTTGGGGAGAGAGAGAGAGAGAGAGAGAGAGAGAGATGGGGTGGAGGGATAGCGAGAGAAAGTGAGAGACACAGAGATAGAGAGAGGGGGAGGGGAGAAGGAGAGAGAGAGAGAGAGAGAGAGAGAGAGGGAGAGAGAGAGAGAGAGAGAGGATGGAAAAAGACCGAGACACATGCAGGCACTCATACACGGGAGCGCGCGCGCGCGCGTGCATACACACACACACATACGTACACAAACATGCACACAAACAAGTACATACACATACAAAAAACATACGCACACAAACATGCGCGCGCACACACACAAACACGTGCACACACACACACACACACACACGCGTGCGCGCGCGCGCGTACACGGGGAAGGGGGGGGCGAAGGGGGGGGGGCGAAGGGGGATGAGGGAGAGAGCTTACAGAGATACATATAGAGAGACAGGCACACGGACAGATAACGAGAGAGAGAGACAGAGACACACAGACACACACACACACACACTTACGCACACACACAAACTCAGACACACACACACACACACACAACAACAACAACAACAACAACAGCGAGAAGAAGAAGAAAAAAAAGAAGAGATAATACTCTTTTGAAGTGTGTAATGACAGTCATTAATCATCACTGAAATGATCTCCTGATCCACAAGTAATTGCTTTAGCTTTGTTAAGGCGTGTGGCTGTCTTTTCTTGTTGCCTATGTTCCGGTTTCTTTGCTGAACTATGAATATTAATTCAGGAGTTTAGATAGATAGAAGGATAGACAGAGAGAGAGGGAGAGAGAGAGAGAGAGAGAGGGGGGGAAGCATGCGGGTGCGTGCGTGTCTTTTCGCTTCAAACGTGCGGGTGCACGTATGAGCAAAATGATTATTCACAAGCTCAAGTGTTCAGTCTGCTTCATAATTATTGTCACGTCATAAAATCCTCGATGTTACATTTGATCGATTTTATCAGTTCATGCAATTCGCATGCGTGAAGCGAGTGATAGGTTTTTAGCTTGACTGATTTACGTGTGGGTTAGGCGTGGTGGAATTAAGTCAACAATAATGTTGTTGCTGCTCTTTCAGTTCTGTGTTCAGAACCTGCGTCAGGGAGAAGAAAGGAGGCAGATTTGCGATGTCTGTTAGAATTAATGCGATGGAGACGTATGCGAGATTACCATGATAATAATTTTGTTTTGGCTTATGTCAGTGTGTGTGTGTGTGTGTGTGTGTGTGTGTGTGTGTGTGTGTGTGTGTGTGTGTGTGTGTGTGTGTGTGTGCTCTGACATTGACACATTCCGTTATTTTTTTTTTCATTCGTGTAAGTCTCGATTATTGTGCTTTGTGTTAGTTTGATTTTAACTATGCCTTCTCTCTCTCTCTGTCTCTGTCTCTCTCTCTCTCTCCCCCCAATATTGATGTTAATTTAATCATTAGGGCGCTGGGTCCTTGTACTAAAGAGGCTGGGCGTATAAAATTTAACCGTTAATATGATTTCTTCTGTTTAATTTATGATTTTATGGTTTCATATAAATATCAGGTTATTTCTTATTTTCATATTCGTATCCGTAATTCCGTAATGGTTTTTTTTTCTTTTTATTTTCTAACGTTTTTCATAATGTTGTAGTTTTAAGCTTGTTGAATTCTAAGATGTTTATATCTATCTATCTATCTAGATATCTATCTATATATATATATTAACCTGAGATAATGCCATTAATGTTTGTTTTAACAAATTGTAAGAGTATTGGGTAGACTGCTTGGCACAATACATTGCTAATTAAAACTAGTTTCGTTCTGTGTCGATCTGTCCACGCTTCTCGTAACCAAATTCCGCCATAACCCAGAACTTTAACTGCGGCTGCGCGGCGCTGGACTACCTAGGTAAGTCCAGGTGTAACTTTACCAATTCATCTCAGCACGGACACAAACAGTCGCCATGTTAACAATAACGTGCGTGCGCTTGCTGTGAAACGGCGCATAAATTTTCCCTCCAACAAGCTATCCACCCGCGCGACGTAAGCCAGGGGAAAATCACTTCGGGGTACAGGAATGTTCGGGCTTTGGGGCGACAGTGAAAAATGTACTCCTTGTGTACCTCCACAATCGTCTCCCCTGGGGCACTCTCTTGTCAGCGCGTTAGACCTGGATCCGACTTCCTGTCGCTGGGAACGCTGGGAAATAGCTGACTGTATTTTTGCGTCTGAGACCGTGTTGGGTGTCAAGCGTATATGGTTGCCTGTTAGTGTCATAGGAGGGAAACTTGAGCTTGTTTTCGGAACTGTCGGATTGATGACTTTTTTTCTTTCTACTCTCACTCTCTCTCTCATTCGATCTCTCTCTCTCTCTCTCTCTCTCTCTCTCTCTCTCTCTCTCTCTCTCTTCTTTTCACATCGTTTTGGTGCATTTTATTGACGAAGCAAAACGATCACATTTACTCCCCGAAACAGTGCGGTGTATCAGTTCGGAAAAAGGGACAATACATTTGCGCGACTGTGGCTTCAAAAATGAATAATAAGTTTCGTTAGTATTTTGAAGCAAGGCCTGTTTTTCTTTTTTTTTTTCATTATCATTCCTGACAATCATTATGATGGTGGTGATGAAAACAGTGATGATAATTGTTGTCGTTGTTTTTGTCATTGTAGCTGTGGTTTAAAAGAAAAAAAAAGTCGTTATCAGTTGTTTTCATCATAGTTTGAACAGCCATATTTATTTTTCAGAACACGTTCAGTTTATAATTTTCTTTCCTTTTTTGAATCTACCGCATATCTAAATATAAACTAACATAAACTGAGTTTTGTCATTGAAAGTAAAGGCCGAGGCTGGTTAAGTACTACGTAACGAAATTCATTTTCACCTTTTTGACAGACTTCTGCCATTCAACACACACACACGCACACACACACACACACACACACACACACACACACACACACACACACACACACACACACACACACACACACGTAAGAGCCGGACAGTATAATAAACCATGTGGCCCTCCCTCCAAATCATTCTGTGTACGCTGACGCGAGGCAGATCCCACACTACACTAGGTTGTATGTGGAGGGGTGGGGAGGCTAGGGGGGGGGAGGGGGGGGGGGAGACTGGGGTTGGTGGTGGTGGTAGTAGTGGTGGGTGGGGGGTCTCGGTGCCTCCGCGTGCCTTTGACCGCGTTCACCCCACCCTACGATTTATCGCCCCGTTAGGACGACGCAGGGGGAACAACCACCGCTACAGGACATGATCTTGACGCTGTGGCGTCCCACCAGGGTGTGGTGGCGAGTAGGACCAGCGACAGACTGGTGTGGTCAATGGAAGGATTGTGGCCCCTGTTGCGTTAGAATATGGAGGCGCTGCTGTCGTCCCTTGTCTCTCTCTCTCCCGGTGAGGACTTCTGGTCGTCCGCTGGGGCAGGCGAGGGGAGATGACGCCTGGAGGGTTTAAGGAAATGGAAAGTCAAACAGGGGATTTGGAAAGGAGGGGAGTTAATAAATCAGTAGAGGTTACTACTAGGTACCTAGCGGCGTTGTACCGTCAGTTTGGGGTTCGGTGTGTGTGTGTGTGTGTGTGTGTGTGTGTGTTGTGTTGTGTTGTGTTGTGTTGTGTTGTGTGTGTGTGTGTGTGTGTGTGTGTGTGTGTGTGTGTGTGTTGTGTTATGTTATCAGTGTGTGTGTGTGTGTGTGTGTGTGTGTGTGTGTGTGTGTGTGTTGAACGGATCGACAAAAAAGCAAGAAAAAAAAGCATACGTATAACTATGGATCATCAGTACACACACGGAAGAATGAAAGAGGAATGAAAGAACGCGAAACAAGAGAATGAATGAATCAATCAACATTGAACGAATGAACGAACGAAAAGAAAGATGGAACGAAAGAAAGGAAGAACGAAAGAGTTGTTAAACTGATTAACGGTCAGTGAATTTGAGACTGACTGGTCAATAAATGAGGACGTGTGTAGGGGACTCAGGTCAGGGGCATAGCCCTTGCTACTGGTACCATGTAACCCAGTACTACCTGCCGCATGTGAAGTCTCCCAACGACGGACCAAGCGGAGGAGGAAACCTTTCCCAACGGCTGTGAAGGCGGAAGAGGATGACCAAAGGGCAGGGGGACCTCTTATCCTTGGATGGAAGTCCTTCTGGGAGACGGAGCTCCGAAGAAAAGCTTGCACCTGCCGAGGCCGTTCTACACGTGGCAGTATCTGCACCTGTGGGACTCTGAGCGTCGGTAGGCGAGAGAGTGGGGAAGGGACTGCACAACTCCTCTTCACAAAAAAAAAAAAAAGAAAAAAAAAGTCACCTGTGCTGGTCAGGCAACCTGGCTAATGTCGGAACGACGAGCTTACACCGACAGATAAACCTGCCTGCCTACTCATCCGTCGGTCCGACGGGATACTCCATCATCATCATCATCATCATCATCATCATCATCATCATCATCGTATAGGGGACAGCTACAATTTAAAAAAAAATACTGAAACTGTAAATATATTCATCTCACAATCAAAACGATTTTAAGTATGTGTTACTTCGAAGTGTTTGGAGTGTCACATGTCATGTCGTATATGATGAACTTCTCGAAGTTATTTACTCATATGTCCTGGTTCAGTTGGCCCATTCAATTTAAATGTCATCGGCTGCATGATTCCGTCTCCGTCTCTATGTATTTCTTTGTTGTTATTGCTAACTTTACACACAAGCACATACTCACGCATACGTTAACACAGACACATACACAGACAAGACAACCCGCCACACACATACACACGTTTTATATCTATCTATCTATCTATCTATCTATCTGTCTGTCTGTCTGTCTGTCTGTCTATCGATCTATCTATTTATATCTAAACCATGATAGTGGAGGGGAACAAGAACAGGTAACTGAATAACTCTTCAGCCATTAAAAATAACATTTCTGTCACGGGTGGCCTAGCTTATGTTTCGTATTACCTTGACACCTTTTTTTTTTACGCACCTTGCTGCAAAAGATAGGTATCGTTTGTATTCTATTTATTCAAGTGCTCTGAGCGAAACTGAACTCTGGTGGGCCCTCCGTAGTGAGAGATGTTTGCTATCAACTGGAGACACACCAGGTAGGGACAGACCATTAACCC
>NC_134882.1:32614213-32629213 GCF_041734735.1 Babylonia areolata
GCATTGGTAGACTCTGTGTCCAGGGTACCGTTAAGAAACTGGGCTCCCAGCGGTGACCACCAAAACAACCTCTCACCGAACAAAGCATAGCGTTGTTTGGTTGGTCGCCACCGCTACACGCTCTATTTCGTTCTTTCTTTACTTTCTTTCTTTTCTTTCTTTCTATCTGCTTTCCTTTTTTTTTCTTTTCTGAGCACTTTTGTCAATCGCTTTTTCTGTGTGTCTGTGTGTCTGTCTACCTGCCTGGCTGTCTGACTCTCTGTCTGTCTGTCTCTGTCTGTTGTCTCTGTGTCTTTCTGATTGTCTCTCTGTCTGTATCTCTGTCTGACTGTCTGTCTCTGTTTATGTCTGTCTGTCCCTGTCTGTCTGCCTGTCTCTGTTTATGTCTGTCTGTGTCTGTCTGTCTGTCTGTCCTTGTCTGTCAGTCTGTGTCTCTATCTGTGTCTCTGTCTGTCTGTCTCTGTTTATGTCTGTCTGTGTCTGTCTGTCCCTGTCTGTCTGTGTGTCTGTCTGTTTGTCTGTCCCTGTCTGTGTCTCTGTCTGTCCCTGTCTATCTGTGTCTCTGTCTGTCTGTCCCTGTTTATGTCTGTCTCTGTCTGTCTGTCCCTGTCTGTCTGTCTGTGTCTGTCTGTCTGTCCCTGTTTATGTCTGTCTCTGTCTGTCTGTCCCTGTCTATCTGTGTCTCTGTCTGTCTGTGTCTCTGTCTGTGTCCCTGTCTGTCTGTCCCTGTCTATCTGTCTGTGTCTGTCTGTCTGTCCCTGTTTATGTCTGTCTCTGTCTGTCTGTCCCTGTCTATCTGTGTCTCTGTCTGTCTGTCCCTGTCTATCTGTGTCTCTGTCTGACTGTCTGTCTCTGTTTGTGTCTGTCTGTCTGTGTCCCTGTCTGTCTGTCCCTGTCTATTTGTGTCTGTGTCTGTCTGTCTCTGTTTATGTCTGTGTCTGTCTGTCTGTCTGTCTCTGTTTATGCCTGTCTGTCTGTCTGTGTCTGTCTCTTTTTATGTCTGTCTCTATCTCTGTCTGTCTCTGTCTGTCTCTGTCTCTGTCTGTATGTCTGTCTATGTGTAATTCCGTCTGTCTATATGCATGTCTGTCTGTCTGTCTCTTTCCCTCACTCCTTCTTTCCCTACCATTATTATGTTCCTTTACCTATCTTCATTACCTTTGATAAAACAAAACTTGGTTTCGTTTCATTTCGTTTCTCGATCTGAAACTGCATGTTTGGTGCATATTCTGTTATGCATGTGTGGGTGTATGTGTGAATGTGTGTCTTCATGTTTTACATTTATTTGCTTATTTATCATCATTGTTGTCTTATCTATTTATTTATTTATTTTATTATTTTATTATTATTATCATTACTACTACCTTTTTTATATCATAATTATTATTTATTTATTCATTTATTTATGTAAGCTTATCTTTTTTTCTTTTTTTTTTCTCAAGGCCTGACAAAGCGCGTTGGGTTACGCTGCTGGTCGGGCATCTGCTTGGCAGATGTGGTGTAGCGTATATGGATTTGTCCGAACGCAGTGACGCCTCCTTGAGCTACTGAAACTGAAACTGAAACTTCTCGTTCTCATTAAAGAGTTCAAACTCTCTCCGTCTGTCTGTTTGTCTGTCTGTCTGGTCTGTCTGTTTGTCTGTCTGTCTCTTGGGCGTGAGTTTCGGCAAAGCCTCTCTCTGTCCACTCAGTGATGTAGTTTTATCTACTTCTCTCGCTGTCTGCCTCGTCTCCTCCTTTTCCCTGCACTGTTCGCCTGAAGGTTGGTCACGGACAGCCCCCCCCCCCCCCCCCCCCGTCACATCTTCTTACCTGGTCTTACCACCATCTCATTTTCCTCTATTTGTTTTTCACTGTGGTCAGTAGGTCTTTGTACCGACCCAGGGAGAGGTGCACACTGGTAAGAGGTTAGGTTCTTTGCGGTGGGTCCTGTCTTTGACCATTCTCTGTCTCTGTCGCTGTCTCTCTCTCTCTTTGTTGTTTCTGTTCCATCTTCTGCTCCGTTTCATTGGCATTATTATTTCAAAGCCGCTCATTCCGAACACAGCCACACCCAGGTTCGTCTGTCGCTGTCACAGTGTCGGCGGCCCACAGGCAACCATCGATGTTAGGTCGTTAGGAGGCCACACAACAGAGGAGACCCTGCACTGCTGCTGTGTAACTTCGGTGGTGTTCTGATTTAACGTATTTAGGACACCACCTACTAAGCTCCTTACTGACGACAATAGTAGCTTAGTTGTGGAGTCAGACTGAGTGGACGTTCCTCCAAGAGTGGAGACCGCCACCACGTCCCTCCAATAACAGTCTCCCATGAATCTGCCGGCACCGAAGACCTTGAGAGGACTCACGCCAAACATGGAAGTGGAGGGGTATCGAAACTGAGGTCACGATGGGAGCAGCGCATGAAAGGCCACAGACTTTGGGACATTTGTTTCTGATTGATGATGAAGGTGGAAGATGCTGCTGATGATCACGAGGACGATGTTGCTACAGAGGTCCGTTAGGCTTCAGACTACGTGACAAGGCTGTACTCTGCGCTTCCTTTCATAATGTTATCCCGGCATTAACCAGGCCCGAGAGATACAGACACCTGCAGTGTTGGTCAGGAAATTTGAGCAACACACCCAAAGACGCATCCGTGAAATGGATGATACTCAACTGTGTGGTCCCATTCTTCCCATAGAAGCCAGCAGCACACTCAACTCTGGTCTTGGTAGAAGCTGGCTGCGGGAAAAAAACAACAACAGAAAAACCCAAACAAAAACACAAAAAACACCCCCCCAAAAAAACCAACAAAACAAAACAAAAACAAAACAAAAACGAAACAACAACAACAACAACAAACAAACAAACAAACAAAAAATCAACCCCCCAAAGCAAAACAAAACTTCCGCTGGGAATCGAACCCTAGTCCTCTCAGTCATCAGTCCGCGACGATAATCACTTCGCCACGGCGAGTGGTGTCTGACCATTGTCACTGAACAATGCGTCAATGGCGGAAACTTTTGCTGTTCTATGCTTTTTTATGCTCTTTCTTTTTCTCTGCAGTCAGCCCTGTTTCTGGACAATTTTCATTTGTCAATTCCCCAGTGAAGGGTGGAGTTTTGCTGTTCTCTGTATTTCTTTCTTTCTTTCTTTCCTTTCCTTTCCTTCTTCCCTCTGCAGTCAGCCCGTTCTGTGACCATTATCACTGGACAATAATAATAATGATAGTATTTATATAGCGCTGAATCTTGTGAAGAGACAAATCTAAGCACTTTCACACCAGTCATTCACATGCATACATAACTCTAAAACTGAGAAACTGAAGACAGGGAAGAGGCATGGGAGGGAGGCTATCTTGTGAAGAAGTGGGTTTTAAGGCCAGACCTGAAAGAGCTGAGTGCGGAGACCTGACGAAGCGAAAGAGGAAGTTCATTCCAAATGCAAGGTCCAGAGACAGAGAAATAACGGCGTCCAACAGTGGGGTGTTTGAATCTGGGTATGCGTAAACAGAGTGGATCCGAAGCCGGTCGTAGAGAGCGAGATGGAGTGTAGAGATGAAGGCATCCACAAAGATAGGAAGGGTCAGATTTGTGAATACATTTATAACATAGAGTGCTGATCTTATACTTTATTCTGTGTGAGACAGGGAGTCAATGGAGATGTTGCAAAATAGGAGTGATGTGCTTAGGTCTTTTCTTTCTGAGGACGAGTTGGGCAGCAGAGTTTTGTATGCGCTGAAGGGACTGACTAGTTGAAGCAGGCAAACCAGACAACAGGGAGTTACAGTAGTCAAGTTGAGAGAGAATGTGTCAGACAAGGTGGAGTCTTTTGCTGCTCTCTGCTTTTCTTTCTGTCTCTCTTGTTCGTTCTTTCTTTTCATCTTCATCTTCATATTTCTTTTGTATAGAATTGGGACTGTTGAGCAACACACCCCAACAGAAAATCTCTGTACTAACGTATATAGACAATACAGGTTGTGTGCTGTGTATTGTGATATGTTTAGGAACAGTGCGTTCTCACAGTACAGCCTTTCTCTTCTTCATTTTTTTTTGACTCACTTGTGTAAACAAAGTGAGTCTATGTTTTAACCCGGTGTTCGGTTGTCTCTCTCTCTCTCTCTCTCTCTCTCTGTGTGTGTGTGTGTGTGTGTGTGTGTGTGTGTCTGTGGTAAACTTTAACATTGCCATTTCTCTGCAAATACTTTGTCAGTTGACACCAAATTTGGCATAAAAATAGGAAAAATTCAGTTCTTTCCAGTCATCTTGTTTAAAACAATAATGCACCTCTGGGATGGGCACAAAAAAAGAAGAAAAAAAAGCCAAATTATATGCAAACTGCATTTACTGTTATTTTTTATTTTTTTATTCTCTAAACTTGGCACTTTGATCTGATATTCTGACACAACAACAAGAGCAGTCATTTTTATCATTTTTTGTTCAAACAGGAACTTCTTTTGCTAAGCATGGAAGTTATATTTATTTTGCATGTCTTTGGTGCAGATAGTAAAAAGGGGAAATTAATCTGTAATTAATGCTAGGGGGCTTAATTTGCTTTAAACTGATCTTTCTCATCTTAAACATTACATTTTGAAATTATACTCAATACATAAAAAGCTTGTGTGTTTTACTCTCAGTGTACAGGGCTTTCACTATTTTCATTCGCCCAAGTGGTCTTTTTCAGAAAAAAAACTAAAATCAATACGACGAGTACACATATTTATACATATTCAAAGCGCGTCCTCATATTCTTCGTGAACGCGAACGACGTCATTTTGTTTCAAGTTGTTGACCTGCCCGTTCAATCCCATATTCAATCAACAATACACGATAACATGTGATGGAAAGTTGGAGAAGGAGACCGTTAAATATTTATTCAGAGAAAGATTTGTGAACGCCTCATCACTTACTGGATTATGCCCCAAACTGCCATAAAAATGTCCACAGAATCAGTCGGAATTCACAGTTAAAAATGATAAACCATGACAGTTAATACCCTTGAATTGATGAAACGTAAAAATTTCCAGTCTTGACTTTTCTCAAACTGAAGTCCTTTTCACTTCATACGACGTTTAGAAGTACTTGTACTTGGCTCTACATGTTATTAGTTTAACAAAATACTCAATTTTCATATCAACTTTAAAACTATAAAACTAGAATGAACATAAAAGAGAAATTGAATCGACCGTGTCAACCGGGTGTAACTAAACTTGTACACTCTATCTAGATCCAGAGAAAACGGCTAAATGTTGCAGTGTGATTGCGGCGATAGCCACGTCTCCTTTACCGCAGACTTAAAAAGAATTTTTAATTGCCCTTAAAGATTTTTTGAATGCCCAAGATACACCAGAATAATATGATTTAAACAGCGTTCTCAGTGAGAATACCGCAATCAATTTATCGCCCTTTAAAAAAACATGTTTAAATCTTATATTTTTGAACGTCAGTCAAGGAGCCACGATAGCGTAACGGGTAAGACAGTTTCTTCTCACGCGAACACGCGGGGTTCGAATCTGCCGTAAGGACTTTTTTTCTTTTTCTTTTAACCCGAAGCTTTATAATAACAGAACACATTTTAACGATTAGATTTAAAAAAAAAAGTGTATCACAAGTGAGTCTTGAAGGCCTTGCCTCTCTTGTTTTCTATTAGTATGTGTGCCTGTTTAACTATCAAAGAGCGTGGACCTTTCCACAGAAGTTTTTGCCAGGGACTGAAGAGGCCTCTGCCTTTCGTCTTGTACCGAAGACTGTCACTAAGACCAAGTCACCGCTGAAGATCTGTTTGAGGGGGGTAAGTCAAAATTTCTGGTCTGTGCGGGAATCGAACTCATGGACAGACAGTTCGTTGACAGGTTACTACACTACTCTACACTACACCAGGCTACATTGCACTGCACTGCACTACGCTACACCAGGCTACACTGCACTGCGCTGCACTACGCTACACTGCAATACGCTACACTACACCAGGCAACACTACACTGCAGTGGACTACACTACACAACATCAGGCTACACTACACTGCAGTGCACTGCACTACACTACACCAGGCTACACTACACTGCAGTGCACTGCACTACACTACACCAGGCTACACTACACTGCAGTGCACTGCACTACACTACACCAGGCTACACTACACTGCAGTGCACTGCACTACACTACACCAGGCTACACTACACTGCAGTGCACTGCACTATACTACACCAGGCTACACTACACTGCAGTGCACTACGTTACACTACACCAGGCTACACTACACTGCAGTGCACTACGTTACACTACACCAGGCTACGCTACACTGCAGTGCACTACGTTACACTACACCAGGCTACACTACACTGCAGTGCAATGCACTACACTACATCAGGCTACACTGCACTGCAGTGCACTGCACTACACTACACCAGGCTACACTACACTGCAGTGCACTGCACTACACTACACCAGGCAACACTACACTGCAGTGCACTGCACTACACTACATCAGGCTACACTGCACCGCAGTGCTACACTGCACTGCAGTGCACTACACTACACTACATCAGGCTACACTGCACTGCAGTGCACTGCACTACACTACATCATGCTACACTGCACTGCAGTGCACTACACTACACTACACCAGGCTACACTACACTGCAGTGCACTACACTACACTACACCAGGCTACACTACACTGCAGTGCACTGCACTACACTACACCAGGCTACACTACACTGCAGTGCACTGCACTACACTACACCAGGCTACACTATACTGCAGTGCACTGCACTATACTACACCAGGCTACATTGCACTACACTACACTCCACTCCACTCCACTACACCAGACTTCTTTGCTCTGAACTACACTACACTACACTACACTACACTACACTACACTACACTGTACTGTAATGCAATGCAATACAACGCAATGCGATACAATGCAATGCAATACAGTGCAATACAATACAATACACCTCTCTATACAACCAACTGGAAATCAATAATATCGTACATCCAGAGGCTCGTTACTCATCCCACACAACAGTATCTCAGCTCACAGCCGAGCCCAGTGCACACAAAACATGACAAAAGTCGAACCAAGAGACAAAGAAAAGCGACACATATAAAGCTAAAGCAAAATACACACAAGTAAATAACGCAACACAGAGGCTTAATTCACCACCTCCCAACCCCTGTCCTAACACACACACACACACACACACACACACACACACACACACACACACACACACGTACACACGCACACACCCTGCCCCCTCCTCCCACACGCGTGCGCGCGCACACACACACACACACACACACACACACAACACACACACATACACAGACACACACGCACACGCACACACAGACAGACAGACAGACACAGACACAGACACAGACACAGACACACACACACACACACACACGCACGCACACACACGCATGCACGCACAAACGCACACCCTGGCCCCCTCACTCGCCCCCCCCTCCCCCACACCACATACATATATATATATTTTTTTTTTTCACTGAGTATTTTAAGAAGCACAATTTTCTCAGTTTCTTCACGTCTTTCCGTCACCGCTATTACTACAATTAGGGAGTGGATGCGAGTGTGTAAATTTATGCACAGGATACACCCAAAATTATATTTTCCTGGTTCATTTCCTCTCAACAAAAACATCCCTAGTTTTGTGCAAAGCTGCCTATTGAAATACATGCACTGAGGAGTGTTAAACTGTCCGTTAACACAATTTCTTTCTTTCTTATGTGATGTGTAGGTAAAAAAAAGGGAGGGAAAGCCTTACCTATTCACAGCTATTCACGGGCGCTTCAGGTATTTCAGGATGATTAAAACGGAGCGCTGAAAATTTGATGTTTGTGAGGATATCCGGCCTGCGTGTGTGCACGCGTTTGTATGTGGTGTGTGTGTGTGTGTGTGTGTGTGTGTGTGTGTGTGTGTGTGTGTGTGTGTGTGTGTGTGTGTGTGTGTGTGTGTGTGTGTGTGTGTGTGTGCGAGCGTAAAAACCAATGGGGAAAAACATGACATTTTCAGAGCGATTCAGTCGCACTTAAGGTATTTTAGGAGTATTGAAACGGAACGTTGAAATTTTGATGTTTGGGAGGCTCTCTCTCTCTCTCTCTCTCTCTCTCTCTGTGTGTGTGTGTGTGTGTGTGTGTGTGTGTGTGTGTGAGATAAGAAACTTCTAGGAAGAGCTGGACAGTACAAGGTCTTCAGAGAAGAAGCCCCCCTCAGTGTGCGGGATGTACACGCCATCAGCTATCATCCACTGGTCGCTGAACTTCAGGTTCCTACAGGCTGGTCTCATCACTCCATGGAGCCACTCAAAGAATTCAGGACATTTCCTGTACAGCAGGTATGGTAATCCGTTTGGCCCTGGTGGTGATTTGGTCCTGGCTTTCTTGACCACTTTCTGTACTTCCTCAAGGGTTGGTGGTTTATCACTGAACTTCTTCTCTGGTTTCCTGGGATGAACCAAACCCTTGAGATCTAGTGGTTTCTTGCTTTGCGGATCGGAATACGTTTTCCTGAGATGCTGTTCAAGTGTTTCTTTGTCCACTGTGAGTGTCCCTGATTTGGGCTGCTCGAACAGTTTCCTGGCGAACTGAAAGGGGTCTCGGAAGAAGCAGTCTTGTGTCTTCTTCTTTTTGCTCCTTTTCCTCCTTGCTGATTCTGCTTTACTGAGGGCACTGTGCTTTGCTTTCAGGTCTTTCCAAAGTTTCTGTAGGCTCTGCTTCTCAAATTCTGAAGCAGTCTTCACCCTTTTCTTGAAGTTTCTTTTTTGCATTTCGGATGTTGTCTATTTCTCGTTGTCGCCTGAATTTTTGAGGAGGTGTTCTTGTCTTTGGTTCTTTCACTCCATAGGTTTCCCGACAGGTTGCGTACACGATATCTCCTCAGGTGGCTAACTTGTCTTCCAAGGTGCTCTTTCCTATCAGCGCATCAAGTTTTCGGACTATTTTCTGGTCCGACTCTTCCCATTTCCGTTATTGCACTTGCAGGTGACAAGTTTAGTTTCTGGATTTTGGCTTCAAGATCTTGTTGAAATGATTCGTCTGATTTATCAGCATGGATGTCCTTGGCACTGTGGTTTGAGTCCTGGCCTTGGTTTTCCGACGTACTTATCTGCTGGCGCAGTGCGCTGATGCGCATTCGTCAGATTCTTCATACAGCCCTTTCTGGTCCTGTGGATCTTCATGCATGCTCAGTGGAGAATTTCCGCCCACAGACACTTGGGAATTCCATCAGTTCTGAAATCGTTGTCCATTTACCGTTTCCAGTCGTGATTCTGTCGGCGCCGATGGATTCATCATTCTCTCCCCCTTTCGGTGAATCCTGGGAGCATCTCTTCTTAAAACTTGCAGCAATTGAATAAAGGTAAGGTGGGCTGCCAACCCACGGAACCCGAGAGGCCAGTCTTTACCAGTGTCACTCGGTCTTTCCCGAACGTCGTTCAGACTGTTCCTGAAAGTCAATGGCTTACCCATGTCTCAGTACTAAGAAACTCTAGGGAGAGCTGGACAGTACAAGGTCTTCAGAGAAGAAGCCCCCCTCAGCCAAGTGTTTCGTCCCTTAACTCCTTACACCCTAAGGGGGCCGGACCGCACCCAGGTCGTGACTCCTGGATGCCCTTGTATTGCCGCCTTTTCCCCCTCTGGTCCTCAGCAGGTTCGAACCCGCGCCTCCAGGGTGGTCGCCACTTCAGGACTGAGTCACCTTTTCTGGCAGACGTTTTAACTACTGAGCTATCGTATTCCTAGTCTGAGTAGGAAAATCTAATCCTCATTCCTCCTCTACCAGAAAAAAATTAATTCCTCCTCGACCACATCCAGGTGGAACTTTTCTTCTGCTTCTGCCATTGCCTTGACAGCCCGTGTTCTCTCTCTGCCAGAAATCGACAGCTGTTTCATGAGGCTGTAGGCAGATGCGATCACAAACCCTCTTGCACCAATCTCTATGGCAAGGACTTTGGCTTGGAAGCCAGATTCTCTCAGGCTGCTTGCTAGACTAGCATACTTCTCGGTCTTGTAGATGTGGGCTTCCTCCATTCTCTCTCTCTCTGTGTCTCTGTGTCTCTGTCTGTCTCTATGTCTGTCTCTGTCTCTGTCTCTCTCTCTCTCTCTCTCTCTCTCTCTCTGTGTGTGTGTGTGTGTGTGTGTGTGTGTGTGTGTGTGTGTGTGAGTGTTTGCGTGTGTGTGTGTGTGTGTGTAAACACGCATTCGCTCCGACTCACATATACACACGCGACGCCCCCCTCCTCCACCACACAGACACAGACACTACACTACACTACACTGCACTACACCACACACACACACACACACACACACACACACACACACACACACACACCTTTGTTCTAAAAAAACAACAACCATATATTCCAACATCATGAGCATTGCTTGGGGCGAATCATTGTCAAGAGAAGTCTCTTTCCCCAACCACGCTAATCTTTTTTCAACAGCTCTTACAATCAGGCTCCCTACTTTCAAACCCACATTTCTTTTATTCTTTCAAAGGATTCATACGGTTGAAGTTGCCAGTAGTATGCTTATTTCGAAATGGTTTCTAATTATATGTTTACCCCTTAGTTTAAAACTTTTTTTTTCTAACCACAAACATACTAGGAACACCAACGTTGTCTAAAAATTCAGGTACAGATGATGGTTCGTGTTTCTTTGATTATAAGAAAATATGAAGCCTTTACACGTTTTATTCTTTCCTTTTTCTTTTCCTTGTTATGACTGTTGTTGTTGTTTTGCTGTTGAAGGCATAGATGTTGATGGGATCAGTGACAGGCCGCAACCCATGTGAAAACGATATATCTGGCGCTATAGCAGAGTGGTTAAAGTTCTGGATTTCCAATCTGAGGGTCCCGGGTTTGAATCTCGGTAACGGCGTCTGGTGGATAAAGAGGGTGGAAAAAATTTTTTTTTCTCCAATCTCCAATGTCAACGTAATTATGTGCAGACCTGCCAGTGCCTAAGAAGAAGAAGAACAAGGAGGAGGAGGGGGAGAAGAAGAAGAAGCAGAAGGAGAAGAAGAAGAAAAAGAAGAAGAAGAAGGAGGAGGAGAAGCAGAAGAAGAAGAAGGAGGAGAAGGAGGAGAAGCAGAAGAAGAAGAAGAAGGAGGAGGAGGAGGAGAAGAAGATTGATTGATTGAATCTTTAATGGGTAAAGAATTAGGCACAGTAAAGGCCTTTTTACAATTCTGCCCATTTAACGACACAAAACATAAAAAATAAAGAACGAACGACACAAAACATAAAAATAAAGAAATAAACTGAAATAAAATAAAATAATAAGAACGACGAATAAGAATAGGAACTTGAATAGTCTATTAAAGGTAACAAAGCGATGAAAAACTGGAACAATTGGTACATTACATGTACATAGGTACTCACACACACACACACACACTACACACACACACACACACACACACACACACACACACACACACACACACACACACACACACACACACACAAAATTATAAAACAAGAAACAAAGACATACGTACACATTCACGCCCACACACTCAAACACACACAAACACACACACGCACTTACTGTTCACACATACACATACATTCAATTTTTCATTCATCATGGCATGGCAGCTAGTGGACTGAGTACAAGCAAGCATTTGCAAAAAGAAGAAGAAGAAGAAGAAGAAGAAGAAGAAGAAGAAGAAGAAGAAGAAGAAGAAGAAGAAGAAAGAGGAGGAGGAGGAGGAGGAGGAGGAGGAGAAGAAGCACAAAAAGAAGAAAAACAAGAAAGAGGAGGAAAAGGATCATCAACAGCAAGAACAACAAGAACAAGGAACAACAGTACAACAAATAACACGAAGTCGAACAAGACAACACTAATGAAACTAAGACACGAATGCAAAACAAAGAGCATGGAACAGAAGAAGTGGAAAGGAAACCCAGAGGACCAATCCATCCAGAACACCCAGAAGACCAATCCAACCAGAACACCCAGAAGACCAATCCAACCAGAACACCCAGAAGAAGAAAAACGAGACAACCCCTCAAAGAACAGGTATGGGAACAGTGGCTGCTATGCAAGCTTTGAGAACCATACCATCTATGGGAATGTATAGGTAGGGGGGAATACAGGGGCCGTAACAGGTATGGGAACCGTAGCAGCTATAGAAGCTGTAGCACCATTCGAAAAGCTGTGGCAGCTATCGGAGACGTTGCAGTTTTGGGGGAGCTAGGAGAGCAGTAGCACCTTTTGGACTTATGGGAGCTGTAGAGCCACTATGGGAGTCGTAGTAACTTCATGAGCCATAGTCTTCGTTCGTAGCAGCTATGGGAGCTATGGGGGCGTTGCAGCTATGGGAGCGAAAAGAGCCGTTGCAACTGTAGGAGCTATGGTCTCGGCAGCAGCCATGGGAGTTGTGGTACAACCGTAGGACCTGTATGGGAGCCGTAAATGCTGTGGGGGGAGTTATGGGTGCTGTAGCAGGTAGCTACGGGAGCTGTTGGAGCGTCTCGCCCCGCCCCCTCCCCCTCCTCCACCCCCTGCCTCTCCTCCACCCCCTAGTGGCAACTTTGTTATTAAACGGCCCAGCCAGGCGAAGGGAGCGCTGCTACTCATGCAGAACATCGCCTCACCGTGAGGATCCGTCCACGGAAGAGAGAGACAGAGAGAGAGAGAGAGGGAGAGAGGCGAGGGAGAGAAAGAGAGGGGAGAGAGGGAGGGGAGAGAGAGATGGGAGAGAGAGAGGGGCGAGGGAGAGAGAGAGAGAGGGGAGAGAGAGGGGAGAGAGGGAGAGAGAGGGAGAATAAGAACGAGCGTGAGAGACAGACACAGAGACAGACACACAGAAAGACAGAGACAGAGAGAGAGACAGAGACAGAGAGAAAGAGAGACAGAGACAAAGAGAGAGAGAGAGAGAGACCCGGGGTGGTGGGAGTGGTAGGAGGTGAAGGTGGAGGAAGGGAGGAGTTGGTTAAAGGGATGGGTGAGGTGAGGGGAGGAGGGGAGGTGGAGGTGTAGAAGTGAGAGTGGAACGACGACTCCATAGTGGAGGGGGAGGGGAGGACGAGGAGGAGGAGGAGGAGGAGGAGGAGACAAGAGGAATCCATCCACCCAGCCCTAACTTCTCCAAACGCGACAGGGACAGGATGTCTTCCCCTACCCAACCAGGCCTCCTCTCACTTCTCACTTCCCCACCCACCCACCCACCCACCAAGAAAAAAAGGGGGGTGGGGTGGGGGTGGGGGGGGCAAACACGGGTACGCACCCCATCATTTGAGCTTACTTTCCCCACCCCACCCCTTCCCATCCCATCCCATCCCCACCTTTACTCCCCCCCGCCCCCCCGCCCAACCTCCTACATCCACCCGACCGCAATGGTTTTGAAAACAGTTGAGAGAGAGAGAGAGGTGCGGGTGGATGTGTGGGGTGGTGGGTAAGAGACGTCGCGCTCGCTCCGCATGGGTTCATCTCTCTCCCACCCCCTCTCTCTGTGTCTCCTTCCACCCCATTCCCCACCCCCTCCCTCTGTCTCTTCTTCGTTTTCTCCTTCTTCCTCACTCCTTCTCCTACTCCTCCTCACCTCACCCCCTCTTGCCCTCCCTCCCTCCATCCCCCTCCCACATCTCCCTCCCCCCGTTCCCCCTCTCCACCGTTTAGTGAAAGTTGGACACGGTGTCACAACTCCACCTGTGTGTCGAACAGGTAGCAGGTAACAGTTGCAAACGGGTAGATCAGGCTTGCATCCCACCCGTATATCGCAGCTACATTGGGGACCTTCTCCGTCCCCCAGCTGTCTCGGCGTTTATGTAAAGTGAGAGAGAGGGAGAAAAAAAACAAAAAACAACACACCCAACAACTGTTATTTATATTTGTGATTCAAAACTGTGATGACAGACTTGATTTTCTTTTTTTTTTTGGTGTTGTTTTTGTTTACAGTATTGTTTTCTTCAAGTTGGAAAGGACCTCAACCGCAACAACAACAACAACGAAAAAGGGGTCTGCTTTACAGAAACATATCTATGTAACAGACTTTGTAATTGCCGACTCTTTTTTTTTTTGGAGGGAGGGGCGTGTTGGTATACATGCGTTGCTTCCGTGTTGGCGTGGGGATTTACAAATGTTTATTATTGATAAATGATATCATATTTTGTGCAGAGCTGTGTTTGTGTACGTGCCGAAAGGATATCCGCTAAAGCAAGAAAAACAACAACAACAAAAACACCAACAACAACAAAAACCGACAAGTGACGAGTGATCAGAGGTGTTGAAAAGACGTTGTTCATTTCACAACGATGCAGGGAAATCACATTTATAGCTGATGAAATCTGGACTTTGTACGTTTCATAGTTTTCGTGGTTTTTTTTTTTTTTTTTTTTTTTACCGATGTGAAAGAAAGATCATTATTTGTGACTCTTCAAGGATGATGATATATTTGTGTCAAATTATGTCTAAATTGGAAGAAAGATAATGAATTGTGATTCTTCAAGGGTGATGATATATTTGTGTCGATTCATGTCAAAACTGAAGCAGGAAACAAAATCTTGATTGATGAGAAGTGATTACAACAGACTTGCTGTGCTTCATTTTCTTCACACAGATGTGAAGAACTTTCTTTGTCCTCGGTCATTTTTTTCAAAGAAGTCGAAATGTCAACAGTCATCTGATCCAGTCTCTCATTAACATTGTGAAAAAAAGAATCCTGACAAATGAACTACATTACCGGAATCTTCTCATCAGTACTGTCTACCTCCCAAACCCCCTCAAAGTCTTGACATTTTCGATGCAAAAGTGACGAAGAAAAAAAGAATGATGAAAAGATTAACACAACACAAAAACATCAAGAAATCCCAGTGAAGAAATTGTCGGGACCCGAACTTCAGAAAAACAACAACAAAAAACACGCCAACAACAAGAAGCCCTCCAAACAACAACGACAAAAAACAACGGAAAGCTTGAACTGAAACAAAGACAGTAAAAAACAACAACAACACAATATAATCTGTCTTTTTTT
>NC_134882.1:32654213-32656713 GCF_041734735.1 Babylonia areolata
AGAGAGAGAGAGAGAGGAGGAGAGAGAGTGGAAGAGGAGGAGGAGAGAGAGAGGAGGAGGAAGAGAGAGAGAGAGGAGGAGAGAGAGAGAGAGGAGGAGGAAGAGAGAGAGTGGAACAGGAGGAGGAGAGAGAGGAGGAGGAAGAGAGAGAGAGGAGGAGGAAGAGAGAGAGTGGAACAGGAGGAGGAGAGAGAGGAGGAGAGAGAGAGAGAGAGGAGGAGGAGAGAGAGAGAGGAGGAGAGAGAGAGAGAGAAGGAGGAGAGAGAGAGAGAGAGGAGGAAGAGAGAGAGGAGAGAGAGAGGAAGAAGAGGAGGAGGAGAGAGAGAGAGAGAGAGAGGAGGAGAGAGAGAGAGAAGGAGGAGAGAGAGAGAGGAGGAGAGAGAGAGAGAGAAGGAGGAGAGAGAGAGAGAGAGGAGGAAGAGAGAGAGGAGAGAGAGAGGAAGAAGAGGAGGAGGAGGAGAGAGAGAGAGAGAGGAGGAGGAGAGAGAGATAGAGAGAGAGGAGGAAGAGAGAGAGAGGAGGAGAGAGAGTGGAAGAGGAGGAGGAGAGAGAGAGAGGAGGAGAGAGAGAGAGAAGGAGGAGAGAGAGAGAGAGAGAGAGAGAGGAGAGAGAGAGAGAGAGGAGGGAGAGAGAGAGGAGAGAGAGAGGAGGAGGAGGAGAGAGAGGAGGAGGAGAGAGAGATAGAGAGAGAGGAGGAAGAGAGAGAGAGAGGAGGAGAGAGAGTGGAAGAGGAGGAGGAGAGAGAGAGAGGAGGAGAAGAGAGAGAGGAGAGAGAGAGGAAGAGGAGGAGGAGGAGAGAGAGAGAACTGTGAAGAATGAAAGTGCAAAAGACGGGGTAGGTGGGGGACAGGGGTGGGAGCGGGGGATGGATTGGGAGGATTATTGTGGGGAGGGTAAAGGGGTCGGGGGAGGGGGGGGGGGGGGGTAGTGGTGTGGAGACAGGACACAGCAAGGATCCGCAAGGAAGGAAAGAAGAAAAGAG
Source organism: Babylonia areolata (assembly GCF_041734735.1). Lineage (NCBI taxonomy): Eukaryota > Metazoa > Mollusca > Gastropoda > Neogastropoda > Buccinidae > Babylonia > Babylonia areolata. Next base: position 32,655,196 of record NC_134882.1, read on the forward strand.
GAAGGGAGGATGGAAGAATGGAGGAGGAATATTGGATGGGGTCTTTCTGGGACAAAAACACCGCTGGATAGCGGAATTTTTTTTTTTTATTAAAGGGAGGGACAGAATGCCATTACCAGCCTGTGGATTCTCCACTTCTTACGCCCTGCAGGGGTGGGTAAAGATACTGGTTTGATGCTTTTCTTTTCTTTACTCTATCTCCCTATTTATTTTTTGAAGGGGGTGGGTGTGTGGGTGGATGGGTAGAGTGGGAGGGTATTTGGTGGCGGGCGGGGGGTGATTGGGGAGTGGGGGGTGCGGGTGGGGGATGTGACGGTAGAGGATCTGGCTATGGGAGGTTTGTGATTATGGAAGACCGTTTTCTTTCTCTCTTTCTCTCTCTCTCTCTCTCTCTCTGTCTCTGTCTCTCTCTCTCTCTCTCTGTCTCTCTCTCTCTCTCTCTCTCTCTCTCTCTCTCTCTCTCTCTCTCTCTCTTAAAGGAGTGTGGAAGGACTGGAGGTTGGGAGGACAGGTGAGGGGGAGGATGGAGGTGGGTTGGGAGGGAGGGGGGCAGGGGAGGGCATGGGGAGACTAAATCAGTTCAGGTGACGCGCTAGAGATGAAGAGATGACTCATCATCAAAATCATCAAAATTGTTGTTGTTGGTGGTGGTGGTGGTGGTGTTCATCTTCTCAACACACTCCGATCCAGGACTAATCGAAAATGTTGCAGTTTTTCTCAAAACGTATTCATCGTCAAAATTGTAAATTTCTGATTAAATTTTGCAGTGAATTGGACAGTTAAATATGAATAATACCCAAACACAGTTAATTTTTGGTGAAAAGGGGAAGAAAAAAAAAAGAACGGCCTAATGGCAGACAGACAGACAGAGGGACACTCAAAAACGACAGTAATAGCAACAACAATGACGACAACAGTAAGCACAACAACAGCAGCAGCAGTAGCAGCATCAACAACAACAACAACGGCAACAACAATAGCAGCAGCAACAACAGCAATAACGATAACAACGTTTGCAGTAGCAATAACAACACTAATAACAACAAGACTCACAAGGAAGAAGCCCACCAACATGAGTACTCGAGATAAGACTCAAAAAAAAAAAAAAAAAAAAAAAAAGTCTGGCAGTTTCAGCATTGTAGCTATTTGTGGAAAAATGAATGTACTTTGATATAGTATCAACCCTGGAATGTCCTTTGGGAGATATTGAGCTGAAACGTTTTGTATATAATGAAAAGAAATATTGTTGAACTTTCGTTACAACGTTTCGAAAACCACAGGGTGTCCGTTGACAAATTACAGTGTTGTATTTGTTACTGGTGTTATTATCATTCTCTCTCTCTCTCCTTCTTTCTCTCTCTCTCTCTCAACCTCTCTCTCTTCTCTCTCCCTCTCTCTATCCCCCTCCCTCCCTCCCCCTCCCTCTCTCTCTCTCTTTCCTCCGTCCTCTTTTTATCTTCGTCGTCTCTAACTCTTCCATTTTCTCTTTCCCTCTTCCTCTTTCTCTCTTCCCCACTC
>NC_134882.1:32661713-32674213 GCF_041734735.1 Babylonia areolata
TCTTAAGGGACAATAAGCCATGGATTGTGTTGGATGATAATTCTGGGTTCTCTTGAGACCGACAGCCTTTCGATTAAATGAAAAATTTTGGTTTTATATGGTCAGTCAGACATGAATCGAATTTGATGATAACTTTGGGTTTTCTCAAGACAGTAAGCCATGGATGATACTTCTAGTTTCTGTCCGGACAGTAAGTCATAGATTCTGTTGGATGATAATTTTGGGTTCTGTCTGGACAGTAACCCATGGATTGCTTTGGATGATAATTTTGGATTCTCTAGGGACAGTAAACCATGGATGAGTTGGATGATAATCTTGAGTTCTCTAGGAACAAAAAGCCACGGATTGTGTTGGATGATAATTTTGGGATTTGCAGGGACAGTAAGTCATGGATTGTACAGGATGATAAAAATTGGGTTCTGCAGAGAAAAAAAGCCATGGAATATGTTGATGGCAACTTTGCATTCTGTTGGGGTAGAATGTCATAATACTACCCAAAACGCATGGCCTGACCCAGGACTGATGATTGTCTTGGACTGGCAAATTTATTGTAGAATGGACAGGCTGAAAAGGGCAGATCATACGGTAGCTTGGCATCCAGTATCTGTTGCAGTTATGCCAATTTCACAACCTAGGCGGGACGGTTGGCCTTCGCCGCTTTGTTTGTCGGCCAAGTTAAGTCTTGCTGTGCTTGTGCCCCAGCGTTGATGCTTCTCGTTCTCTCTCTATTGACTTCTTCCTCCACCACTCGTTTTTTATTCATTTTCTTCACTTTATTTATATCTCAGATTAGTTTTGTTCAAAACTCATGTATGTTCACGTCTTCTAGTTATGATGACATCCGTCACATATTCAGTATGTACATGTGACAGGACAGGACTTTATATAAGATTTTCTTGTTGTCCTGTTCATCGATATATGTGTTGTATTGTGACATGTTCCAAATAAAATACTGTTTAAACCAACCTAGGCGTGTACATATCTTTATCAGAAATGGTACATTTTATTTTGTAAGCATGAACGTAATCAAACCGACTTTGTGAAGACTGAGATCTGCCTATCTATACGGACCATTGTTCTTAAGATATCGCCTATAAAGATGCTACCTCTTTTAAAACGCGTGCGGCTTGCTTGAAAATATATACTGCATTTATGAAACATCACAGGTGGGCGGCAATCTTCCCCTCAAGGTGTTTTGCAGAAGGACAATATACACGCTCATACTAAAAGGCAATCCAGTGGGTAACAAGAGCTTTCAAAACAAAAAACCTAGTATCATTATGTGTTTCATAAATACATGTTGGGTTCAGTCGCGCGTGAACGTGGTCATATACACAAGCAAGCACGAGCTTAAAGCAAGCACGCAATTAACGCACACGAACACACAGATACACAGACACTGACACAGACACAGACAGACACACAGACACAGACAGACAGACAGACAGACACACACGCACACACGCACACACACACACACACACACACACACACACACACACACACACACACAGAGACAGAGGTAGACGCACGTGTACGAGGAAGTAAGAGAAAGAGAGAGAGAGAGAATCACACACACATACACACAGCTGCACAGCCACACACAGATACACACACACACACACACACACACACACACACACACACACACACACACACACACACACACACACATATATATATATATATATATATATATAAAGAGAGTGAGAGAGAGAAAGAATTACACATACATAACACAGCTGCACAGCCACACAGCCACACACGGATATATATATATATATATATATATATATATATATATATATAAATACACACACACACACACACACACACACACACACACACACACATATATATATATATATATATATATATATATATATATATATATATATATATATATATACTGTCAGTCAGTCAGACAGACAGACGGAGACACAGTGACAAAAAGACAGTTTCAACCCGCTAAATGCGGTTTGTACCCGTAAACCACACTGTCCACCCCACCACACTCTTTCGTTTCCAACCAATCCCCTCAGTGCCCCCACGACAATAACTGCTGGCTGCCCCTCCCTCCCCACCCTGCCCTCCCTCCCTTCCCACCATTGTTTTCCACACCTTACATCCACACCCACCTCCTTCCACTGATACCCTTGACACCCTCACCCCCACCCTCCACCCCTCCACTCCATCGCCCCGCACTACCCTCGCACGCCTTGCCTTTCCTCCCCTCCCCCTCTGTTTACAAGGTAAACGTTTACGTGACAACTAGCGATGCGATGACCTCCCAAATGACAGGGGTTATGTCATGACGTAACGTTCCCTCGCGACCCCTGCTGGTGACAATTACAGGTGAAAGGGAGATAAGGCGGGCAGTGGGAAGAAACGGTATTTACCGAACCTAATCGACAATGCGCGCCGTTCATCGGACCATTTCGCACCAACACTGGCCCTCACTTCTCATCTCTTCAGCCCGTTATTTCCGCATTTGACCCCTCCCTCCCCCTCCCCATCCCCTCCGCACGCTGTTCAGCTTCGGGACACCATGGTGGTAGACCTCGCCGTAGAGTTGACACTGGCGACTCTTCCAGAAGGATGTGGTGAAGGAGGAGGAGGGGGAGGGGTGTGGGGGTGGGGGTCAGGACTCGTGAACTGAGAGAGGTCAGTGGAGGGAGCCGTCAACAAGGTTGGAAACGCCCGGCGGCAAGAGAGATTCTTCCGCTTTGCCGGAGAGCTATGGACTTGGTTACTAAGGGGAGGGAGGGGAGGGAGGAGGCTGAAGAGCCGAGATTCCTCCTGGACAGAGAACAGTGCTGGGGGATTGTTTTCTGTGACCCTCCCCATTACATCCACCCCTCCCCCTATCACCCCTATCCACCCCTTTCACCCCCACCCCCCTCCCCTCCCCTCCCCCGCCTTCTCCCTGGCTACCTATGCTCCTCAGCTAGCGTCATCACCTTCCCTACTGTTCACCACCCTCCTCTCCTTCTCCCCTCCCCCCCCCCCCACCACCACCTCCTGCCATCCGGACTACTGCTTTGTTGTTTTTCTCTGTCTTTCGGCCTTTCTGTCTGTCTGTCTTTTCTTCCCCCCCCCCCCTTTGAGCTTCCCGCTTGGAACAACCCCTTTTCTGTATGTGTGTAACTTTACCGCCGTTGTGCATGACTACCGTATTTACCTGACAGTGTCATTCGTTTCTGTCTGTGGCTTCTGTATCGTGTTGCCACATTCCCCGATTTAGTTTAAAAGTCGTTGGGATGGTAGCTTTGTTCACTTACTTTGGGGGAAATTTATCAAAAAGTCACCACAGCAGTAGCAGCAGCAGGACTATTCCTCTTCCCCCGACCGTTTGAAATTAAGAGCCGCCTGAAAGGATACGCACAATACGTGTTTTGTGGATGAAGGCGTTCTTGCGATCTTCATCATCATATTATCATCATACCTATAACGTCATTAATAGAAAACGTATTGATTCATTGAAAATGTGCGTTGATGAATGACATAACATTAAACGCTTTTGCTTTGGTTTTTTTTAGTTTTTTTTAAAGTTTTTGTTTTTTTCTCAAAATGCGTTCCTTCCGTTACAGAACTTTAACTATGTCCCTGTGGTTTCACAATAACCAATTGTCTTTTATTTATTTATTTATTTTTTTTAACTTAAACTGATTCCCAACAGACACTGAGTGGTATGGGAAGGGCCAGGCCATGGGGTGCGGGTTTGGGTTAGGGTCATTACAGACCCACAGGACGCCAGCAATGCGTGGGTACGGGGATGCCCACGCGCGTGCACAGAGGTCCATCACCCCCGTCCCCCCACCCCACCCCCCCCACCCCCCAGCCCCAGAACGTGATCAAAAGCCACACAAGGGTATGGTGCCCGCTCGTTAGTGCCAAAGGGTGCTTTTCGGGGGTACTTGTCGTACAGTGCCTTTATTGTCATGACGTAAGAGGCATGGGATGGTGAGTATCGCTTAGATGAGTGCGGATGATTGAGTACTAATAGGAATGTGTTTTATATATATATATATATATATATATATATATATATATATATATATATTATCTGTGTTCTCTAGTGTGAGTGTTTTCTTGAAAAAAAAAAGTGACTATTTCATGTAGATAAAATAAATTCCATGACTTGTTTCAGCGGCGACGTGTATTTGTTTCGCAATGCAGGTTATGAAAGAAATGACACGTATTCGTTCACCGTCGTAGATAAGTGTCAGGCTTTATTTATTTATTTATTTTATTATTATTATTATTAAACCAGTAATGCGAAATCATCCACATCGTGGAACAGAACATACCAGCTGTTGGTAAATGGCGAGAAGTACCTGGATACACTACATATTACTTATGTCTTTTAATTTTTAAATATATTTGTTAGAGAATCTGAGTAACTGAGAGGAGCTCTTTCGAGCAGACAGGATTACATCATTAAATGTACATCTTGTTCTTCTTTTAGTGGTCAAAGGTAGACGACCGTTCGGTTTCAAAACCGGAATTTTAAACCTTTTGCCTTTTGGGAAATCCAGGACACATTAAAATGAGACGATAATTTGAGAATTGTTGGACCTACACACACACACACACACACACACACACACACACACACACACACACACACACACACACACACACACACACACACACAGAGGAGCGCTCCCAAACATTTGTATTTAATTTTTTTTCGGGCAGAACGTCAGTCAGTCCCAGGAAGGGAGACAATCGAGCTTAACGTGGCGGAAGGAAGGAAGTGGCCTGTGAGAATGAGCACTGACAAGACCCCTTTTGAATTATGGGTACAGGAGAGGACAGGGGAGAGAGACAGAAGGGAGATGGAGGTGGCGGAGGTGGTGGTGGTGCGGGAGGTGTGTGTGTGTGTGGGGGCGGGGGGGTTGGGGGAGAGGGATGCGGGGGCTTGAGGGTGGGGGCGTTGCGTGGTTGGATGGAAATGGGAGGGGCTCAATAGTACCGTAACAAACCTCCAGGGATACGATACACCCATGTCCCCGCTGCGCATAGAACCCCCCCTCCCTCCCCCCATGCTCCCCCCCCAAAAAAAACAACAACAACAAACAAACAAAAAAACCAATAGCAAAAAAATACCACCACCACAACAGAGCCACACTCTCTAGACAAGAAGAATTCAACCAAGCGGGGGTCTCTTTCGGACTTGACGAGGATGGACGAGGCGATAAGCCTCTGGATAACTGCTGAGAGGAGCTCTTTCGAGCAAGACAGTATTACATCATTAAATGTACATCTTGTTCTTCTTTTAGTGGTGGAAAAGGTTGAAAAAACAAACAAAAACCAACAGTAAGAAGGCAAGGCAAGGTAGGTGGTAGGGGGTGGGGGTGGGGATGGGGTTGGGGGGTGTCACGAGGGTCGGTACGGTCTGGAGGTGAGAGAGGTGAAGGACTATGCTCTCAGGAAGGGCTTCCTTTTTCTCTGTCACTGCTACCACCCCCACCTTCTCTCTCTAACACTCTTTGGGATCCAGTGCAGGTATTCTTCTAAAATTAATTTTCTCCTTCTTCTTCGTGTTTTTCTTCTATTAGGCCAATTACTCTGGTGATAATAAATTTAATCTCATGTTAATATTGATATTAGCATTATTTTACTATATTATGTACTGTTTGTTTATTTTTTTTATTTCATTATTTCATTACTTACTGTTTATGAATGTTATTTGATACAAGTCATACTATGGTTCATCAGCCGTCATGATGAAATTGAAGTGCAACGTTGTGAGCACAGTATAAGACTTAATCTTGTTGATGCTCTTTTGTCATTCATTGCATTGTAATCATGTGTATTGTTGAATAATTAAAGATTATTTAAACTAAGTCTTCTCTACTCCATATCTTACACTGACACACTCTCTCTTTTGTCTCTCTCTCTGTTTCTGTCTGTCTGTCTATCTCTCTCCTCCCCCCCACCCCTCCCGAACTCCCCCACCCCCCCGGCCCAAAAACCCCCAACTCGATCCCCTTGGTCTTATCTTTCTGTTTTCATTTCGCCTGGTCAGTAATGCTGCCCTGCCCTCTCCCTTGTCTCGCCTGACTCGGCGGCTGGCAGTGGAGTGAGAATGAGAGCTGAGCCACGCTCCGGTCGGTACAGCACCCTTGTGGGCGTAATGCCCTTACTGCTTTGGACCATCCCCCACCCCTACCACACTGTGTGTGTGTGTGTGTGTGTGTGTGTGTGTGTGTGTGTGTGAGTGTGTGTGTGTGAGTGTGTGTGTGTGTGTGAGTGTGTGTGTGTGTGTGTGTGCTTCTCTCTCTGTCTGTCTCTGTTTCTCTCTGTGTGTCTCTGTCTCTTTCTCACTCTCTCTCTCTCTGTCTCTCTCTCTCTGACTCTGTCTGTCTCTGTCTCTCTCTGTCTATCTGTCTCTGTCTGTCTCTCTCTGTCTGTCTCTCTGTCTGTCTCTGTCTCTCTGCCTCTCTCTGTGTCTCTGTCTCTCTGTGTCTCTGTCTCTCTGCCTCTCTCTGTCTCTCTCTGTCTCTCTGCCTCTCTCTGTGTCTGTGTCTCTCTGTGTCTCTGTCTCTCTGTGTCTCTGTCTCTCTGCCTCTCTCTGTGTCTCTGTCTCTCTGTGTCTCTGTCTCTGTCTGTCTCTATCTGTCTGTCTCTCTGTCTGTCTATGTCTCTCTGTCTCTCTCTGTGTCTCTGTCTCTCTGTGTCTCTGTCTCTCTGTGTCTCTGTCTCTCTGTCTCATTCTCCGTCATTCCCAGACAGCACAGGATCTGGAATGTGGGGTTCTTTTTTGTTTGTTTGTTTTTGTTTTGATTTTTGAGCCAGCGTTTCCTTATAGAGTGGAAAGAGAGGAAGGGAGGGAGGGGAGAGAGAGAGAGAGGGAGACAGACAGACAGACAGAGAGGGAGGGGGGGGGAGAGAGAGAGAGAGAGAGAGAGAGAGAGAGAGTTTACAGATTATTTACAAGAAGGAATCAAAGAAATGAAAATATTCACAGTTTTTGGAGTTTTCTGAGAAAGATTATAGATTTGTCACAGAGACAGAGACAGACAGGGAAAGAGAGAGAGAGAGAAGAGAGAGAGAGAGAGAGAGAGAGAGCATAAGACAGACGCAGAGACAGAGACAGACAGACACAGAAGAAAAAGATACAGACATAGACTGATAGAGACAGTGCAACAAAACGTCTACAACAAGAACAACAACAAAGAATAACAGAAACGGTGGAAACAGAGACACAGTGACAGACAGACAGACAGACAGACACGAACACAGAAACCGAAACATTCTTCTGATGACATCATAATAACAGGGGTGGGGCGTGGTGGGTGGGGTCGGGCTCACATCCCCACACTATATCACTTCTCCGCTGTCCTCTCCAAAACGCCTCTCACGTGGGTGTTTTTCGGCCGAAGAAGATGCGGACACCCCACTGGTGTACACTTTCCCCTGCTCCCCCTTCTCTCTCCACCTCCGCACCCTCACCCCGCCTCCGTATCCTCCTCCTCTTCCTCCCCCTGGCCTCCTCACTCACCCCTCCATCCCTCCCTCCGTCCCTCACCGAAATCTCAAACAAACGGGGCTTTGTTCCGTAGGGTATCGTCCAAGGCGGTTATTTAGGTAGCCCGCGGTCTTTAGACATTTTCTTTTTAGCTTCCCGCCCGATTGCTTCCCTTCGCGACGCCGTGTGCGCATGGCTGGGTATGACGTGGAGGGAACGAGGCGACGAATCGAAACGGTGCTTTGGGTCTTAAGACGTTATGTATATGCGCTGTCAGCATTTTTCTTCCCCGTTTTCTTTTTTCTTTTTTGCTTTTGTGTTTTTGTTTTTTGGTGTCTGTGTAAAGGTGTGTGTGGTCTTTGGTTGGTGACTAAGAAGAAGCGAGGGCGTTCAAGCGAGCGCGGATGTTTCTCTAGTCACGTTGACAATAATCCCCCTCCTTTTTTTCCCCACTGCCTCCACCAGGATTTATGTTTCTTTCTTTCTTTCTTTATTTGTTTATTGATTTGAATATTTTCAACTTTTAAATATCTATTTATTTTCTCACATAGTATTATATGTATTTCACATTTCACATTTCTTTGTCACTTTGACAGCTGTTGCCAATTTTTCCCTCTTCAACACGATTTTCGTATATTTCATTCATACATTTGTATACGTATACTTATTTGATTATATATGTATACCTATTTTATTTGTAGCTGTTCGCGTTCGAGAGAGACAGAGTCACAGACAGACACAGAGAGAGAGAGAGAGAGAGAGAGAGAGAGAGAGAGAGACGGACAGACGGAGGGAGAAACGGGAGGAGAGACAGATAGACGGACAGACTTACACACACACATACATACAGACAGATGGACAAAGAGCGAGAGAGAGAGAGAGGGAGAGAGAGAAAGGGAGAATGACAGAGATAATGGCACACATACACGCACACACACACACACACACACACACACACACACACACACACACACACACACACACAGAGGGACAGAAAGAGACCCAGACCTAGATCCACTATCTCACACACACAAAAAAATCTCAATCCCTTTTGTTTCAGACGACCGCCAGCAGAAGCTCCACCCGAGCCCAGACCCCATCACAGCCCCACCACAGGAACCCACACCCTTCCTCCCTGCAGCAAAGGCATCACCACCACCACCACGACCCGTGCTCTCCACAAGATTCCCAGACCCCGTCCCCAGTCCCACTCCTTTGGCGAGCAGACCCGCAGAGGACCCCCAGACAACAGCAGGACACTTGTCTTCCTTCCCCGTTTTATCCCCAGGGTCGTCAGTTCCATCACCCGCTGGAATCGTCCTGTCAACACAAGTTCCCAGAACAGTCACTTCGGAGAGTTCCCCAGGACTTTTGAATGTTCAGCCTGTGGGTGGAGAGGGTTCACCTGGGGAGGCATCCTTCCAGAACGTTTTCCCCTCGGCCTTTCCAAATCATGGTCAGGGTGACGGTCCTTCCACCAAACACCCTTTCCCCATCCCCCCTTCCTCCCTCCCGCTCTCCTCAGCCAGGGAAGGGAGCTGCTTCTACGCCTCTCCCCAGCACGTGTTCAGCTTCCCCCCGGGCATCGTCAGGCCCATCCCTTCCTCAGGGCTCCCCTGGCCCATCCAGCCCATCCCTCTACGGGTGCCTGTGGGGCTGAGGCCCAGCTTTGGACTGTGCGGGGTGACGTCCCCTGAGGAAGTTCCCTCCCCTCCCGGAAGCTCCGTGGCGGACATGCCCGGTTCGCCCATCCTGGGCATGAAGTCGGGGATGGGTCCGCTGCGGGCTTGTGGCTTCATGGGCGACATGGAGATTGGGGTGGATCTGAACAACAACAATAGCAACAACAGCAACAGGAATCCTGGCAGTGTCAGCGGTGTTGGTGTTGGGGGTGTTGGTGGGTGTGGCAGCGGGGAGTTACTGGCAGGGAACTCTCGGAGGCAGAATTTTAAAGAATTTTTAGAGGTGAGTGGTGCGGAGGCTGGTGTGCGTGCGTGCGTGTATGTGCGTGCGCGCGCGCGCGTGTGTGTGTGTGTGTGTGTGTGTGTGTGTGTGTGTGTGTGTGTGTGCGTGCGCGCGCGTACAAAGGCATTCATCTGTCTTGTATTTTTTCTCAGCAGCGGATACACATTTTGTTTTAAAGTAGGCTTACATTCCTTTCACTGCAGCAGCAGCAGTGGAAGGAAAACAGGAGAAATATGAACACACACACACACACACACACACACACACACACACACACACACACACACACACACACACACACACACACACACACACACACACACACACACACACACACACACACACACACACACACACACACACACACACAAGAAGAAACACGCGGAAAACACCCATAAAATAATTTTATTAGCACCAAAGTCTAACACGTTATAAATGTCTTTCAAAGTGTATCAGCTGACGTCCTGAAAGACACCTCTTGGAACTGACTCGCCGGCTGCGTTCACAACTGTCCAGAAGGTCTCCGTCTCCCACGAAACACGCGAGGCAACTGGCGATCCACTTTCTTTCAAGGTCGTCTCCCCTTTCCACCCAACCTGTCGTAAAGGTGGTCAAGCCCGTCCCCACAGTCTTGAAGCAATGTGTCTCCACACACACACACACACACACACACACACACACACACACACACACACACAGACACAGAGAGACACACACACACACACACACACACACACACACACACACACACTGGTGTCCACCCAAAGGTAAGACACCCGGGCAGTAGTGGTATAACACCCCTCACCTCTCAGTATCAGGTGAACCAGTCCCCAATCCCCCGAGATCTCTCCTTTGCTAAACTTCAGCGCCCCGCAAAGCAATCTAAGATCAATTGTGTATCGGAGTTCCTCCTTCTCTAAATCCAGGGAGATTAGGGTCAGCCTCAGAGTCATACGCAGACGGTGCCGGTGCGTTAGTAGTCCTGGTGGCAATAAATCAGGTGATCCTTGTTGGACTTTCCCCACCGGTGTGGTGCCCGTTGTCACAACGGTGACTACCTGCTCCGATGGGACGATGGAGTGTGGGTTTTAAGCTGCGGAGGTGGAAGGCTGGATTCACTGGCAAAGAGACCGGGGGATAGCCAGCGCTCTGGCGAGCCTATTCATCACCGGACATTATTTCTCCATAAAAAGCTAGGGTTTCATAAAGAAAGAAATATCCATATCTGATGAAGTTTCCTGTATCTTAACGGGGGCTGGGGTTTCATCATTAAGTATCTGAGGAAGGATCGTAAGGTTCTAATGTCGTGCCTGAAATGCCGTTCTGTTGCAGTGGCTCAAAGAGTGTGAATAAATGTGAGTTTATTACACCTCGTCAAGGTAAATTGCTGTGAAGACATGTGTCACATTCTTAAGAAGCACTTGTATGAACACAGGACATTGACTAGTTTTTTTTTTCTTTTATTATCCTGTTTATCTATAACTGTGGTGCATTGTGACATGTTCGAAACAGAAACTGCCTGTACTACAAAAGATGAATTCTGACCGTTCTTTAGATAAATGAGGTAAATACCAGAGATACACGTCATTTGTCTGTGGTTATGCTTTGAACACCATAAATTTGAATGAAAAAATGTGCAGGTGAGCAACTGTTCCGTCTTTAAAAGTGATTCAACAAAGGTAAAATAAACACACACACACACACACACACACACACACACACACACACACACACACACACACACACACACACACACACACACACACACACACACAAATCGAAAAAAGACACAAAAACCAGTAACAGCTCTTTAGTTTCCCGCAGGTCCGAATCATCTGAAACTCGTAGATCCGAATTCCGAAAACTCCCAAATACACACACACACACACACACACACACACACACACACACACACACACACACACACACACACACACACACACACACACACAAAATTTACGAGCCTGCAAACTCCCCCCCCCACCTCCCCTCCCCCCCCCAAAAAAAACACACCCCAAAACAAAGAAAAAAAAACACCCAAACCAACAACAACAAAAATCCTTTCCAAAAACTAGCGACCACCAGAAAGAAGTGGATCTGCTGAACACAAGAACAAGTAAAACATCCCGCGGCCACAAAACGTATTTTATTAAGACAGGAGTCTATTGTCCATGCCGTCCCCCCCTCCCCCAACCCCCTTCCCCTCCAAGTTGATACTGTGTGTGTGTGTGCCTTGTGACCTATCAGTTGACCCGTTAGTTGACCGGCACTGGCCAGGGATGAAAGAGACACAGGATATCTGCAGGTGTGAAGGAGCTAAGCCAGAGGATGGGGACAGAGGACAGAGGACGGGAGTCCTTTGCAGAAGGGGGCGGGGGTCCGTACGGAACACGTTGTGGACACAATGGGAGAAGGATTACACTGGAGGGGGTTGCTTGATACTTTTGGGATAGGTGACAGGGGTTTTCGGAGTGGTGTGTGTGTGTAGTGTGGGGGGCCCGCGGAGGCGCGGAGGGGGTGCCGGGGGGGGGGGGGGGGGGGGGGGGGGGAAGAGGAGGGGGCGCGGGGAGGGCGGTTGTTAGAGAGAGAGCGAGAGAGGTTTTTTTTTTTTGTGGGTGTCTTGGGGCTTGGGGATGGAGAGGGTGAACGGGTGTATTAGGTAGAGAATGTTTGTCTTCTGTTGTAATATCTGTTGGGAAAAGGATTTTGTCTTCTGTCTATCCCGTTTGTGTTTGTGTGTTGGTTTATTTCTCAGTCTCTCCCTGTGTGTGTGTGTGTGTGTGTGTGTGTGTGTGTGTGTGTGTGTGTGTGCGTGTGTGTAAGGCGGTTGGGGGAAGGTTGTGCATGCATACCGATGTGAGTCCTGACAGACAGACAGACAGACCTTCACCGTTGCTCAATGCCTGACATCCATGTTGCAGTCGGCCAAGGTGCGTGTGGAGACCATTAACGATGGTAACGGTCTGAAGAACCCCCTGCTTTCGTCTGACACATCTCGCCTCGCCCTGGACTCCGGAGCTCTCAGTGAGTTATTGTTAGAAAATAATGCTCTCCGTCT
>NC_134882.1:32679213-32706713 GCF_041734735.1 Babylonia areolata
ATCGACGTCCATTTCGAGCACCTGCGCGCGCAACATCCGGGCCACCCGGCGCTCGAGCGCCCCCAACACGATCGCCGCCAGTTCAAGTTCGGTGGTGATGGAGATTGTGTTGATGATGTTGATGTTGATGGCTGTAGCGGTGATGGCGTCGATGATGAAGGAAGGGAGGGTGGGAGGGGAGGGGAGGGGAAGGAGGTGATGGAGGCTCGGGAACAACAGAAGAGAGAGAGGGCGTTCTAGGCACGTGCACAGGGGTCTGACGGTGGACAGAGGGAAGATGGGATAGGTGGGGGCAGGGGCGGGGGTCGGGGGGGGGGGGGGGAGGTTACGGGAGCAAGTAGCTGTTATGAGGGTGTGGGGTAGGGTTGGGAAGAGGGGTTGAAAGGGGCAGGGTAAATGACCAAGCCTGTGCAGGATAACCTCACTGAATTTCTGTGTTTCTTATTTCTCACTCCTTTCCCCACGATTTCTCCCTCACTATGCTCCTCTCTTTGTCTTTCTCGGTGCCTGTTTGTAACATTATATTGTATTTATTGACACGTGATCAAGAAGCTCTGTATCGTTTCATGGCGATGGACATTGACGAAAAGTTGTTAAATTACGGCAGAGTGACCAGGGAAACATGACTTTGAACAAGCATGACCGATTTCGTGTTGGGGTTACATGGGCTTCCTGGGGGGTTGGAAAGGCAGCAGCAGCAGCAGCAGCAGCAGCAGCAGCAGCTAAAGATGATTATGAATATTTGCCCCGTATTGCTCTTATTTGTGGTATATGCTTTAACTGTAACATTGCTTCCTTCAGGAGAACTGGGTTTATATATATATATATATATATATATATATATATATATATATATATATATATATTATACTTGGGATTGACTACCAAGATTTTACATACATATGTATCTTTTCTTTTTCATTGTTGTTGTTATACGTAATTTCTGCAAGGTATTGAATGTGTTTCTTGTTAATTTTTCTTGGTTGTCTTTATAGTTTCTTCGGTTTTTCGGGCCGTGGGATGGTTGTTTGACTGGCTGATTGATTGGTTGGTTGGGTGATTAGCTGAGTGAAGGAGGATTTAGATCGTTTCATGTGGATTAGTTGACTAGATGTAATGCCTGTCAGTTTGCGAGTCAGTGAGTATTAATAGTTTATTAGTTTGTTAATTTCTTTTCGTGTCTCTTGTCTTCAGTCACAAGAAAGTGTTGTTTTTTTATTGTTTTTTTTTCTCAGCAAAATGGCTACAACCAAGTAAGGCCTTTTGATACCGTCATGATAGTTTGTGTGTGTGTGTGCGTATCTCAGTTGGTATAACAAGACATGGCAAAGGCGGCGTTTCTTTTTTTGGGGGGAGATTCATAGTGGATTCCGTCTTCCAACTCGATTTAGTTTGTCTTCTTGTAAGATAGCTGTTTCCCCGTCCTTCTCTCTCTCTCTCTCTCTCTCTCTCTCTCTTTCTGTCTGTCTGGCAGCTGGTCGTCCGTCTTTGTGTGTATCTTTTTTTTATCCCTCCCCTTCCCCGCCGTCCCGGTTATTTCATTCAGGTATAATCTATCTCCATTGACTTTACCCGGATAAAGATTTGCTTGTGTCAAAATATGAAAAAACAACAACAAAAAAACACCCCGAACTGTTGTGATATAAATCTAATGGTGTTTTGTTGTATTGATATGCTATTTTGGTTAATCGTTTTGAGTATAACATATATACCTACGTCGTTTATGTCAGAAGGAAGGTGAATGTGTAAATGTTATATATTAGTGTCGGTTATATAGACTTCAGAAAAAGTAAAGAACCACTTTATAAAGCAGGTTTTCATAGAATGTTGAAAAAAACCCCCACAAAAAACAAAAACAAAACAAAAAAAACCCAACAACCCACAAACAAAAACGAGAAACGGTTTAAATAAAGCAAGGTGCATAACAGTGGTCTTCAACTGACCTCCTATTGAATTCACGTTCCGCTGTTTCAGTCACACGCCCACTTCGAACAACTTGTAAAAATACGTTAAAAAAAAAAAAAAAAAAAAAAAAAAAAAAAAAAAAAAGAAATCGAAGTT
This sequence comes from Babylonia areolata, assembly GCF_041734735.1. Classification (NCBI taxonomy): domain Eukaryota; kingdom Metazoa; phylum Mollusca; class Gastropoda; order Neogastropoda; family Buccinidae; genus Babylonia; species Babylonia areolata. The sequence goes on from NC_134882.1 coordinate 32,681,275, forward strand.
TCAACCAAAAAAATGTGATAGTCATTCAGTGGTGTATGTATGAATGAAAGATAGTTGTGGTTTCTCACGGTGAAAAGACAAAAGCAAAACGGAAGTGCTCGTGCAAGAGAGCACCTGTCGTGACGAGTGGTGGCTTATTTCAGTGCTGAATACAAACGCAGCTTTGCCGAAAATTCTTCATGGTTTCACCATGCCCAAAAAAGACGAAAGCTATGCAAAGTTCCTATGTGGTTTTCAATTTCTGTTAATAACCCTTTGATGAAGTGTATGCCGTGTTGTGTGTGTGTTATTCCACGAAGGCGGACGGTGCAATGACCATAATGTTTGATGTACTATTACAACGATAATTGTCCATATCTAATCCTTCCATTACTAATTGTTCAATTAAAGGCAAATATTGGTACTTGAGTGTGTGTGTGTGTGTGTGTGTGTGTGTGTGTGTGTGTGTGTGTATGTTGTGTGTGTGTGTGTGTGTGTGTGTGTGCGTGTGTGTGTGTTTTGGTGTGTGTTTGTGTGTGTGTATGTTTTATATTTTGTTTTGAATGTGTGAGAGAGAGAGAGAGAGAGAGAGAGAGAGCTTTCGTCCATGCCTGTGTGCGTGATTAATTCAAAAATTACACGTGTGTGCATTCGTGCGCGCGCGTGTGCGTGCACGCGCATGTGTGTGTGTGTGTGTGTGTGTGTGTGTGAATGGGAGAGGGGTGCATACATGTGTTTGTGTATGAGTGTGAGTATGTGTGTGTGTGTGTGTGCGCGCACCCTTCTGTGTAAGGGAGGTCAGTGTGTGCGCTCGCGCGCGTGTGCATGCGCACTTGTAGACCTCGGACCTGAAGGTGATAGTAACGCTGATGGACAGTGAGCAATGTGATTCAAGTGGTCATGTCACCAGCTGATACGTCCTGCCGGTATTGGGGCCAGAGAGCGGTGAAGGGACACAGCTGGTGCTTGTTGCTCACTCTCCGCTTACTTTCTCTTCTTACCAGTGAAGCTTTTTTTTTTTCTTTTTGAAGAAAGAGGATGACTGAGATTCCCACAGGATGTATGTATGCATGTGTGTGCGTGTGTGCGTGCGTGTGTCTTGTATTGTTTGTTTTGTGGTTTGTGTGTGTGTGTGTGTGTGTGTGTGTGTGTGTGTGTGTGTGTGTTATGTATGTATCTGTGAACTTATCAAGCTCATAACTAATAAATAAGTTACAATTGAACGCGGACAAAACTGAGACAAATGATCATAGCAACTAAACAAAAACTCTCTTCCATCACAACTGACACAATCAAACTTGGCAGTACATCCATCCCTCTTTCCAGTTCAGTCAGGAACCTCGGCGTTGTCCTTGACAACACACTGTCCATGCAAAACATTATCAGTCAGACCTGTCAATCCTGCTACTGTCAATTGCGGCGCATCAGTTCCATTCAGAAATATCTGTCCATCGACGCAATATCTAGACTTGTCGTTTCTCTCATTCTCTCTCGCCTTGACTACTGTAACTCTCTATTGTCTGGTTTGCCTGTTTCATCCATTCAGTCCCTGTAGCGCATACAAAACTCTGCTGCCCGACTCGTCCTCAGAAAGAAAAGATCTGAGCACATCACTCCTCTTTTGCAATATTTCCATTGGCTACCTGTCTCACACAGACTAAAGTACAAGATCAGCACTCTATTTCATAAATGTATTCACAAATCTGCCCCTTCCTATCTCTGTGGCTGCCTTCACCTCTACACTCCATCTCGCCCTATACGATCGGCTTCGGATCCACTCTGTTTACGCATACCCAAATCCAAACGCTCTACTGTTGGCTGCCGTTCTTTCTCTGTCTCTGGACCTAGCATTTTGAATGAACTTCCTTTTTAGCTTCGTCAGGTCTCCACACTCACCTCTTTCAAGGCTGGCCTTAAAACCCACCTCTTCCCAAAATAGCCTCCTTTCCCTACCTCTTCCTTGTCTTCAGTTTCTCCAGTTATACAATTATGCATGCAGACTGGTGCGAAAGCGCTTTGATTTGTCTCTGCACAAGATCCAGCACTATATAAATATTATCATTATACTATGTTTTCTGGCACGTGCCCTCAACACGTTTCTGATAATGTTTTGTTTTATGTGTTCTCCCGTTCATCGCAGTCATCTGCTGATTCACGTGTTCTTTTATCTCACATCGTAAAAAGAAATCACCTACACCGAGCCCAAGACACAGTGCACAGGACTGACCGTGAATGGGTATGGGACCTTTAACTCTTTCCATACGAACGGCGAAAGACACGACGTTAACATCATTTCGCCCCAATTACCATCATCAAAATATTGCAAGCGGAAGGCTCTTATACTGAAGACTGAATGTTGACAAAGAAAACCACAATTCTGACGACGGAAGCTAAAGGTTGGGTCATTCAGACACCCACTGGACATCCGAGGGGTCTGTGTAGAGGAGAAGAGAGGACTGGCCGTACTGAGTGAGTTAACCTGTTCCCATATCCATATTCCATGCCTTTCATAAAGCTTTTTTTTGTTTTTGTTTTTAAGACCTTTAAAACATGCTAGAACTCAAACTGTCGAATAGACTCATCAATAAACAACGATTCCCCTAACTGTTGGTCTTTTTAATGTACAGTACTTCATATCCGGTACAGAGCAGGCAGTGAGTTTATTAGATGACAGCATAGAGGCACACAGCTTTATCAAGCAAGTGCAGTCTCGCGCTTTCAGCCATCGTAAGCACAGGTAGGCCGTCATGGATGGGACACAGAAAGGCATCAAGAGACCGCCTCTTTGCATTGTCATGCACACACAGCAGGTCGAACAAGACAAACATATATCTTTCATGCTTGAATGTTCAGGACATTCTCACGTTTTTTTCCAAAAGTAATGCACGGAACGATTTAAGAATGGTTATCGCCATAAAACAAACACAAGACAAGACAAGGCAAGGCAAGGCAAGACCAGACAAGGCAAGACAAGACAAGAGCAAGTTTATTTCAGAAAACCACACGGGGCTACATGAAGATGCTACAATATTTCATGTAACTAATACAAAACATGAAACACTGTATACCGTGCCCACAATCAATTCCATGAATTACAACATACATCTCAACTATAAGTCGGCCGAGAGATGCAGAAATGAATAAGCTCGGGGGAGGGGGGGGGGAAGAAAAGATTTTCTCCACTCGGATCGAAAAGGACCCGCTTTTCACACAGCTGTGTGGGTTCTTCTGGACCAGCGAAACACAGGAAGAAGGACTACCACAGAAGAACATCGAAGTTCTTTTTTTAACCGAGGGAACTCTGACCGCATTGCTGCTGTGCAGAAAATGGGCCGTTCTCTGCCCATGGAAAGAAGCCGAGGCATGTGATATGAAACCCAAATCCACGGTTAAAAAAAAAAAATAAAGAAAAAAGAAGAAAAGAAAAAGAAGTGAAACTTACTGTGCTGATTTATTGTTTTGTGCTCAACACCCCTGGCCTCAAATAGATTTCGTTTCATGACCCCCCCAGCACTCATCCTTCTCTTCTTTTTTTTTTTTTCTCTCCATCTCTCCTTCCAACACCATGAAAGGAAGTAATACCCATGCAGCGTAACCACTTACCTCCTTCCACATGACACCCCCTTCTGCCTCGTCCCTCTCCCCCCCTCCTACCCCCTCCTCCCTCCCGCACCCCCCCCCCCACCCCGTCTCCTCTCGCCTCATTTCTAAATACTACTATTTCCAACCGCTGCCTGTTGTTTTCTTTTTGACAACCACCCCACTATCCGATTCCAGATGGTCCCGGCGATAGCCCTCGTTTTGTTCTTGTGTGACTCGCAACAAGATCTGGGCGTGAGGACGGGGCAGGAGCGGTGACGTTATCTCTGGTGTTGGGTGTCCAACTTGAGGCAATGTAAGATGTTCGGAAATCGGCCGTTAAACTCGGCCTGCATGAGAGATATGCTGAAAAATGAAGAAGAAGAAGAAGAAGAAGAAGAAGAAAAACTTGAAGGAAGAGGAGGAGGAGGAGGAAGAAGAGAAGAAGAAGAAGAAGAAGAAGAAGGGATTTGAAAGATCAGTTTCCAGTTCCGCTAGTTGTGATTTAATGTCAGGCCTCTTTTGACAGCGTTGAGAGCTTCTGGTTGACCTCTTGCTCTCGGGTTTACGTCCCCACTCAACCCCCCGCCCTTGAGAAAGAAAGACAGACGAAAAGAAAGAAGAAAGAAAGGAAGACAGAAAACGTACTGAAATTCTGTTTAAAACGAGACGAAAGATAAATAATTGTAAAGCACACATTTAGCGACTTTTTGTTTTCTTTTTTGGGGATAAAAAAAAGTTGAAGAGGGGACATCTAAAAAAAATAACAAAAAAACCCAAACAAACCAATAACCCAAAACAAACAAAAACAGAAAAAAACAACCAAAACAAAAACAAACAAACAAAAAAACAAAACAAACCAAAAAACAAAAACAAAACCAAAAAACCCTGGACATTACACGGGAAACGAATGATGAGCACCTAAAAGGCAGCTCTTAGTTGGCTTTACCCAGTTAGACAGCTTGTTGTGCAAATAACTCCGTGTCTGTAAAACGCTTACAGCTTGGTCTCTGACCGAGGATAGGTGCTAAGTATCCGTTTAAATCAATCAATCAATCAATCAATCAAATAATCAATCAATTCTGATGACCACCCCATCCCCCGGCTTCATCTCCAGTTCTGTCAAATCCACATCTCCCCCGTTCCTCATCCTGTCAATCAAACTGCACGTGCTGTGCACGACCACGCCCCTTATGCAGTAGACTGGTTTTCCAGAGTAGTCGTCCTTTGAGGTCTCCTGTCCCAGGTTCAAAACGACGAGGTATCTGGTTGTCGACCTTGCTGAGGGGAGTTGTCGAACGTAGGAGAAGATGTTTCCGTTTGAGACGGCGACAAGGAGTTCTCCCTGCTGGAAAACGGGGTCCTGTCTGAGCCTGGCCAGTGCCGTGTACAGCTGGAGGGTGGTCTGCCGGGGGCTCTCCTTCTGGACCTGTGAACAACAACAGCAACAACGAAAGAGTTACAGTGATCCATTGAAGAAGAGTTTCAGTTTCAGTTTCAGTAGCTCAAGGAGGCGTCACTGCGTACGGACAAATCCATATACGCTACACCACATCTGCCAAGCAGATGCCTGACCAGCAGCGTAACCCAACGCGCTTAGTCAGGCCTTGAGGATTGAAGAAGAACTATCCATGGTGAATTGCATAATTATTGTTTTAATAGAATTATTTTCGTGAGGTTCATGGGGTCAATATTGTTCTAACAGAATTATTTTCGTGAGGTTTATGATGTCGGGGGAAAGAAACACACCTCTGTATGTTCCCCACTTTCTGTATTGACATGAGCCTAAGTCCTCCTGCTAACGTTTTGCTTGAGAATGATATCAAGGAAAGACATTCCCTGAAACTGAGAAAAAAATAATCCAGAAATCCAATGTTAATCTTTGACAACGTTGTCAGAGATTATGCTGCCAGATGCCAAGACCTGATAATCATGTATTGAGGATGTATTTTTACCAGAATCAGAAACATCACGGCTTCTGTGTTGTGGTTTTTTTTTCTTCTTTTTTTTTCTTCCTTTCAATCACTTCAAAATTCTGTCGGTCGTTCCAACATGTCTTATTTGTTTTAAGAATGCATTTCACCAGAATAAGAAACATCGCGACTTCTGTGGGGTTTCTTTTTCAATCACTTCAAGAATCTGACAGTCGTTCCTACCTTGACATTGCGAGTCCGGAAGTCCGGGTGCACGGGTAGCCATGGCGAGGGACTGGAGGAGAAGCCAGCGTTGTCTGAGGAATCCCACTGCATGGGAGCACGGCAAGGGTCTCTGGAGAACTCCTTGTAGCGAGTCTGGAACCCGACATCCATCACATCCATGTCACTCTGCAACCTGTTATGCGTGCTGTCATCATCGGGCACCAGAACGGACACACGTTAACTGAAATACGGGAAATGATTACCAAATATTCACTGTTCAGTTCCAGAATGGAAACGCAAAGCATTTCTCCTTTTTCTTCTTCTTCTTCGTTCGTGGGCTGCAACTCCCACGTTCACTCGTATGTACACGAGTGGGCTTTTACGCGTATGACCCTCTTTAGCCTGTAATGTAGACAGCCATAGGAAGCATTTCAAATTCGTGATTCAATGCTGGAATGGACTGGTTTACATGGGTTATTGAATACTGAAAACAACCATTTTACACACACACACACACACACACACACACACACACACACACACACACACCACACTTGATTCTGGAAATCGACACTGGTTTTAAGACCTGACAGGGTATATACCCCTGAAGTTGCCCTATAGCGGTCGGCGGCGCAAAAAACAACAAAAATACATACACACACAAAAAACGTGATATGTTTTCAACTTATCATATAGACTGCCTCTACAAATGTAGGCCGACTTTCAATCTGAGGGTCCCAGGTTCGAATTTCGGTGATGGAGCCTGGTTGGTAAAGGGTGGAGATTTTCACGTCTCCCAGGTCAACATATGTGCAGACCTGCTAGTGCCTGAACCCTCTTCGTGTGTATACGCACGCAGAAGATCAAATACGCACGTTAAAGATCCTGTAATCCATGCAAGCGTTCGGTGGGTTCTGGAAACAAGAACATACCCAGCATGCACATCCCCGAAAACGGAGTACGGCTGCCTACAGGGCGGGGTAAATAAACAAAAACGGTCATACACATAAAGTGCTACATGTCTGTCTGAGTGTGTATGTGTGCGTGCCTGAAATCTGATTGAATGACTCAGGAAACGAATGATGAGCGCCCACTGGCAGCCGTCAATTGACTCTACCCAGGTAGGCAGCCTGTTGTGCAAATGACCCCGTGTTTGTAAAGCGCTTAGAGCTCGGTCTCCGGCCGAGGATAGGCCCTGGATAAGTATCCATATTTTTATTTGTATTTGCATTTCTTTTTATCACAACAGATTTCTCTGTGCGAAATTTGGGCTGCTCTCCTCAGGGAGAGCGCGTCGCTACTCTTCAGCGCCACCCATTTTTTTGGCATTTTTTCCTGCGTGCAGTTTTTTTAAAATTTGTTTTTCCTATCAAAGTGGATTTTTCTACAGAATTTTGCCAGGAACAACTCTTCTGTTGCCGTGGGTTCTTTTACGTGCGCTAAGTGCATGCTGCACACGGGACCTCAGTTTATCGTCTCATCTGAATGACTAGCGTCCAGACCACCACTCAAGGTCTAGTGGAGTGGGGGGCGGGGGGGGGGGGAATATCGGCGGCTGAGCCGTGATTCGAACCAGCGCACTCAAGATTCTCTGGCTTCCTAGGCGGACGCGTTACCTCTAGGCCATCACTCCACACTACAATCAACCAATAAAAAAAAAAGCCAACAACAAAGAAGCAAAAAACAATTAACAAAAAAAACCCAAAACAACCCGAAACACCCCCCCCACCCCACCCCCCAAAAAAAAACAAAAAAAAACCCCAAACCCAGGGACTCACCGGACCGAAGTTCTTGCCGAAGGGGTCCCTGGTCTGGTGGAAGGTGACGTGGATGTCCTGCAGACCCAGCTCCTCCCCATAGTAGGTGCAGGGCGTGCCCCTCAGCGTCAACAGCAGCATGTTGAGGACGTCCACGTACCTCGCCCCCACCTTGCTGCTCAGCCTCGGCTGGTCGTGGTTCCCCAGCTGTGATGATGGTGGTAGTAATTATGATGGTATAATAAAATGAATAATGATAATAATGATAACACCACCACCACCACTATTAATAATAATGACAACAACAACAGTAATAACAACAATAATAACAACAACAACAACAACAACAATAATAATAATAATGATGATGATGATGATGATGATGATGATGATGATGATGATAATAATAACAACAACAGTAATAACAATAACAATAATAATAGTAAAATTTACGAAGACAACAACAATGATAATAATGATAACAACAACAACAATATGGTACAAAAAAGACAATAATTAAAAGAAAAAAATGATAACAATAACAACAACAATAATAATGATAATAATAATTCGGGGTGGGTTTTTCGGACCGCGGCCGGCTCCTACCCAGAGCTTAGTGTGCTATGGGTTTAAATGGGGAGACTGGGACCACACAGTCGCGTATCATCCGCTTCACGGATGCGTCTTTGGGCGTGTTACTCTTATTTCATGACCAACACTGCAAGTGTCTGTATCTCCCGGGCCTGGTTAATGCAGGGATATCATGACAGGAAGCGTAGAGTATAGCCTTATCTCGCGGTCAAAAACCAAATTGGACCTCCATATGCGCTCAGCCTCCTAAACGCAGTGTCCAAAAGCGCTGGCAATTAACATCAATATGGAGGGTGGGCTGGTTACAAAAATCAACACCACAAGTCGCTATGATCAACGCTCATGAAAAAGACAAATATATTAAACACACACACACACACACACACACACACACACACACACACACACACAACGGAGTTTGCATAGAGAACGAGGAAGGAGATCAGAAAACGAGGAAAGGGCAGTGACATTGAAGGGACAAGCGAGACTTGAAGAAACTGAACAAGGTAAAAAAAAAAAAAAAGAAAAAAAGAAAAAAAAGGATCTTTTGAAAAAAAAAGAGAGAAAGAAAAAGACCACTGACCACACATTCAATCGCACTAACTTATTCCATGAAATATCTCTCTCTCTCCCTCCCCCTCCATCTGTATGCATGCAGGTGTGTGTGTGTGTGCGGGGGGGAGTGTTACAGAGAACGAAAAGCAGTCTTTTTATTCCAAACCAGCACCCCCCCCCACACACACACAGCCCCCACTCCCCCCAAAAAAGCTCCTAATCCCCACAAAACCACCCTACCCATCTCTATCTACCCGTCAACCCTCTTAAAAAAACCCTCGTCCCCAACCCCATTCCTACCAAATCCCCCCTTCCCTCCCTCTCCCCCTGTTCCCCCGGACCCCTCCCCCACCCACCCACACACCCCTGCCCCCCCCCCCCCTCCCCCGAGAACTCACGACGAACGTGGGCCAGCCATCAGGAGGGAGGCCGCTGTACTCCCGATGCACCAGGGTTTGAACCTTGGTTCCAGAGAGCGGCGGCCTGAGAAGCTGGCACAGGTCCATGTTGAACGGGTTGCCTCCCGCCCCGTAGTACTGGTTGCGCCACTGTGGTGAGGCGTACGTCTCGATCACCATGAACCTCACACACGCATACACACACATGGGTTTTGTCAGAAAAAGGTGTAATTACTGTCCCTGTCAACCTCTCTCACACACACCACACACACACATGGGTCTTTGTTAGAAAACGGTGTAATTACTGTTCTGTCAACCTTTCACACACACACACACACACACGCACGCACATGGGTCTTTGTCAGAAAACGATGTTATTACTGTTCAAGAAGATAACTAATACAAAAAATGAGTTGCATAAAGTCACATGACTGTAATAAAAGGTTTTATTTTATTTTATTTCATTTTATTTTTTTATTCAGCGGATTTTAATCAGTGGTGTTTGACAAGCACACACATATGTCAGAAAACGATATTATTACTGTTCAAGAAGATAACTAATACAAAAATGTGTTGCATTAAGTCACCTGACAGACTAAACTAATACACAAATGTGTTGTATCAAGTCACCCGACTATTACTAAGGTTTTTTGTGTATTTTTTTCATTCAGAGCATTTCAGTCAGCATTTGACAAGCGCTAAAACCTGATATTCCACAAAAATAATGTAGCAAATTTATGTTCTATGGTAGAGGGGTGGTGGTGGTGGGTAAAATATAGCGGTCCCCTCACAGACGAGATGGAGGAAATCTGCAGTGTGGGCCCTATGTTCCGACCGGAACGAAGAGGATTAAGTAAAGTAAGTAAGTCACAGGCGGTCAATTTTGTAGGCTGCTATAAAATCTAAGAAAGGAAAAGTGTGAACATTTCAAATTTAGGTACAAATTCCTTCAGTCACAAAGAACCCATACCTCAAATTATTGATCTTAAACCATATATACTTTTTTAAATCAAAATTTTGTGAAAACAGAAAATGATGTGTTTCCAGATATGATATCATTCCTTATACAGAGGCATAAAATGCGCCCTAAAAAACGGAACGGTACCTGAAATCACACTGAGGTTTCTGCTACAACGTGGTCATTTCCCTGTGTGAAAGGCAGGAGTAAGCTGCATGTTCCTTGCATTCAACATAGCGCCTTTGAAAGGGGAACTGTACCATTTTTGTTTAAACAATGTTCGGTCATTCCTGTTACCGTCATTCTTGTCACACAGAAAAGCAACAACAGGAATGACATTTTGATGAGAAAAGTATGTGAAGAAAACTATGAAGGTATTTATGCCGTGAATTATGGTTTTTTTTGTTTGTTTTTTGTTTGCTTTTTTGTTTTTTGTGTGTGTGTGTGTGTGTGTGTGTGTGTGTGTGTGTGTGTGTGTGTGTGTGTGTGTGTGTGTGTTTATAGCTTAAAAATAACTTTTAACCCGACTTCATGTAAACACGGGCAAACCATTAATGCACATTGTTTCCCTTGGACCAAACCTGAAGCTCTTCATTCATTCAGGGCATGGAAAGGGGAGTAATCAGATCGACACTGACAGGGGGACACATGAGACAAATCACCAAGATGCATAACTGCATTCTCATTTACAACCCCTTACCATCTCTCGGGTCGAAACAAACACTTCAATCATTCCTCTCCAGCACACCACGCAGGAGACGATTCACCGATCTGCATCTCCTTCTTCGTTCGTGGGCCGCAACTCCCACGTTCACTTGTATGTACACGAGTGGGCTTTTACGTGAATGACCGTTTTTTACCCCGCCATGTAGGCAGCTATACTCCGTTTTCGAGGTTGTGCATGCTGGGTATGTTCTTGTTCCCATAACCCACCGAACGCTGACATAGATTACAGGATCTTTAACGTGCGTATTTGATCTTCTGCTTGCGTATACACATGAAGAGGGTTCAGGCACAAGCAGGTCTGCACATACGTTGACCTGGGAGATAGGAAAAATCTCCACCCTTTACTCACCAGGCGCCGTTACCGAGATTCGAAGCCGGGACCCTCAGATTGAAAGTCCAACGCTTTAACCACTCGTCTATTGCGCCTGTCCACCGATATGCAGATACGCATCCTCACGTACAACGTACTCACAGCACCCCCCCCCCTCTCCCCCCGCCAGCCCCCTTAAACGAAACAAACATTCAACGATTCGTCCCCAGCACACCCAGACCTCGTTCTTCCGTCCTTCTTCTGGAACTCATCAAACACGCTCCGCCAGCCACGTACGATGTCCAGAATCTCCGGTTGTTGTGTGGTGTGGATAGGCTTGTTGTAGGCAGCTTGGGGCTGTGAGGACATCATCATCGCTTAATAATCATTCGTAAATGTAGCCGTAAACAATAGGTGTCGTAGCCGAATCGGTTAGACGTTGGACGTCTGGAGCCAGTTGCATTGCTCGGACGGAAAAGCCTCTAGTATGGTCGTAACCCGCTACTAACTGTGTGCAGTATAGAACTGACCAATGGCGTAGTTCGGTCAACGTAGGCATTTAGTCACGTGTAACTTTCAAAACGTTAGAACCAAGCAATGCAACTGGCACCTGATCCAGAGTTCACAGGTGATCCGGGTTCGAGCCCCCGTTTCAGCATGGTGCTGTGTCCTTGGGAAAAGACGCTTTGCTTCGAGCTTCCTCACTCCACCCATGTGTGAATGGGTAAATGGCTTTGTCTGAGGAATGTTAACAGCTGGGAAAGGAGAGGACTGGGCCCCACCTTCCTATGCCGAGTCCTGGACACAGTGAACGTGAGTTCACAGCCCCGATGGCTGTAAAACGATATGGGATCTTTAACCTTTTAAAAAAAAAATAGTCACCGTCTGTGTTCTTTTCCCATTGTGTTGCTTGACGTATATTAAGTCAACAGAGAGTCACCAATTCGATGCTGATGCCAATATAATGCTTATCATTTGTTATAACATTGCATCCCTATCAATATCTGATGATTGTCACTTCAACTGTGAAAAAAAGTGAATTAAAAAAAGAAAAAAGCTTGTGACGAGCAACAATTCAATGCTGATGCCAATATAATGCTTTTTTTTTTTTTCATTCCTGCCAATATTTGATGATTATATTTCACCTTGACCGTGAAAAAAAAGTGAATTAAAAAAAAACAATAATAAAGCTAGTGACGAGTAAAAAAAAAAAAAGTCATCATCATCAGTGTTGCTGTCCTCATCATAAATAGACATCAAGGGTACAGGGACTTGCATCAACAACATTCAAAATAAAATGCTAATTTTGTTTTCTTTTGCGCTGCTGCAGTTTTATCATCTTCTGTTGGTCACAGTCGCACGCTGATACTGATGTAGCTTTCGTCATCGTCATCCTCGCGGTTTCTATAACTCATTTAGATATTAATTGTCGTCGTCGTTGTCATCATCGTTATTGACATCTTCATTGTCATCATTGTCGTCGTCTTCGTCATAATCATCATCATCATCGTTGTCGTCAACGTCGTCACGACATTTTTCTTCGTCGACGCTCCTTTTGCCGCGTCATCTCTTTCTTTTTGTCGTCATTGGTACAGTTACGTTACGTTCGACCTCATAGATTGGTCGCGCCAGCTGTGAACATTATCTTCATAACGAGGTGCTAGGGAGATTTAGCAATGTAAGCAGAGGTAGCGTCAGCAAAGCTTAAAACTACTGTGAAGATGAGTAATTTCTTAACAGTCGCTGACTGTGACTATACTCATAACTGACCTGGATCCAACTGGAAGGAAGAGAAATAAAGAGAGAATGAATTGGAAGACAAAGAAAGAACAAACAGGAAAAAATACAGAAAAACAGAAAAGTAAGAAAGGAAGGAAGGAAAGAAGAAAGGAAGGAAGGAAGGAGGAAGGAAAAAAGGTAGAAAGGGAGGAAGGAAAAAAGAAGGAAGGAGGGAAAGGAGAAAGGAAGGAAGGAAAGAAGAAAGGAAGGAAAAAAGGAAGAAAGGAGAGAAGGAAGGAGGAAGGAAAGAAGAAAGGAAGGAAAAAAGGAAGTGAGGAAGGAGGAAGGGAAAAAAGGACGGAAGGAAGGAAGGGAAGAAGAAAGGAAGGGAGGAAGGAAGAAAGGAAGGAAGGAAGGAAGAGAGGAAGGGAAAGGAAGAAAGGAAGGAAAGAAGAAAGGAAGAGAGGAAGGAAGAAAGGAAGGAAATAAGAAAGGAAAGGAGGAAGGAAAAAAGGAAGAAAGGAAGGGAGGAAAGAAGAAAGGTAGGGAGGGAAGGAAGGAAGTTAGGGAGGAAAGAAGAAAGGTAGGGAGGGAGGGAAGGAAGTTAGGGAGGAAAGAAGAAAGGTAGGGAGAGAAGGAAGGAAGTTAGGGAGGAAAGAAGAAAGGTAGGGAGGGAAGGAAGGAAGTTAGGGAGGAAAGAAGAAAGGTAGGGAGGCAAGGAAGGAAGTTAGGGAGGGAAGAAGAAAGGTAGGGAGGGAAGGAAGGAAGTTAGGGAGGAAAGAAGAAAGGTAGGGAGGGAAGGAAGGAAGTTAGGGAGGAAAGAAGAAAGGTAGGGAGGGAAGTTAGGGAGGAAAGAAGAAAGGTAGGGAGGGAAGGAAGGAAGTTAGGGAGGAAAGAAGAAAGGTAGGGAGGGAAGGAAGGAAGTTAGGGAGGAAAGAAGAAAGGTAGGGAGGGAAGGAAGTTAGGGAGGAAAGAAGAAAGGTAGGGAGGGAAGGAAGTTAGGGAGGAAAGAAGAAAGGTAGGGAGGGAAGGAAGGAAGTTAGGGAGGAAAGAAGAAAGGTAGGGAGGGAAGGAAGTTAGGGAGGAAAGAAGAAAGGTAGGGAGGGAAGGAAGTTAGGGAGGAAAGAAGAAAGGTAGGGAGGGAGGGAAGGAAGTTAGGGAGGAAAGAAGAAAGGTAGGAGGGAAGGAAGTTAGGGAGGAAAGAAGAAAGGTAGGGAGGGAAGGAAGTTAGGGAGGGAAGAAGAAAGGTAGGGAGGGAAGGAAGGAAGTTAGGGAGGAAAGAAGAAAGGTAGGGAAGGAAGGAAGGAAGTTAGGGAGGAAAGAAGAAAAGTAGGGAGGGAGGGAAGGAAGTTAGGGAGGAAAGAAGAAAGGTAGGGAGGGAGGGAAGGAAGTTAGGGAGGAAAGAAGAAAAGTAGGGAGGGAGGGAAGGAAGTTAGGGAGGAAAGAAGAAAAGTAGGGAGGGAGGGAAGGAAGTTAGGGAGGAAAGAAGAAAAGTAGGGAGGAGGAAGGTTTTTTTCGTTTTAGAGCAGCTGAGTTATGACAGGATTACTGTTGGCACAGTCGCACGCTGATACTAGGAGGTCGGAAATCGTCATCCTCGGGTTCATAACTCTAGAATAAGTCGTGTCGTTGTATCACGTATGACATCTCATTGCACGTGTCGCGTCGAAAATACACACACGGTGCGTCACGGTCACGAATTTTCTGTCGACGCTCCTGGGGATATTATTTGCAGGTATGGAAGGAGTTACGGTACGTCGAACCATAGATTGGTCGCGCAGTGTGAACTATCTCAAACGAGTGTAGGGAGATTAGCAAGTAAAGGTAGCGCAGCAAGCTGTAACTCTGCGAGATGAAATCTTCAGACAGTCGCGAGGAATAGCGTCAAACGACTGATCACTGGAGGAAGAGAAAAAGTAGGAGGAAGGAAGTTAGGGAGGAAGAAGAAAGGAGAGAGAGAAGAAGTAGAGGAGGAAAGAAGAAAGGTAGGAGGCAAGGAAGAAGTAGGGAGGAAAGAAGAAAGGTAGGGAGGGAAGGAAGTTAGGGAGGAAAGAAGAAAGGTAGGGAGGGAAGGAAGTTAGGGAGGAAAGAAGAAAGGTAGGGAGGGAGGGAAGGAAGTTAGGGAGGAAAGAAGAAAGGTAGGAGGGAAGGAAGTTAGGGAGGAAAGAAGAAAGGTAGGGAGGGAAGGAAGTTAGGGAGGGAAGAAGAAAGGTAGGGAGGGAAGGAAGGAAGTTAGGGAGGAAAGAAGAAAGGTAGGGAAGGAAGGAAGGAAGTTAGGGAGGAAAGAAGAAAAGTAGGGAGGGAGGGAAGGAAGTTAGGGAGGAAAGAAGAAAGGTAGGGAGGGAGGGAAGGAAGTTAGGGAGGAAAGAAGAAAAGTAGGGAGGGAGGGAAGGAAGTTAGGGAGGGAAAGAAGAAAAGTAGGGAGGGAGGGAAGGAAGTTAGGGAGGAAAGAAGAAAGTAGGGAGGGAGGGAAGGAAGTTAGGGAGGAAAGAAGAAAGGTAGGGAGGGAAGAAAGGAAGTTATGGAGGAAAGAAGAAAGGTAGGGAGGGAAGGAAGGAAGTTAGGGAGGAAAGAAGAAAGGTAGGGAGGGAAGGAAGGAAGTTAGGGAGGAAAGAAGAAAGGTAGGGAAGGAGGAAGGAAGTTAGAGAGGAAAGAAGAAAGGTAGGGAGGGAGGGAAGTTAGGGAGGAAAGAAGAAAGGTAGGGAGGAAGGAAGTTAGGGAGGAAAGAAGAAAGGTAGGGAGGGAAGGAAGGAAGTTAGCGAGGAAAGAAGAAAGGTAGGGGGAAGGAAGGAAGTTAGAGAGGAAAGAAGAAAGGTAGGGAAGGAAGGAAGTTAGGGAGGAAAGAAGAAAGGTAGGGAGGGAAGGAGGAAGTTAGGGAGGAAAGAAGAAAGGTAGGGAAGGAGGAAGTTAGAGAGGAAAGAAGAAAGGTAGGGAGGGAGAGGAAGTTAGGGAGGAAAGAAGAAAGGTAGGGATGGAAGGAAGGAAGTTAGGGAGGAAAGAAGAAAGGAAGGGATGAAGGAAGGAAGTTAGGGAGGAAAGAAGAAAGGTAGGGAGGGAAGGAAGTTAGGGAGGAAAGAAGAAAGGTAGGGAGGGAAGGAAGTTAGGGAGGAAAGAAGAAAGGAAGAAAAAAGAGAAAAGAATGAAGGAAGGAAGGGAGGAAAGAAGAAACGATTAAAGAAGAAAGGAAGGAAAAAAAGGAAGAAGACGAAGAAGAAGAAAAAAAGACTCACAGGAGTAACACCAGGAATGCCAGACCTAGGCTCGTCCTTGGAGACGTCAGCACTCTCAAAGAGGTAATCCAAGGCGTCCACCCTCATTCCATCCACCCCCTTCTCCAGCCAGAACCTGACAACATCCTGCAAGCAGACAATGGCACTGGGAAGTGACTGTGTCATTAATGACAGCACCACCACCACCACCACCACCAGCATCAGTGGAAGACGCAAGGTGAGAACACTATAAACATGCACCAATACACTTTTCGCACGTAAAAGAACAAACGGCAATGAGAAATTCACTGGAACGAGAATGAGGACAATTCAGATATGTAGTGTATTACTTTAAAAAAATTCAAATTCTTTTTTTGTCACAACAGATTTCTCTGTGTGAAATCCGGGCTGCTCTCCCCAGGGGCAGCGCGTCGCTACACTGAGAGCGCCACCCATTTTGTTTGTATTTGATCCTGTCTGCAGTTTGGTTGGTTTTTTTGTTTGTTTGTTTGTTTCCTTATCGAAGTGGATTTTTCAACAGAATTTTGCCAGGGACCACCCTTTTGTTGCCGTGGGTCCTTTCACGTGCGCTTAATGCATGCTGCACACGAGGCCTCGGTTTCTCGTCTCATCCGAACGACTAGCATCCAGACCACCACTCAAGGTCTAGTGGAGGGGGAGAAAATACTAGCGACTCTGCCGGGATTCGAACCAGTGCGCTCCGATTCTCTCGCTTCCTAGGCGGACGCGTTACCTCAAGGCCATCACTCCACAGTGTACACTCAACAAGTAAAAGGATCTACGGCGGTGGTGAGAAATCACTTTGTTTCTGGCAAAGTTCAGTATGAAAATGGAAACACCTTAATGGTGATAGAATAAATATTCTTGACCACAGGGGAAAAAGAATCCTCCCCCAACAGTTTCTCCCTAGGGAGAAGACAACCCGAATTTCACACACAGAAATATGTTGCGAGGATACAATACTCTACAATACTACAATATAACACAACACAATGCAAAACATTATAACGTAACACAATACAATGCAGTACATTACAATACGACACAACACAATGCAGTACAATGCAAAAGCAAATGCGGTACAATACAACACACACACTTACACACATACACACGCACACACATACACACACACACACACACACACACAAACACACACACACACACACACGTACACACCCACACCCACATACTTACGACCACTCTCATACCACATACGTCCTCCTCATACGCACACCACCACAAAACCATCACCCAACTGCATCACCACTCGTTCAACAAACACCACCCCCCCTCCTCGAACTCCCCTCCCCCCCATCCCACGATTCCCACTCTCCAGTTCTGAAGAAACTGAAACAGACAAATCTAACAACAACCCGCCCCCACCCCCCTTGCACCCCGTCCTCCCCCCCCCCCCCCCACCCCACGATTCTCATTCTCCGGTCCTGAAGAAACTGAACCAACTAAATCAATCTAAACCAAATCAAACAACACCCCCCCCCTCTTGGCCCCCTTCATCCCCCCACCCCCCTCCTTCCCCACACGACTCCCTCTCTCCAGTTTCTCAAGAAACCGAACCAACCAAATCAAACAACAACTCCCCTCTAGCCCCACCCCCCCACCCCCAACCCCCCACACCCCTCTTCAACTCCCCCTATCCTCCAGTTTCTGAAGAAACTGAACCAACAACCTAAAACAACCTAAACCAAATCAAACAACGCCCCCCCCCTCTCCAACCCCCCCCCCCCCCCCCCCCCCCCCCCCCCACACACACACAACCCAGCCACAGACACAGACTGACGTTCATTTCCTGGACAACACGAGGGTTGCGGTAGTTGAGGTCAGGCTGCTGGGCCAGAAAGGCAGAGTAGTAGAACTGTCCCCTGCCCTCGTGCCACCTCCACGCCGACCCTCCGAACTGACTCAGCTGACAGACACATTGACAATGATAATAATAATAATGATGATAATAATCATAATAATAATAATAGTAACAACAACAACAACAAAACAACAACAACAATAATAATAATAACAACAACAATAATCGTAACAACAACAACGACAACAACAACATCAATAACAACAACAACAATAATAATAATAATAATAATAATAATAATAATAATAATAATAATAAA
The DNA here is from genome assembly GCF_041734735.1 of Babylonia areolata. NCBI lineage: Eukaryota > Metazoa > Mollusca > Gastropoda > Neogastropoda > Buccinidae > Babylonia > Babylonia areolata. The sequence goes on from NC_134882.1 coordinate 32,699,356, forward strand.
CAATAATAATAATAATAATAATGATAATAATAATAACAACAACAACAATAATAATCGTAATAACAACAACAACAATAATAATAATAACAACAACAACAACAACAATAATCATCATCATCGTAACAACAACAACAACAATAATAATAATAATAATCGTAACAACAACAACAACAATAATAATAATAATAATAATCGTAATAATAATAACAACAACAACAACAACAATAATAATTATAATATATAGCGCCCTTTTCTCTCCAAGAGCTCATGGCGCTTCACATGAAAAAGAAAAAATATTACAAATCACAAATCACTCATGACCACTCTTTCTCAAAACCCCTCCCTCACCCCACCCCTCCCACACACTCTCCCCTTCCCACTCTTCATGCATCCAAAGTTAGTTGTTGATTGATGATTGATTAATCAATAATTAACGAGTTGATTAATGATACATAATGATTAATAAATTAACTAATGATAATAAACAGATGAATAATTATTTGATCGATGATTAACTATTTGATAATTAATTAATCAGTTATTTGATAAAAATGAATAATTATTGCTTATCTGTTTAAACACAATTAAACATAATACAATATTTAATTAACTGATCAATTCATTAATTTATTGATTCACTGACTGAGTACAATAATCAATGTATTACAATACACACATTTGGTTTACAAAAAAATATTTATCTAAATATAAACATTGGCAAACATAATACAATTATATACAATGATCATTACACAGATAAAAACAAGATGAAAATTGGAAGTTTTACTTTTCCATAATTCAAAATGATACACATCTGCTTTTTGTCTTTGTTTAGACGGGCGCAATAGCCGAGTGGTTAAAGCGTTGGACTGTCAATCTGAGGGTCCCGGGTTCGAATCACGGTGACGGCGCCTGGTGGGTAAAGGGTGGAGATTTTTACGATCTCCCAGGTCAACATAGGTGCAGACCTGCTAGTGCCTGAACCCTCTTCGTGTGTATACGCAAGCAGAAGATCAAATACGCACGTTAAAGATCCTGTAATCCCTGTCAGCGTTCGGTGGGTTATGGAAACAAGAACATACCCAGCATGCACACCCCCGAAAACGGAGTTTGGCTGCCTACATGGCGGGGTAAAAACGGTCAAACACGTAAAAGCCCACTCGTGTGCATACGAGTGAACGCAGAAGAAGAAGAAGTCTTTGTTTATAGTCAATGGCCTGTTCAGAAAGCCGTGTGAAGGTTGAAAACACGATTTGAAAGAGAGAGAGAGAGAGAGAGAGAGAGAGAGAGAGAGAGAGAGAGAGAGATTATTATCTTCATAAGGAGAAAATCAATTCCTGACTGAATAACAAAAATGCGAGATAAAATCTACAAGATGCATTCAACACCATCATATCATACAGCGCACGACACATGCACACACAAATATCTACATACGCGCACGCACTGGTATCGGGCTTGCACACGCATGCGCGCGCGCGGTCACACACACACACACACTAACTTACTAACACATTCACAATCCCCCCTACCCAACCCCGCCCCCATGCACAGACGCTACAACGATAATAAAACAAAACCACGACCAAAAAACAACAACAACAACAACAAACAAACAACAAAAAGCTACGATTACAACTAACTTCAGGTTATTTACACCTGTTACTACCCCGTCCCCCCTCCGCCCCCACCTACCCCCTCACCCTCTCCATCAGCACACGGACAGACAGACAATGCAGCAATGGACAAGCATACCCTACCCCACTGTCTAAAAATAGGTGGATAGCGCATGCCTTCTTTGACACCCTTCGCTAACTGAAGCCAGAGGAAGTGTTCAATCAGCCAGTTTGCTACTCGTGTCAGTACAGCGTGAAGCGGTAACTTCATATATGTAGCCGAGCGCTCAGCTGGCTACGATGACTTCTTCACGGAAAGCTTTCACTTTCTCGCGACGTTAGTTAAGCTGACATTCCTGTGTGCTCATCCACAGCAAGATTGCGCTACGTGCCACTGCACTGTTTTCCTGTAATAAGTTTGGTAAATAAACCATTGACAGATATCAATCAAGGCACAACATTTGGCATGTCGCGGGGGCAAGCATAACACGATTTCATCGAAGATACAGTCACAGCTCAGAAACTACCACCAGTTTGCAGACGACATCTCAACGGACTGACAGCTGGATAGGAGTGTCAGTATGGCGTCCAGTTGGCTTCAGCTTTGCTGGCCAGTCAGCTATCCATATATTTTTTAGATTAGCGACCCTACCCAGTTATTGGGGGGCTGAGGCTGGCCGTTGTCGTCCCGTGTCCCGTCATGCCACACGTAGAAGTCATCGTAGGGCTCCTCGCGGGCACAGCTCTTCTGGAACCACTCGTGCCGGTCGCTGGTGTGGTTGGGGACGAAGTCCACTATGATCTTGATGTCTTGATGACCCACAGTCAGTAAGGCAGGTAGGCAGGCAAGTAGGTAGGTAGGTAGGTAGTTAGGTAGGGTGGTAAGAAAGAAAGAAAATAAGTGAGTGAGTGAGTGAGTGAGTAAGGAAGGAAGGAAGGCTGGGATAAAGAAAGAAAGAAAGGAAATAAGTGAGTGAGTGAGGAAGGAAGGAAGGAAGGAAGTGAGTGAGTGAGGAAGGAAGGAAGGAAGTGAGTGAGTGAGTGAGTGAGTCAAGAAGGAAGAAAGAAAGGAAGTAAATGAGTAAGTAAGAAAGGAAGGAAGGGAGAAAGGAAGGAAGGAAGGAAATAAGTGAGTAAGGAAGGAAGGAGGAAGGAAGGAAGGAGGAAGGAAGGAAGGGAGAAAGGAAGGAAGGAAATAAGTGAGTAAGGAAGGAAGGAGGAAGGAAGGAAGGAAATAAGTGAGTGAGTAAGGAAGGAAGGAACGAAGAAAGAAAGAAAGAAAGGAAATGAGTGAGTGAGTGAGTGACAGAAATGGTTTAAGTGTATAGGCCTTGTCCCTTTACAAATGGAGTGCATAAACAGAATGAATCACTAACTCAAACTCAGCTTCCTAATGGCAAGAGCTTTATGTACGGAGTTCACAACATTTATCACTTTTGAGGTGTAAGTAAGTGTTAGGGGGTTTAAGTAACGTGAAGATATAATCATAATTGTAGCTTTTCGTTGCTTGTTGTTTTTGGTCGTTTTATTGTATCATCGTTGTGGTGTCTGTCTGTCGTGGGTGGGTGGGTGGGGAGCGAGAGGGGCGGGGATGGGTAGGGGGGGACTGTGAGTGAGTTAGTACGTAAGTGTGTGTGTGTGTGTGTGTGTGGTGTGTGTGGTGTGTGTGTGTGTGTGTGTGTGTGTGTGTGTGTGAAGTAATAGTAGAGGTAGTGGTAGTAGACGAAGTGTCTGTGTGTGTGTGTGTGTGTGTGTGTGTGTGTGTGTGTGTGCGTGCGTGCTTACGTGCGTGCGAGCGCCCACTCCCTCCCCCCCACCGTGTGTGTGTGTGTGTGTGTGTGTGTGTCACCCCTTTTGTGAGCTTCCAGGATGAGTTCCTCAAAGTCCTGCATGGTGCCGAAGATGGGATCCACGTCCCGAAAGTCCGCCACGTCATAGCCAAAGTCCGCCATAGGGGAGACGAAGAAGGGACTGATCCAGACGGCTCCCACGTGCAGGAAGGTAAAGTAGTCCATCTTGGAGGTGATTCCTGCACGAGCACACGGGTACGTTTCATCATCATCATGGTATCCAATTCTAGCAACCTAAATTCCTGGAGCAAAATGCACAGTGTGTTTCGTGTGTATTGCAATGCAGGCATGGAGTATAACATGGATAGCAATCATTTGACCTTTGTCATCCAAATTGTCTGAAAAACCACCGTCATAACCCCTAACTAACCTGATAACGACAAGCACGCTTTCCTGTACAGCCGCCAAATTTGCAATTGCAGGAAAGCGGGTGATGTCGTTATCAGGTTAGTAAGGGGTTATGACGGCAATTTACATCACAGTTTACCATCTTAGAGTGGATGACAAAGGTCAAATGATTGTTATTTATGTCACACTTCATGCCTGCATTGCAAAACACACGACATATACCGTGCATTTAGCTCCAGGAATTTAGGTTGCTAAAGTTGGACATTACCATGATGATAGATTCGAGACTGAATGATTTGTTGTCTGTCCACATGCAGGTAGAGAAATTCATCATTCGACATGAAACAAACACTAAAATACAGTGTAAATGAGAGAGAGAGAGAGAGAGAGAGAGAGAGAGAGAGAGAGAGAGAGAGAGAGCTGAGTCCTGATACTGACAATGATGATAATGATAAGAACAACAACAGCAATAACAACAATGATGATGATGCTGCTGATGATGTTGTTGTTGTTGATGATGATGATAATAATAATAATAATAATAATAATAATGATGATACTGATGATGATGATGTTGTTGATGATGCTAATAATAATGATGATGATAATGATGATGATAATAATAATAATAATAAGAAGAAGAAGAACCACCACAACAACCACCACCACCACAACAACACCAGCAACAACAGTGATAATAGAATAGAATAGAACAGAATAGAATATGTCTTTATTACCAAGTGTACCGGGGTCACAAGGAATATTGGTGGGGTTAGTACATAACAAGATACGAACATAAATCGAAAATCATACACAAACACAGATACAGTAGAAATTAGGATGTACCAGTGCATATCAATATAAAACTTGCGCATTCTCACACATGCACGCATTGCACACACACACACACCTAGACACACACACACACACACACACACACACATGCACACACACACACACACACACACACACACGCCCACACACATTTGAACAGAAGCTGCATATTACATGTGGATGGGGCTGATGACTAGATATTCAGGTAGATGGTTGTTGGTTGCAAAATTCTATTTATCACACTGGATTTGTTTAAGAGACAGGGCATTGACTGCTTTGGGGAAAAAGCTACTGGCGAAGCGAATAGTAATCATCATCACCATCATCACCATCATCATCATGGGTCTTTCTAATGCGCTCTACCTCCTTGGGACATATGTGCAGAACGCGAGTAATCAACATCAATGCGAAGAAGAAAAAAAAAAGAACATAGAAAATTTAACATCACGGGGAACTGTGATCCAGATTTAAAAACAAGACAAATGGAATGTGTCGATGACAAAGAACACACACACACACACACACACACACACACACACACACACACACACACACACACACTCTCTCTCTCTCTCTCTCTGTCTGTCTGTCTGTCTCTCTCTCTCTGTCCAACTGCGGATTGGATTAAATTGGATGAATGTGAGGTGAGAGAGTGAAGCAAAATTAATTTATAAACACTTGACCGAAAATGACGTCTATGTGCATGTGCATTTAAAAAACAAATCTCAAGTCTGTGTTGTGGACAGTGTCTTCAGCATTAAAACATCAAAGCGTCACTCTCTGTCCATTCTCTCTTTCTGTCTGTCTGTCTCTGTCCCTTCCACACTGTCTATTTACGACAAGCAACAGACAGAAGAAAAGACAGAAGATAGACAGAGAAATAACATCAACAGATTAACAAAGAAATGAGGGGTGGAAGAAAGGAAGAAATACGCAGCAGAGAAACAGAGAAAAGGAAAGAGAGAGAACTCAGAACTCAGAACTCAAAACGTTTTTATTCAAGGATTAAGATTTTAGGCATTGCCTATTCTTCCAATCTGTCCTTGCTAATCTACATCTATTACAAATAGCACACACATAAATGAAAGGAAAAGGTTTTCATGCAGAATTGTATACATATTGAAGAAAACACCCTCCCGCGCCCCCCCCCCCCCCCCCCCCCCCCCCCCACACACACACACCCACATTCGTGCACACACATGCATACACACACTGACGCTCGCGTGCGAGCGCACACACACATACATACACACACACGCGCGCACACACACTGACAGAACCCTCTCACTCCCTCCACACACTAAGATTGACAGATGGATAGGACAGTGAGTCACAGAGAGAGAGAGAGAGAGAGAGAGAGAGAGAGAGAGAGAGAGAGAGAGAGAGAGAGATGTCATCAATATAGAAGTTCCAGAAACATCCGGGTGTTCAAAAGGTACAGTATTAGAGCGAGAGAGAGAGAGACAAAGACAGAGAGAGAGAGAGACAGGGAGACAGAGGCTTTTTTGACGCTTTGCCACTTTAATGTCATTGGCCATGAGGTCCTCATGACATGGGTGAATGCATCAACATACTTTCATTGCATAACAAACCATTATAATAAACGAATGAAATGGTGTAAGCAAATAATGAAACAAGACAAAGTTCCTTCCTTGAAAAAAAAAAAAAAAAAAAAAAAAAAAAAAAAAAGAAAGGTAGTAACCAACAGGTCACCCAGCACATAATAACTCCGTTCGTTCATCTATCAATGCACCACCATGCAACATAATTATTCCAACACTGGCTATAGAAGAAATTTGTTAAACCTATCTGACCACGTAGTTAGAAAGAGAGACAGACAGACAGACATACAGACAAACAGGCCTTTGTACCTTTAACAAACACTTTAAACTCATTCTTTCTTCCTCATTTCTACCATCATTCATTCATTCCACAGCCTACCTTTCAGGTCTCCAATGCCGTCCACATTAGAATCACAGAAAGAGCGTGGGTACACCTGATAGATGATGGTGCTCTTCCACCATTCCAGGTCCCTGCCGCCCTCAGCCATTTCTTCCTTCTCTGCAATGGTCCGTGGACAGGAAATACTGACAAAACAATACTGAAATCAACAACAACAACAATGATGATGATGATAATAATAATAATAATAATGATCGCCAGCAGCCTGAGAGAATCTGGCTTCCAAGCCAAAGTCCTCGCCATAGAGATTGGTGTAAGCATGTAGGGTTTTGTAAGCGCATATCTGCCTACAGGAAAAAAAAAAGAAAAAAAGGGCGGCAATACAAGGGCATCCAGGAGTTATGACCTGGGTGCGGCCCAGTGTTGTCGTTGTGCCTGAGAAACTGAAACTGAAACCGTCATATCCGACGATGTCGCTGTTCCTGAGAAACTGAAACTGAAACTGAAACCGTCGTGTCCGACGATGACGTCGATGTGCCTGGGAAACTGAAACAGAAATCGTCATGTCCGACGATGTCGCTGTGCCTGAGAAACTGAAACTGAAACCGTCGTGTCCGACGATGACGTCGATGTGCCTGAGAAACTGAAACTGAAACCGTCATATCCGACGATGTAGCTGTGCCTGAGAAACTGAAACTGAAACCGTCGTGTCCGACGATGACGTCAATGTGCCTGAGAAACTGAAACTGAAACCGTCGTGTCCGACGATGACGTCAATGTGCCTGGGAAACTGAAACTGAAACCGTCG
>NC_134882.1:32709213-32756713 GCF_041734735.1 Babylonia areolata
TTTGTCTGAAACTGATGTTTTGTTTGGGATACCGGTCCTATACAAGACCCGGGAGCATACACTGATGCAAATCAATCATATTCTTCTGATTGCCAAAATGTGCATCAGCATATATAAGAAAACCGAATCAAAATTACCATTGTCAATGGTATTTGAAAATCAACTCAGATATCATAAGATTTGTAAGATTTCATAATACAAATTTATCGCACGCGTGCATGCACGCAAACACACAAAAACATATACGCATATGCACATACATGCACGCACATATACACGCATATCCTGGCAAGTGTTGGCTTTTCTTCCTTTGATGGGAAGGGAGTGAATTTCTTGCCACTTTAAACCTTTCCTTTGACCACTCTTCCTAGCTATCCCTTGCTCGCTTTCCACGAACGAAGAAGAAGAAGAACACTCACTCACCACAAATATTGACTTTTCTTTCTCTGGTCTGGCTCGTCACTGATCACACCACTGGTTCCTGCCTGCCCCACAGTGACTGACACCTTTGACCCACTGCAGTATCAACAACTACACAGCTACTGAAGTCGACGTTACTTCCACTAAAGGTTCCCTTAAGTTGAGACCGCATATCACGCTTCAGTGTTGTCACAGGCAGATACTTCCGCCGTGCACTTTTTGTCGCCCGCGACAATGTCTACCGACATTCACAGGACATTTTGTCACGGGCGATAAAACATGCCCGTTTTCACGATACGTAAATGATACTTTCAAGTGATTTGAACAACTAGTTCTTCTAAATGAGTACGTAAACGAGATGACGTTAAGTGTATGTTACAGGTCTTTGACAGGCTAATATGTCAGGCACACACACTGGACACATGGATATTGCAGATTTGTTGGTAATATTTGGGTTTTAATGCAAACAGTGATTTTTATGTGACCAAGCGCTATGCTTGCTTCAAAAATTGTTTCACACACAAGCTACAGCAGTCCACAGTTTTTGCAACTAACCCGTGTGCAGAATGTGTGACGTAACTTCCAGTTTGAACGCAAAGCTGCTTACATCATTTTGTCCTCCTCGCCAGACAACCTACTCACAGCTCGACCAGTGTCACATTGCAGTATGCTATTGGCTGAGCTGGAATATGTGTTTCTGCTCCTCCGCATTTAATTAATATATCTTTTGTTGGATCAGTAAACTACAAGTATACTGGAAGAATCGTCGCAATTCCATCTTTAAGTCTATTCCACTTGTGTTTGCCTACGTTAAACTGATTTAACGCAGTTTGTAATTTTCAGCGATGAGCTCGTTAAAACTGACCCTATTCAGGTGACTTAAATTAAGATTATAAATTCATCTTAAATAATCAACACTTCATTTTATACTCATTATAAAGTAGGTGTTGAGCTCTTTCTTTTGCAACTTATCCGACGTAAATCGGTTCAGGAATCATTTAGAAATCTGTCACTGAACACCTTGTAAGAAACACAGTTGTTGTTAGATTTGGCCAGATTTGTGCCGATCTGCTTTGCAGCACACGTGATTGTCTTTGCAGTCTGTTTAACTTGCATAAATTGGCACAGTGAGTGATGAGTGGTCACTTCATACCTGGTCAGTCATTTGACCAGAGCTGCTGTCTCTCTTTCTTGCTGCGTCATGGGAAGTGTGAGTGTGTGTCGTGTGTGTTCTCACAACGGCAGACATCTCGCTACGTATCGCTGCACTGTCTTCTCTTTTAATGTCTTCTCTTTTTATGTCTTCTCTTCTTATGTCTTCTTCTGTTCTTCTCCTTTAGTATGTCTTCTTTTCTTATGTTCTCATAACTATTGTAAATAAAACAATAGAAAAACCCATTTTTGACTGGCCTCTATATGTTCCTGGCCTATGCACGGGAATTCTTGTCTATCCTTTAATACAGTAAATCATCATTTAGTTAGTTCTTTTGTACCGTCCGTACCCTTGAATAACCACTCGGTTCAGACACACGGCTACATTTATTTTCATTTTATTTGTATTAAGACGTTAGAAGTATATGTTCGCAGGGTTAAAGAATAAGAAGATACAGATCTTGTTCACTTTGGAAAAAGAAAAAGCATGTTTACGCATTGAAACCGATTTTGGATTTGAAATAATTTTTTTCACTGTTACACTTCTCGGACAAATTCAAAGCACACACGTTTTCTGTAGTCTTCTAATGATTCGCTGGGCGAGGCCGTGTGTGTCTGTGTGTGGTTGCTGCGTTCACAAAGAAGCATAGATAGTCATTAGAGTGAGTTCACAACACACACACACACACACCCCTTCTCCTCTGAGATTTTACCACCATGACCACCACCACCACCATCATCGTCATCGTCTCTAAGATGCATTATTGTTTCCTCTTAAGAAGATTGGTGACATAATGTGCTGTAAGACTGAAAACATTGTCGCCGGCGACAATTATAATGTTCACGACACTAATTGCCCAGCGAACTCCAGCCCACAAGGACGCTCGCCCGATCCGGTGTTGGACCTGTGGTGACAGCCTGTGAACATCAGTGTGAGTGTTCGCGGCAAAGTGCCTCGTCACTATCACTCTGACCTTGACAGCAGTTGTAAGCAACATTGCAATGGTGAATACCACAACTGGATCTGCAAGCAATGCGAGTGAGGGGGCGGGGGAGGGGGGGAACTCTGCCAGCGGAGAAAAGGGCAAAAAGACAGCCGCGTCTCCAATTCTGCTCCTCACTGACGATGCAGATAAAACTCCCTGTTCCATTTTGCAGCTCCTTGAAAGGCTGCAAAAAGTGGATAAGTTGTGACCGCTGCAAAGCTTGGTGTCATACTAATAGTAGATCATGCTGATTTTGAACACCTCCAGAGAACTAAAAACAGTGCCATAAAATGGTACTGCCCCAAATGTATGGAGGAATTGACACAGGGATCAGATCCCAATGACAAACTGGCTCAAACAGAAGCCAAGGTCACAACACTGATAAAAATTGTTGAAACTCTGCAGACACAGAATTAGATTATTCTGAGCATACTGCAGAGTACAGGAGGAAGCATCAATGAGCAAATTAAGGCTCAGATTCAAGAATACTTTGAAGAGGAGAAAGAAAGGGACATGCGAAAGAACAATTTGGTCATTTTCAATGTCGATGAAAATGATTTCACAGGGGGAAAAGAAAGGTAAATGGATGGGGCACTTACGAAGGATGTGTGCCGAGAGATTTGCCCTGATGTGGCACAAAAACTAGCAGAAATTAAGGTCATGCGTCTGGGAAAAAGGCATGAGAAAAATTCTGCCACGAAGCCCAGACCAATCAAAATAATTTTACCTGATGTTAGTTCCAAAGAGATGGTCCTTAACAAATCAAAACACCTCAGAAACCATGAGAAACAGTCTTTCCGCAAAATGATTATTGTACCAGATAAGACCAAAAAAACAAAGAGAAGGTGACAACAAAAAAAAAAAAAAAACAAAAAAAAAAGTACATGGAGATGAAAAGACAGGGAAGAGCAAGGACTGGGTGTCATGATCAGAAATGGTAAAATCATTCCCAGACCCAAACCCGGCCAGGATGATGACAAAACTGGTAACACTGGGGTGCCAAGCTCAGAGCACTGACTCGAGATAGCCAAAAGAAATGCTGTAAATAATGTAAGTAGTTTAAATAAAAAAGATCTGAAAGTTACAAATAACAAGAGTAATGGTAATGTAAGGGGCGATAGTTACTGTCCTGAAGGTTTGAAGTTTTTATTATTAAACGCTGATAGTATTGGAAACAAAAAAAACAAGAACTGAATGCCTTGGCTTGGGATTTAAATCCTGACATTATTGCAGTTACTGAACAGAAGCCAAAGACCCTGAGACCTGACTGTGGATGGGAACCTGAAATTGATGGATCTGATATGTTTTATATACTAATGAGGCTGGGCGGGGGGTAGGCTTGTTTGCAAAGACGAATCTGAATGTGGTGCGTAATACACAGCTGGAAGAAGTCTTAAGTTCCTCTGTATTCTGCTCCATTGCACTTGAAAATGAGGAATTAAAAGTTGGAGTTGCATATAGATCTCCCAGTAGTTCATTAGAAGAAAATAAGAAATTAAAAAAATGTGTGTCGCGGCTTTTTGAAGGCACAGGTAACAAAGTGTTGATGGGCGATTTTAATTATCCAGATATCGATTGGGAACAAGAAGTGTGTACCAAACACATAAACCATCCTACTGATACTGATCAGGGCTGGGTTGCATGGCCGATCTTTGCAGCGCTAAGTTTGCTTAAGGAAAGAGTTTTACTAAGCCTTTAGAATTATCGTCAACTTAGAAAGTTATCCATGCTAATATGTGTGATCTATGCAGCGCTAAGTTTGCTTAAGGAAAGAGTTTTACTAAGCTTTTAGAATTATCGTCAACTTTGAAAGTTATCCGCGCTAATATGTGTGATCTTTGCAGTGCTAAGTTTGCTTAAGGAAAGAGTTTTACTGAGCCTTTAGAATTATCGTCAACTTAGAAAGTTATCCACGCCAATATGTGCACCATGATTATAGCTGATTGGCTTACTTTTTGCCACATCTTAAACACATAATCGTGAGATCATCACCCAAGAACCTTATATATCGTGTCTGGATAAGGCACCGTGATGTATCTTTCTCAACGCCTCTTGAGCCATATCATGGCGCAGTGTACAGCATCTCGCAGACTGAATCTCAGTCGGCACAACTGGACATCATGTCGGATTTTGTGCTCGACTTCCTAAACTCTGTGCGCCTCTGATTCCATCAAGCCCATCGTCCTATTTCAGTCGCACGACCATATCGCATCGCGCACCACATCCCATCGCGGACAGTATCTCATTTCGCGATGCCACACACACACACACACCACATCGCAACTCCCGCGTTGCATCTCATGCTGGAAGGATCACAATGTATATCTCGCGCGTCGTATCCTGAGCAAATGATTGGGCATCGCTCACTGGGCATCGCTCCGTGCACAGGATGACATATTGCGCAGCGCGTGGTGTTTTCCGCCGATCGCATCTCATTCCACGTGGTAGGCATCACTGATCTAAAAAATAGAATATATACATATCACCAGCTGCCGTGGCGAAGTGGTTAGCATCGCGGACTGACGGCTGGGAGGACGCAGGTTCGAATCCCAGCGGAGGTGGGTTTTTCGGCCCGTGGCCGGCTCCTACCCAGAGTTGAGTGTGCTGTGGGCTTAAATGGGGAGACTGGGACCACACAGTCGAGTGTCATCCACTTCAAGGATGCGTCTTTGGGTGTGTTGCTCTAATTACCTGACCAACACTGCAAGTGTCTGTATCTCTCGGGCCTGGTTAACGCCGGGATATCATTATGACAGGAAGCGTAGAGTACAGCCTTGTCACGCAGTCCCAAACCAAAATGGACCTCCATAGAAACATTGTAATCATCATCGTCATCCTCCTCCTCCTTCATCGTCATCAATATAAAAAAAACAAAATAGTCTCAAAGTCTGTGGCCTTTCATGCCATGCTCTCGTGGTGACCTCAGTTTCGATATCCCTCCACTTCCGTGCTTGGGGTGAGTCCTGTCAATGTCGTTGGTGTTGGCAGATTCATGGGGGGCTGTTGTTTGAGGGACGTGGTGGCGGTCTCCATTCTTGGAGGGACGCTCACTCAGTCTGGCTCCGCGACTAAGCCATTATTGTCGTTAGTAGGGGCCTTAGTAGGTGGTGTCCTGAGTACGTTAAAACAGAACAGGCACCACTGAACACCACCGAAGTGACTCAGCAGCAGCGCAGGGTCTCCTCTGGTGTGTGGCCTCCTGGCGACCTAACATCGATGGTTCCCTGTGGACTGCCGGCGCTGGAACTGCGACGGATGAACCCGGGTGTGGCCGTGTATGGGGGAATCTAAATGAGCGGCGTGGGAGTAATGCCACTGAAACGGTGCAGATGATGGGGCAGAAAAAAAAAGAAAAAAAAAAAGGAAAAAGAAAAAGAAAAAAGAATATATACATATCAGTGGGTAGGTATACCTCGCGCATTTAGTTTCCATCACACAGCAGTACATTTCGCTGACAACATAGCGCTTCGCGCACCGCGCATCATCGTTCCTTCTTGCACAAAACATCTTTGGGATATGATTCAGTGGGGATGAAACAAAATATTGACCGAACAGGAATATCTCAGAGGATTTGTTCATGTGGATGCATTTATTTATTTTTTATATATAAAGAGATTCTCGTAAAGGCTACCTCTTACCTCCCTCTCCAAACACAACAAAACAAACAATCTAACAAATAACCAAACAAAAACCAAACTAAAACAAAACAACAACAACGAATGCAATATTTGCATGCGAGGCATTAAGATTTGGACCACTGAAGGCATTACATGATATCGGTAGCCTTTATTGTATTGTACTGTATTGTATTGTATTTCTCTATTGTATTGTATTTCTCTTTTTTGTCACAACAGATTTCTCTGAGTGAAATTCGGGCTGCTCTCCCCAGGAAGAGCGCGTCCCTACACTGAGAGCGTCCCCCCCCCCCTTTTTTTTTCGTGCGTGCAGGTTTTTTCTATTTTCCATTTGTTTTTCCTATCGAAGTGGATTTTTTCTACAGAATTCTACCAGGGAAAACCCTTTTGTTGCCGTGCGTTCTTTTACGTGCGCTAAGTGCATGCTGCACACGGGACCTCGGTTTATCGGCTCATCCGAATGACTAGCGTCCAGACCAACACTCAAGGTCTGGTGGAGGGGGAGAAAATACCGGCGACTGTGCCGTGATTAGAACCAGCGCGCTCCGATTCTCTCGCTTCTTACGCGGACGCGTTACCTCTGGGCCATCACTCCACTTTATCAATTAGATAAGGTAGGAAAGGGGACCGTGTAGACAGACCCACGATCATACGAAAAAAAAGGAAGGTATAAGTTCACACGCCCGTATTTCCAACAAACACGGACTTAAGGGGTCAGGAAGAGGTGAAGGCCGCCAATGTTGTTGACCCTGATAATGCTGACAAGAGGAGATACATGAGCTGGTTGGTGCCTGGTTGGTTGCTCCATTCTGTTCACGCTTTACATGTAACAGACTTGACAATTGGATGTTTGGGGGGTACTGATCCTCATTGCTATGCATTTTGTTGTGTTGGTGTGTACATCCACGTACATAAGAGCACTGGATCAGTTTAAAACCTGCGCATGCCACCCGGCACAACACCGAGTATTGTGACGAGGTAGAAATATTCTTCAATTACTTGACATTCATTGAAGTTGCACGGTATTTTTCCTCAACAAAATTAATGATTCTGGAAAAAAAAGCGCTATCCCCTCACCTAATGCCCCAAATATCTACGGTTCATTTCAGAACACGGAGGCTTTTTCTAGAGAGGCCAATAATGGAATCTCCCAGTATAGGGGGTAGAGGTTATTATGGAACCTCCCTGTGTAGGGGGTAGAGGTGATCATGGAACCTCCCTGTGTAGGGGGTAGAGGTGATCATGGAACTTCCCTGTGTAGGGGGTAGAGGTGATCAGAGCAGGGCGATTGCAGCAGTTGAAAGTACAGCCCCTGCTGCTGTGCACAACCGATGCCATCAGCGCCACTGCTGCCATCACTGTTGTAAATAGTCATCGTCATGATGGTGTTTTGTTTTTTCGTTTGTGCTGGTATGGAGGCCTAAGTTTGTTGTTGTTGTTTTTTGGGTTTTTTCCCTCTATACTTCACCGTCGTGCACATTCTCATATGAATCCATAAGTAGTCCTATGGGGTGGGTGAGGGTGCGGGTGGGTGGCGTGTTTACGAAGGGTTTGTGATCCAAATTAGCTGACGTTAACGAATAGGAAATTTTTCAAAATATGTCCGTCTGTCTCTTCCTATCTCTCTCGTTATACTTGTATGCATGAGTATCTATCTTTGACGGGATTGCCAGCATGCCAGTTCTTGAAAAATAGGTGCAACTACTAGTTTTAAACGTAAATACTTATCTGATCCCAACTGAAAGCATGTGCAGAAGCACTTATTTACAGAACCGTACTTGTGTATCCCGCCCAACAACAACAAACAAAAGAAGAAGAAAAAATAAAAAGAAAGAAGTGAAGATGACGATTCGATGGGGACGTAAAAAAGGCCGAGAGGTCTAGGCAGATGACCTGCCAGTCCCTACACTACTGCTACTACTACTACTACTACTACCACAGAAGGTGATAAACACAGACTGAAAAATAAACTCCGGACGACGTCATGAGCTTCTCGATTTTGCGTCATCTTGTCCTCGCGTCATATCATGGAACACATTCTTTAACTCGTGTCCAGCACAAGAACACAACGCGACAGAGGATTTTTGTCATCAGTTACCAGATACCAATAGCTGTTTGTGAAAAAAGCGTGGTCCATTGTGCTTTGCCTTTCAAACCTTGGGATCAACGTAAGATCATCATGTTTATCATGCAAGAAGAGAAGGTTCGAATCAAACTAATTTGGGCCAAAGAGATCATGTCTTAGTAATCAACTCGTGACATCGAGTGGCTAGCCTGCAGTACACACCTCCAGCCTCAAGTTAAGAAGAACACAATCATGAAATGAGTTTATATTATCGTATTAATATGTATAAACACGTGGGTGCTGGAAGAATTATCTCATCGGTTCATGACTTCACAGTACAGGAAAGAGATCTCATCCCCATTTGCCGGAGAAAACAAAAACACTCCCGGCAATATTCCGAGGCTGCTTCTTAGATGCTCCCCTCTTCCCTTCAGCCCACAGGATCAACAGAAAAACAGATGTAAGCACAATATTCGCGAAATAGGTTCTGGTGTCTGGTAGACGATTTCATAGAGGGGGCCTGGTCCCTCTTTCCTTTCACTTGAGGAAGAGATTTGAAATAGTTTTTTTTTTTCAGCAAGAGAACCTCGGATCAAGCGGACTGTTTGGACGAGGGTTGGGATAACCCCAAGAAAAAGACAGATTTTAGTCTATGGCAGCAGAAGTCCTACTTTAAGAAGAAAAAAAAGAAAGAAAAGAAACTATGCTGGAATCAGTTTCTCACATTACTTCAAGATGATCCCATCATTGCCACATTTTGGGCAATAGGTCTAGAAGAAGATTCGGTCTCTGAGAACCGGTTTAAAATGGTGGACCTCGTTTTACCCACAAGATCAGCACATAGAAAACGAGGTTCCAACATTCTCATATCACAGGTAAAATAAATCAACAAATAAGCAAACAAAAAAAAGAAAAACAAAGCAAAAACCACATTACCTGATTACCTTGCCTCACCTTTTCCTCAAGATTCACCCAGGAATAATGTGTTCCATCAATGTAACATTTTGAGCAATTTCGGCAAGGTGGGTTTGGGACCAGCGGCATCTGCTCACCTCTGCAAGAAAGAAAAGACAGAAACATACTGATTTCATCATATTCTTAGCAAAAGCACCGATCTGGCTGAACTGTCTTTGAATAGGGACTGCGCATGGATAACTCGGATCAACATATTAGAGGTTCTTTCGCTATTGTGAGAACACGCGGGGTTTTGTTTTGTTTTGTTTTGTTTTGGCCGCCGAAAAAGGCTTCACACAGCGTGCATTGTCTTCCTACCTTCGCACTGACACGAAATCCTGTCATCCATCCACATCGTGTTGGGCATAGGAAACTTCTGGACTGAATCATCTTGACACAGAAGGCATCGACATTCCACCACGAAACCTAGGCTTCCAGGCAAGGTTCTGGCCCGACTGAAGAGGGTCAACAGAGGGCTCAGGCCACACGCCATCAGGATGAAGGGAAGCAAGCGACTGACCGACGTTCGGAGCAGTGATGCCGATCAACTGTGGGAGGAACAGCAGGTAGGATACAGACGAGTGCTGGTGTGTGTGTGTGTGTGTGTGTGTGTGTGTGTGTGTGTGTGAGCGCGCGCGCGTGTTCGTGTGTGTATGTGTGAGTGTGTTTGTGTGTGTGATAAAAAGTGAGGAAGTTGATGCATGATGATAATGGTAATAAAACAACGACAATGACAATGACGATGGTTGAACCAATGACCCGGTAACTGTAAATCCACTGTCGTCATCACTGCCATCACCACTACCATCACTCTCACCGCCAACATCAAGAGCAACAAGAAAACAACAACGTAGTCAACAATTCCAATGTTTGTCAGCGTTACTGCCATCACGGGCAAACAAGAACAAACAAACGAACCAAAAATCTACTCACACAGCCGTTCCATAACAACGACCACCATCAAAAACAAAGACAACAGTACCACCACGACCACAAATATTAGCAGCAGCAGTAATAATAACCAAGGTGACAACGACGCACACACAAAAAGACAACGCTATAACTAGAACACAGCACCATCACTCGCACTAAAACAGTTCCATCAAAGCCACGTACGTCCACTTTCAGCAAGCAGCAGCACCAGTGTCACTGACATTGTCGCTACCATTGGCGACGACGACAATGAGACGACAACATTAACAACAAGACAGCAGTACCGTTACTCCCAACCACCAGCACCACCAGTATCAGCAGAAACATGTCAGCCATACCAGCAATAACATAACTGACAGACAATTACAACGTCACTACAATGACTTTTGTCATGCTACCAACCCCAACAACTATCTTAGACACGATGGCTCCTACAACATACAATTTCAACCAACAAAAACAACAATAAAAGCATGCCATGACTTCTGTCCACCATCACCACAGGGTGAAAATCATCTCCAAATCAAAATTGATAAATATGTGAAAGGTCATTTAAATATTTGGGTTTGTTTCAGTTTCAGTTTCAGTAGCTCAAGGAGGCGTCACTGCGTTCGGACAAATCCATATACGCTACACATCTGCTAAGCAGATGCCTGACCAGCAGCGTAACCCAACGCGCTTTGTCAGGCCTTGAGATTGAGGCCTTTGGGTTTGAAGATGTGGTAATGGGATATCATCACCAAGACCAATGCAACAAAGTTTCCATCAATGCCTTAAATTGTGTATTGATGAAAAAGAACAAGAAACTCATTTTATTTCGCTGCCCAGGTGTGTGTGACCTCAGGCAAGACTATTATTCTTATAGAATTACATGTAAAAAACCCACCAACCAGCACCACAACAGCAACAGGGAAACCAACAACAGTCTTGCATTAAACACTCCGAGTAACCTCCCCCCCCCCCTCCCCAGCGAAACCTTAAGGGGAAGGACTGGCTGAGGGTCAAGTCGCTGTCCCTGAATCAGTTCCACTTCATCAGACGGCTGGGCGTGGGGGCCTACGGGCCGGTCCGGTTGGTGAAGCACAAGGTAACGGGCAGCCTGTACGCCTTGAAGGCCTTCAACCACACAGGGGAAGCCATGGACAAAAAGGTGCACCTCTCTACCCCCCCACTCTCCACCCCCACCCCTCCTATCTCTGTCATTTCTCTGATTCTTCTTTCTTTTGCATGATGTTGATGTTGCTTTTCTTCGATTTCTTTTTAATATTGTTGCTTTTCCTTAATGCTCTCCTTGTTTTTGTCTTTTTTTGGGGATGGGGGTGGACGGGTCTGCTCCTTCGTTTCTTCCTGTTTTTGTTGCCTCACTACTATGGTCATTTCAGTGGCATTGTATCACTGCACTGCTCATCTCGAACCCCCACGTACACAATGACAGTTACACCCAGGTTCGTAGCAGTCCCCCGTGTCAGCAGTCAACGTGCATATGGGGCCATCAAGTTTAGGTTGTGTGAGGTCACACACCACAGGGGACCCCGCACTGCTCGTGGGTCAGGTCACTCAGTGGATGTTCAGCTGTACCTCTTGTTGTGATACAGCATGTGGAGAGCACCGTTCATTCAGCCCTGTACAGGAGACACAGATCGCCCAGTGTTTCCTGTAGTGTGGGCGTCGCCGAACCACGTCCCTCAAACACCAGTGTCCTTGAATCTGCCGACACTGAAGATTTGTTTTCAGGTACTCAGTTTTCAGTATCAGTTTCGATTTCTCAAGGAGGCGCCTCTGTGTTCGAACAAATCCATATGCGCCACACCACATCTGCTAGGCAGATGCCTGACCAGCAGCATAACCCAACGCGCTCAGTACTGACTTGAGCGCATGCATATATATTTGTGTACCTATCAGAGTGGATTTCTCCTACAGAATTTTGCCAGAGGACAACACTCTCGTTGTCACGAGTTCCTTTTCAGTGCGCGACGTGCGTGCTGCACACGGAACCTCGGTTTGTCTTCTCATCCGAATGACCAGACGCTCAGTTTGATTTCCCAGTCAAACTCGGGAGAAAGGGCGAGAACGGGATTCGAGCCCACACCCTCACGGACTCTGTATTGGCAGCTGAGCATCTCAGCCATTCTGCCACCTCATGACAAGCATGGAAATGAAGGGAACATGGAAAGTGAAGTCACCATAATAGTAACGCATAGAAGGTCACAGAATTTGGGGAACATTCTCCACACTGGGTGATGAATGAGCGCGGGAATAACTACCGAAAGTCCATATTCAGCACTGGGACAGTGTATCAAGGTTGTACTTTACGCTTCCTTTCATAATAAAACCCCAGATTCAAACAGGCCTTGAAGATACAGTCACTTGAAGTATTGGTCAGGAAGTTCGAGCAACACTCTCAAAGATGCACCCATAAAGTGGAAACCCTCGGCAGTTTTGTCGCTCTCATTCTTCGACACACTCTCCCCTCAGGTTAGTTGCAGACAATGGGCCGAAAAACACAACAAAACAATCTTGCAAAATCTTGCCTCTGAAAGACCCGAGTTCCCGTCATCCAAGTTATTCGTCCGCAATAGGTAGTTTCTTTTTTTTTTTCTCTCTCTCTCTCTCCACAAAACTCAAAAGACACGGCAACGGGTGACGCAACATCACACAAATATGTGCACTACGTCACACGTTGCTTCTGCGCTGCATGTTTTGCTGCATGGCACGACGGGAAAATGTTAACAGAGAATTGAGGCTAAATAGAACTGGGCCTACACGCCCTGCCCACGACGTGTAACTTTTGTGTTAATTTCTTCACTCATTCATGTGAGTTGTGAATTAAAAAAAAAAAAAAAAAAATCAAACCACACTGATCTGTACGTAATACATTTGTTAATGAGCATGGCAGCGGTCTTGTTCAGAGTCTTTCGGAAAAACCCGATGAGGGATGGGCCTTTAAGCGGTTTTCGTTGTGGCGTTCAGGAAAGAGGTTGAGGCTGTTTAAAGTGTAAGCACACAAAACACACACACACACACACACACACACACACACACACACACACACGCATACAAACACACACACACACACACACACACACACACACACACTCGGCGGTGTCGAAGCGGCTGTAGTGGAACGCTTTGAGGCCATTGTCCTACTTCTACTGGTCATGAGCAATCAGGGTCTTTCTGCCGTGGCTTGTTGCCCGTGATGGGCCGCTCCACACGACATGATCCAGTCTGTTCCAACAGGATACGATGTAACGTTACACAATACAGTAATGTGATGTGATGAAATGCAATGCAATACAGCGCAACAGAATGCATCGCGATACACTACAGCATACTGCATCATGACAGACTACACGACACCACACTACATTATACTGCAGGACACTTCGAAACATCACAGCACGACACAACACAACACTACACTACTATACGCAACACTGCATAAGTACACTACACTACGCAACACTGCATAACACTACACTGCTATCTGCCATTCAGTTGGCGGTGAACACCTAAAAACCTGACCCCGTACATCCCCTCCCCTCCCCAGGTGATCCAGAGTCTGAACAACGAGCGGACCCTGCTGATGGAAGTGAACAGCGTGTGGGTGGAGAGGATGTACCACAGCGTGCAGGACTCCCACTTCCACTTCGTCCTGCTGGAGTACATTCCCCGGGGCAGCCTGGTCCAGCTGGTACAAAAGGAGGGCAGCCTGCAGGAGAACCAGGTTAGGTTCTACGGCGCCGAGATGCTGATGGCCATCAACACCATTCACCGCAATGGCTTCATGCACCGCAACATCCAGCCCAGCAACTTCCTCATCGACAGTTTCGGCCACGTCAAGATCGTAGATTTTGGCGCCTCCCTTCGCTTCCTGCCGGCAAAAACCTGTCTGAAGATGTCCTGCGAAGCTTCCTTCAGGAACGGACAGCCTTACCTCTCTGCAGAGAGGCGTAAAAGGCTGCAGATCTATCAGAGGAAGACCACTGATACCAACGCAGGCCGTATGGAATTTATGGCACCAGAAGTGGTGAGGAAACGGTCCAGAGGCTTTCTGTCCTATTTTCGGCCTGCAGATCCCGCCACCATGTACAGTTTTGCTGCGGACTTCTGGTCCTTTGGTGTCTGCATGTACTATTTCCTCTTTGGTCAGCTGCCATTTGTTGGGAAAGGAAAAGCGGACTTGTCTGACAAGATCGTCAATTGGCGCAAGAACTTATCTTTTCCTGTCGTGCTACCCATCTCGAGCGAGGCGAAAGACCTGATCCGAAAACTGCTCTGTGATGAACCCCACCGCTTGGGCGTGCACGGTTGCGAAGACGTCATGCATCACGAATTCTTTGACAGCACTGATTGGCTACATTTGAGAGACTGGCCGGTTCCCGTGCCCTTCCGGGAGCATAATGAGAGCAGTGAATCGTTTATCACCCCTCCAACCGTCATCATAGACATCCTTCACACTGGAAACCGAGCCTCCAATAATGACAAGCTGCCAGGTTCTCTCGAGCCATACCTTGAAGACCGTTTGCACGGCAGTATGAGCCAAGGTGGTTCAAGGGCTGATCCTTCAGATCCAGCGATGGGTAGCCTTTCCATGCCATCCACCTCCACCTGTGTAACCGAAACCCAAGAGAACGTTTTCACTGGTGGCGTAGGCATCTCTATCACCAAGATCACAGAGGATTCTGTGGATGCCTCGACCTTTGCAAACAGGCCATCCCTCGTTACAAGCATCTTGACACCCATCTCCTCCGCGAGCGACCTGGCTCCTTCCTCGATTTGTTCGGAAAAAAAGATGTCCACGGCCAAGATGAACGTATCATGGGACGAACAATATTTCAACCAACAGGGGGTCAAGGACTGGTTGGAAGCTTCCAGCTTTTCCACCAGGCCTTCTCTAACAGACGACGATCAGCTGCCGGAGATGGTGGCAGACACTGCCCCCAAAACAGAGGCCCTCAGAGGCCTCCAGCAGATGAGCAAAGAGAATGAGAAACAGGAGACAAACGAGAGTAAGAAGTCGAAAGGTGAGTCAGCTTGCCTGATCATGTGAACAGTGGAGGTGCTGGTTCGGTGTGGAAATTTTTCCGTTGTATCACCAGACGTTCGATGCATCGCTTTTAGAATGTCCGTGGAATCATATCTGCGCATCGGAATAAAGCTACGTTTTCCACCTCTCACCATCGATCATGTCTGTCTTTTTGTCTGTTCCGGTCTCTCCATCAGCTTGTTTCGCAAGAATAAGCTCCCACTGTCTCATTCTATCACACACACACACACACACACACACACACACACACACACACACATATATATATATATATATATATATATATATATATATATATATATATATATGATTATCGATTTCTTTCTCGTTGGCCAAATTTTGCGTCCAACACTGTACTGCGACGTATTTTTTAGTCAAAGAACTGACGTTTTTTACATCGTTTGCAACATTGAAAAAAATTGTTTGATCATAGTTATCTTGAAATCTTTGATGTTCCCGGTCTGTACTATTCTCTTTTCGGGTTCGAAGAGAGGGATTTGACCGGACGTGGTCGTTAGGCCTCACACTCCATGCTGCCATGGCTGAAATCAGAGACCCAAGCCCGTTTTACGGGCCGGCAAAACCACCCTCTGACTAGGAAGACTTGGGGGGGAGGGCTCGATCTCAGATCAATCAGGAAGGGGACCGAGGGGAAGCGAGGTCTTGTCCCACCCCCAGGCCTTCCCAGTTTGCAAGGGGCTGTGCTCTCCATACTGTGGCCAGTGTTGGAGTTGGGGGTGGGACATTTCCTCTTCAGGGGGTTTGGTGATGGCCGTTTACGAACAGCAGTGCACTGAGACTGTTGTCAGTGGTGGCATGGCTCTCTCCTCTGTCAACTAACCCCCTCCTCTGGCACCTGTGGTTCCAGGGGTGGGGGGTGGGGATGAGGTCTGTGACAGGATTCATGCTTTCCAGCCTCCCTTACCTGAGACCTTTGGTCTGGGACCTCTGGTACCTGCCGGAGGGTAGGGCCAGTGAGAGGTAAGGAACACAGCCCTGTATCCGGACTCTCTCTCCCCAGAACCTTTGGTCCAAGGGGAAACCAGCTCATGACAGGTGACCCAACTATCTGGTCATATTCCTCCGCAGGGGGAGGCTGTGCATGACATATGGTTCTGGGCAGTCGTCCCGTCGGCAGGTTCGACACACAGGTTAGACCTTACTCGTCTTCAGCCTGGGCAAGTTACCCCCTTCCAGGAGGTAGGGGCGCCCGTGACGGTTGGGGATGGGCTCACAGGGTGACTGATGCCCACTGGTTTATTCCTCCATCCTGCCCGCACTGGGAATCACCCCTGGGACGTACCGGGCTGCACGGGGGAAAAGGGCCGAACATCTGGCACTCTCCTTCTGGTCTCAGCCCAGTACTACTTAGCCCCCAGCTGGAGGGACCGAACACTTGTCAGCCAGGACGACCTCTACCGTCACCCGTGCTTCCCTTACGGGACCTAGCGCCTCCAGATAGTACTGTTCAATTTGCGAAAGCTGGGACTTCCTGCCCTCTTTTGGGAGATGATTGGGTGTACCTGCCCTCTTTTTGACTGGTCGTTCCTGCCATCTTTTGGGAGATAACTGGGTGTTCCTGCCCTCTTTTAGAAGATGACTAGGTGTTCCTGCCCTCTTTTGGGAGATGCCTAGGTGTTCCTGTCCTCTTTGGGGGAGATGACTGATGGTTCCTACCCTCTTCTAGGAGATGCCTGGGTGTTCCTGTCCTCTTTTAGGAGATGACTGGGTGTTCCTGCCCTCTTTTGGGAGATGACTGGGTGTTCCTGCCATCTTTTGGAAGATGACTGGCGGTTCCTGCCCTCTTTTAGGAGATGACTGGGTGTTCCTGTCATCTTTTGGGAGATGACTGGGTGTTCCTGCCCTCTTTTAGGAGATGACTGGGTGTTCCTGCCCTCTTTTGGGAGATTGCTGGATGTTCCTGCCATCTTTTGGCAGATGACTGGGTGTTCCTGCCATCTTTGGGGATATGACCAGGTGTTCCTGCCCTCTTTGGGGGACATGACTGGGTGTTACTGCTCTCTTTTTGGAGATAACTGGGTGTTCCTACCCTCTTTGGGGAGATGACTGGTAACCGGTTCTTGCCATCTTTTGGGAGATGACTGGGTGTTCCTGCCCTCTTTTTGGAGATAACTGGGTGTTCCTGCCATCTTTGGGGAAATAACTGGGTGTTCCTGCCCTCTTTTTGGAGATGACTGGGTGTTCCTGCCATCTTTGGGGAGATGACTGGGTGTTCCTGCCATCTTTGGGGAGATGACTGGGTGTTCCTGCCCTCTTTAGGGAGATGACTGGGTGTTCCTGCCCTCTTTGGGGAGATGACTGGGTGTTCCTGCCCTCTTTTAGGAGATGACTGGGTGTTCCTGCCCTCTTTTAGGAGATGACTGGGTGTCCCTGCCCTCTTTGCGGAGATGATTGGATGTTCCTGCCATCTTTAGGGAGATGACTGGGTGTTCCTGCCCTCTTTGGGGGAGATGACTGGGTGTTCCTGCTATCTTTTGGCAGATGACTGGGTGGTCCTGCTATCTTTTGGCAGATGACTGGGTGGTCATGCCCTCTTTGGGGAGATGACTTGGTGTTCCTGCCATCTTTGGGGAGATGACTGGGTGTTCCTCCCATCTTTGGTGAGATGACTGGGTGTTCCTGCCATCTTTGGTGAGATGACTGGGTGTTCCTGTCATCTTTGGGGGAGATGACTGGGTGTTCCTGCCATTTTTGGGGAGATGATTGCGTGTTCCTGCTATCTTTGGGGAGATGAATGGGTGTTCCTGCCATCTTTGGGGGAGATGACTGGGTGTTCCTGCCATTTTTGGGGGAGATGACTGGGTGTTCCTGCCATCTTTGGGGAGATGACTGGGTGTTCCTGCCATCTTTGGGGGAGATGACTGGGTGTTCCTGCCACCTTTGGGGAGATGACTGGGTGTTCCTGCCATCTTTGGGGAGATGACTGGGTGTTACTGCCCTTTTTGGGGAGATGACTGGTGGTTCCTATCCTCTTTGGGGAGATGACTGGGTGTCCCTGCCCTCTTTGCGGAGATGATTGGATGTTCCTGCCTTCTTTTGGGAGATGACTGGTGGTTCCTGCCCTCTTTGGGGAGATGACTGGGTGTTCCTGCCATCTTCGGGGAGATGACTGGGTGTTCCTGCCCTCTTTGGGGAGATGACTGGGTGTCCCTGCCCTCTTTGGGGAGATGACTGGGTGTCCCTGCCCTCTTTGGGGAGATGACTGGGTGTCCCTGCCCTCTTTGGGGAGATGACTGGGTGTCCCTGCCTTCTTTGTGGAGATGACTGAGTTTCCCTGTCCTCTTTTGGGAGATGACTGGTGGTTCCTATCCTCTTTTAGGAGATGACTGGGTGTCCCTGCCCTCTTTTAGGGGATGACTGGTGGTTCCTGCCCTCTTTTGGGAGATGATTGGGTGTACCTGCCCTCCTTTTGACTGGTGGCTCCTGCCATCTTTTGGGAGATGCCTAGGTGTTCCTGCCCTCTTTTAGTAGATGACTGGGTGTTCCTGTCCTCTTTTAGAAGATGCGTAGGTGTTCCTGCCCTCTTTAGGGAGATGACTGGGTGTTTCTGCCCTCTTATAGGAGATGACTGGTGGTTCCTGCCCTCTTTTAGGAGATGACTGGGTGTTCCTGCCCTCTTTTAGGAGATGACTGGTGGTTTCTGCCCTCTTTGGGGGAGATGACTGGTGGTTCCTGTCCTCTTTTAGGAGATGCGTAGGTGTTCCTGCCCTCTTTTAGGAGATGACTGGGTGTTCCTGCCCTCTTTTGGGAGATGACTGGTGGTTCCTGCCCTCTTTGGGGGAGATGACTGGGTGTTCCTGCCCTCTTTTGGGAGATGACTGGTGGTTCCTGCCCTCTTTGGGGGAGATGACTGGTGGTTCCTGCCCTCTTTTGCGAGATGACTGGGTGTCCCTGTCCTGTTTGGGGAGGTGACTGGTGGTTCCTGCCCTCTTTGGGGAGATGACTGGGTGTCCCTGCCCTCCTAACATTGCTGGACCCTTTCTCTTCCCATTGTGCTCGGTGTGAGTAGGTCTGGAATTAGTATCAAAGTTCCTTGGCGTGGCTGGACGTCCAGTCCCGCCATTCTTCTTAAACCGCATCCTTTAGCCTGGGGTACAAGGGGGAATGACAGCCCTTACAGCCTCGTGTATAAGTGTGTGTGTGTGTGTGTGTGTGTGTGTGTGTGTGTGTGTGTGTGAAGAGTTAAGTCAGCTCTGTGTGACCGTGTATATGCATGTTCACGAATTCTTGCGTGAGCGGTTATGCATTTACGGGCATATAACTGAATGTGATCACCGAAATATATTTGAGACGCATACATGCCTCCATGTCCTCTATGTGTGTGTGTGTGTGTGTGTGTGTGTGTGTGTGTGTGTGTGTATTCGCATGAAACACATGCTGAAGTAGCAGCAATACCACCCACAAAACTGGAAGTCATACCAGTGGTACTGTTTCTACCTGCAGCTGCTGAAACGTTTTGATTGTAAGTATTAGTCGTGGTTGTCACGAGGGGCATTAATATTAAGGTACTCGTCGCAGCAAATCTAATGTACAAGCATCCGTAACCACAGTATTATTGGTATAGTTTTGAGTATGATACAGGAACAAAAGTTGTAATTGCAGTAGTAGGAGGAGGAAGAGAGTTTGTTAAGAAAGGGGAAAGAGATGATAGAGATGATAGCAACAGAGGCAGTAGCAGTAACAGTGTTAGTGTTGTTGGTCTGTTTCGTCGTCCTACTCTTGTTATTTAATTAAAAAAACAACAGCTAAAAACTAAACAACAACAACAACAACAACAACAACAACAACACACACACACACACACACACACACACACACACACACACACATGTATATGTATACAGACATATGTATATATATCTCCAAATGTGGGTGTCACTTCAGGTTCTTAAAAAGTAAGTCTGCACATCAACAATTTTGGTTGATACACAGTGTAAAATGATTGAAAAATAAGCCATGTACCTACATTATAGCGAGAAAAAATGTTTATAAGGTGTGTTTGAAGCGGTTTTATTTAAAATAAAATCGTAGTTGTGAGAAAAATAGCGATCAAAAGTGTGACATGCAGACAGTACTTGCATTGCGCGTTTTTTCTTCTTTTTCTTTTACTTTAGAAGACATGAATATCTTGATTGTGATCATTGTACATCAGTTTTGTTTTGTTATCGATGGAGTCTCCCGTCGGTCCGACCGACGAGTAGGCAGGCAGGCTTATCTGTCGGTGTGTGTCCTCATATGAGAGAAGAGGCCGATTCTGGATGCGCAGCACTTCCCACAGGTGTTGCAAGAGAAAACGTCTCCAGAAGTTGAGCCCTGCTTCCTTCGCTCACGCTCCTCCTTAATGGCCAGCGTTCTTTTGTTTTCAAACGTCTTTATGCCACTAGAGCACAGCATCCTCCAGCAAGAGCGGTCAAGGGCATCAGTTTCCCAAGAAGCGATATCTATGTCACAGGCTTTGAGGTTTGTCTTCAAGGTGTCCTTGAAGCGCTTGCAGGGTCTTCCAAGTTTTGTTATACATCGTGGCTTACTCACATTCTTTCTAATTTACGTTACGTGTGATTGACCAAAGACCGCATTTTCGTGTTTCGATTAGGAACCCCCCCCCCAAAAAAAAAAAAACAACAACAAAAAAACCCAACAAAAACAAAACAAAAAAACCCAACAAAACAACAACAAAAAACCCCAAAACCCCAAAACCCACGTGACAAAGTTACTACCATGAAATTGGTATAACTGCGGATGAATATGTCCGTATATGCATTGTAACTTCTAAGGTAAATGCGGACCCCAAGCAAACACTTCCAAAGCTTCCTGTCCTCTCTTCGATCGAGAGTTACGAGTGATACCATTTTTCATTCATGTCAAAGGCAAGATTTTGACGGAAGATATTTGTGTGAGAGATTTTGCAGCTCGTACAACAAAAGCAAATGAAATAGCTTCTAATTCATTCCTGTTTTATACGTTAGGAGCAGTTTGTTAGTTTGTGGCAAAATGGAAGGGGATGGGGTGGGGTGGGTTTTTTTTTTCTTTTTCTTTTTTTCTTCGATAAAATGCCTTTTGTTTCAAGTTACTTTTATCGGAACAGCAGTAGTTCTGTTCAATTTGGCTATGACCATTTGGTTCATTATGGAAATCGGGCTAATTAGATCAAAATCCCATCCCCCACCCCCTTTCAATTTTTTTTAAAGAAGTCACTCGTGTGTTTGTGTGTTTTGTGTGTGTGTGTGTGTGTGTGTGTGTGTGTGTGTGTGTGTGTGTGTGTGTGTGTTATTGTAAATACGATCGTGTTGTCCGAAAGATAACTGTTCCGATGCTTAAATATGTATGTATACAAGGTCGTCAATATAATCAGTAGAACCCGACTCATTTTTCATGTAATAGACACACAACGTCGTATATGTAACAATCTTTTACATGTGTCAAGAATCTCGTGAAAATTTATCATCTCAAACCATTGTCAGTTTCACATGTGATGCGACAGAGTTTCAGAGAGAAAAAAAAACAGAATCCTGGTAAGACAGAACATCATGATAGGCCTGGCCTGTTCATCAGCCGACATTTCATAAACAGACATGTTGCAACAGTCCACATCTGCAAACTAACAAGTATTGTGATAACCACATAACATACTCTTCGAAAAACGCTCCCAGTTCGAAAACCACATATTCCAGCGTTCAGATGTCCAGTTGTTAGTCGATGGCACACAGACTTCTTTTTTGGTTTTGTTGTTGTTGTTGTTTTGTTTGTTTGGCTTCACAAGCGGTGAGAAATGAAAAAAAAAAAAAAATGTATGCATTAGCATGCAAAACATCTCACATTGGCAGCATGGGTCTGCTTGCAATGCACGTGTTTATTTTTTATTCATTAAGACTTCTTGCTATAGCACATATTCTTGAAGCTATATGCGCGGGTGTTTGAAGCATGTGAAGCGTTCCACCATCCACCACATCCCTGACACCTACTGCCTCCGCCCCTTCTCCTTTCCTCGCCCGCCCCCCTCCCCCTCCCCCCTCCCCAACACACACACACCCCTCGCCCCTTCCCCTCCCTCCTCCCCCGCCCCTTTCTTGTCACCATCCCGCGTTACTGATATAGTAATTGATCGTTTGAAGCAGCGTCTCGGTAATTACTTAGATATCTGCACGAGGCGAAGAACATAAATAACGCCAATGAGAACTGGGTGGACCTAGAAGCAGCAGCTGCATCATTAAGAGAAATTAGTCTGTAAAGTATTTATTTATTTAAAAAATGATAGTTAAAAAATGAACTGATTTTAAAGCGCAGCAATCACATATATTTCGTATCCAAATATCACGCACACACACACACACACACACACACACACACACACACACACACACACACACACACACACACACGTGCGCGCGCAGGTTATGTAAGATATTCATACCAGCACAAGAATCGACCAGTCTTTGCATGCGCGTATGGTGAAACTAGAATGTGAATAACGCTTCAGTGGCCTCTGTCACCCAAATTCTTGATCCATCGTTTAAAAAACGAAAAACCTGGGAAGGAAACGTGAAGAAAGAACGATTCCTAGAACTTAGAAGATTCACACACACACACACACACACACACACACACACACACACACACACACACACACACACACACACACACACACACATACAGACACACACACACACAAAGAGAGAGGGACACACACACACACACACACACACACACACACACACACACACACACAAAGAGAGAGAGAGAGAGAGAGAGAGAGAGAATGCGAATGGTTTATTCATTAGGCCGTGATGAGACATGAATGAGCAAATTTACATCCTCCATTTCAACCATGTTTTTATGCGCTCACGCGCGCGCGTGTGTGTAAGTATGTATGTATGTATGTATGTATGTGTGTGTGTGTGTGTGTGTGTGTGTGTGTCTGTGTGTGTGTCTGTGTCTGTGTGTGTGTGTCTGTGTGTCTGTGTGTGTCTGTGTGTGTGTCTGTATTTGGAAATGTTTGTTCTGGGCATGAAAAGATTATTTTGCAGTAATCCTCCATACTCCAATAGGAGTGAAAGGATAATTAAAACTTGTGTGTGTGTTTGTGTCTGTGTGTAGCTTGTGTGTTGTGGTGTGTATGTATGTGTGTGTATGTGTTTATGTGTGTGTGCGCGCGCGCATGTGTGTGTGTATGTGTGGTTTATGTGTTGTAGTTTGTGTGTGTTTTTGTGTGTTTTGTGTGTGTGTGTGCCCATAGCATTTTGACAACAACAACAACAACAAAAAAGCGTTTGAGGTTGGGTTCATTTTCGTGTCTTTTTTTTTTTTTCCAGAACAACAAAGTTATAAATACTTAAATACATACTTGTTTATTCACTTTGTCGTTCTGGGATATGCAAATGTGAGCACCTTAACTTGGAACTTGATTTAATCAAAAACTGCGAAACAGAAATGCATGAGTAAGATTTCAGCAGGTAAAGAACACCAAATACTTCAGGTATCAAAGATTCATTTTTCAGTAACTTGCAAAACAAGAGATAAAACAGCATATTTCTAATTTTTAAAAGCCGAATTAACCATCACGTACAGCTAATTTTAGCACTCGGTGCATGAAATATGAACAGGTGTGCTTGATATGCCATCATGGCTATCATGTGTCCAAATGATTGAAATCGCAAAATAAACAAATTAACAGCAAAATAAACAAATTTGTTGCATTTTTCTGCGTGCAGACATTGATGCGCCATGACGCCAGCGGTTACGTAGATAAACAAATAGTCATGTACAGAATAGTCTAGGTATGTCAGGGAGACACATCGCATGACAACTTCACTTGTTAATATCATTTGTCATGTAATATCTTGTACACACAAACAAAGAAGCACAAACACATTTACATGCAAACGTGAACTCCCTGCCCAAGTTACCAACAACCGATGTGCCCACGTCAGCACCACTGTTCCTATTCTGTGCTTCGTCGTACAACGAAAACGACACATGCATTTAGCATGAAACAACTGGCTTCTGGATTGATAAAGGGTTGCTTTGTTAGCGGGTAACAATTATTGTTCTTCACCAATTTTAGTAATACAGCGAAGGCTTCAACTATTCTGAGGACTAAATTTTACTCAAGAGAAGGTGAAGTTCATGAGAATTGGGTTTGAAGTAATTCCCGCCAAAGAATTGACTGGAAATTTCTGATGTGGAACAAACGCATGAAGTTGCATTTCCTGCATAGGAGTTTTTGATGTCGTTCTTTTGTGTTGTTGTTGTTGTTGTCGTCGTTTTCTTTTGATTACTTTCCCCTGTTACTGTTAATGCTTGTCAATCGTTAACGTTGATTGTTCGTGAGATGTTTTTGCTCTTTGAAATATTTGAATAATTGTTTTTTAAACATGAAAAAAATATTCTCCTTCTCTAATACATCCCCAGGCCGTCTCTCGTGTGTCAGGTTGTCGCCGCGAGGCCACTAGCAAGGGTAGATCCCGCTCTGCTTACGGTCATTTTGGTGGTGCGGAATATTGTCTGTATTACCCACTGCCCAAATGATTGACAAGCGAGTTGGGCTTTTGCGTTGGTGAGGCGTCTGCATTTTATCAGTGTTTAAATAAAGTGGTGTAGCTTGTAAGCCGCACGCTCTGACGCCTCCGTGAAACGAAAACTGGAACTGAACTCCTGTGACGATCTGACAACTCTTCTGACGACCTTTCTGACAACTCTTCTGACGACCTTTCTGACAACTCTTCTGACGACCTTTCTAACAACTCTTCTGACGACCTTTCTGACAACTCTTCTGACGACCTTTCTGACAACTCTTCTGACGACCTTTCTAACAACTCTTCTGACGACCTTTCTAACAACTCTTCTGACGACCTTTCTGACAACTCTTCTGACGACCTTTCTGACAACTCTTCTGACGACCTTTCTGACAACTCTTCTAACGACCTTCTGACAACTCTTCTAACGACCTTTCTAACAACTCTTCTGACGACCTTTCTGACAACTCTTCTGACGACCTTCTGATAACTCATGTGACGACCTTTCTGACAACTCTTCTGACGACCTTTCTGACAACTCTTCTGACGGCTTTTCTGACAACTCTTCTGGCGATGTTTCTGACAACTCTTCTGACAACCTTTCTAAAAACTCTCCTGACGAACTTTCTGACAACTCATGTGACGACTTTTCCGACAACTCTTCTGACGACCATTCTGACAACTCTTCTGACGACTCTTGTGACGACCTTTCGATGGCAATAATAAGTTGCTTACAGATAGGAGCAGTCTTCCTGTCCAGCCCCACACCCCATGGCCCTACTTTCCTGAAAAGATTAAAAAAAAGAAAAGAAAAAGAGAGCATTCTCTAGACCTACATTTCCATCAGTTATGATTTTTAGTTCTATGAAATGGATCGTTTTAGTTTCGTTTCACGTGGGTAACCATTATATTCATATTATTTCTTTATTTTGCACTGGGGCATTGGTTTTGATTTTAGAGCGTGGGAAGGTGGGAGACGCTATGGCAGAATCGGGTAGGCGTTGGACTCCTGGTCCAGTGCTCATCAGTGATTAGAGTTTGAGCCCCGTTTCAGCATTGTGCTGTGCCCCTTCGGAAAAAAAAGAATCACTTTGCTCCGATTTTTTTCCCCTTACTCCTTTCAGGTGTAAATGGGTATCTGTGCGGTTGGAGAAGGTTTAATCAGAGAAAGGAGAGAACGCCCACCCCAGTACACCCCCAGTCCACACTTCCTATGCCGAGTCCTTGACACAGTGGATATGAATTTACTGCTCCGATGGCCTATGGTGCCTTTAGCCTGCTAACCCCCTCTCTCTCTCCCGCTCTCTCTCCCAGAATTTACCCCCCCCCCCCCAGACACGTTGAAAGCAGTTCTAAAAGATCTAAACCAAAGGGCATCGGCCGAGTTGATGAATTGTTTGAAAAGGGAAAACCTAAAAAACAGAAAAGAAAGTAAGAAAAATAATTAATGTTTTTGTTTTGTTGTTGTTGTTGCTGTTATTGTTGTTGTTTGCTGTGATAAGAAACTCTAGGGAGAGCTGGACAGTACAAGATCTTCAGAGAAGAAGCCCCCCTCAGTCAAGTGTTTCGGCCCTTAACTCCTTACACTCTAAGGGACCGGGCCGCACCCAGGTCATGACTCCTGGATACCCTTGTATTGCCGCCTTTTTCTTTTTTCCTGGTCCTCAGCAGGTTCGAACCCGCGCCTCCAGGTTGGTCACCACTTCAGGACTGTTATCTTTTCTGGCAGACGTTTTAACCACTGAGCCATCGTAGGCCTAGTTTGAGTAGGGAAATTCAATCCTTTTTCATTTCTCCTCGACCAGATCCAGCCGGAACTCTTTTCTGCTGCTTCTGCCATTGCTTTGAAAGCCCGTGTCCTCTCTCAACCAGAAATCGACAGATGTTTCGTGAGGCTGTAGGCAGATGCCCTCACAATCCCTCTTGCACCAATCTCTATGGCGAAGACTTTGGCTTGGAAGCCAAATTTTAATGTGAATGAGAGCAACAGCACCACGAACACACATACACATAAGCATTTGCACGCATGCTCCGCACACACACACACACACACACACACACACACACACACCTCTCTCTACACACACACACCTCTCTCTCTCTCTCTCTCTCTACACACACACACACACACACACACACACACACACACACACACACACACACACATATATATATATACGTATATAAGCTAGCACTCACGTATTTTCCCATGTGCAAACTCTCTCTGTCTCATTTTGTCCGTCCGTCTGTTTGTCTGTCTGTCTGTCCGTCTCTCTTTCTCGCCGTGTATCAAACAAAGATTTCTTTCAGTTTGATATCGACAACTTTGGAGAATAAACAAACTAATGAATAATTGCTTTTTTGTTTGTTTGTCTGTTTTTATATTTTCACTTTTCAATCGTTTTTGTAGTATATTTTAATTAGTGTAACTTCCACACACCCTTTAAGTAAAAGGAAAGAGAAAGAAAAAAAATGAATGTAATGGAGCACAAACAGTAAGAAGGCAACATTTCCACAAACAATGGTCCTATTGTCACGAACAAGATAAAAGTATTCAGCGTGTTCTGGATGCTAATTTATTTCCCTAGTTTTAGTTCACTCCGTGTGAGGTACGACTAGATAACGTTAACATTCGGCAGGTTTACTGAAAGTGGACGAAACTGAACTTATTGTTATTATTGTTAGATCGAACATTATTAGCACTTTGTCCCATTTTGTCAATGTTAGATCTGATAACGATGGTAACTTTATGCCGTTGCTGAATATTAAATGATTAATATAAATTGTTCCGTTAACAAACAAAAACAACAACAAAAAAACAAAAACAAAAAAAACACAAAAAAACACAAACAAAAAAAGCACAAAAAAACAACTCAAGCAAACAAACAAACAAGCAAAAAACAAAACAAACAAACAAACAAACAAAAAACCACAAAAAAACAACCCCACACAAACCAACAACATAATAACCAGTACGACAATGTGTACAGCGACTGACTTACGTTGTGTCAAATCTGTTATATTTATATAAATCGCTGTTTGCGGAATCTGTTCTGAAGAGGGTTAACAAAGTGCCAATATCCAATAGAATATCAATTGGACATAATTATGTTGTGCAATATTTTCAATTGCAGTTATGTCAACCTGCTTTCTTTGTTGATGAAGAAGGCAGTTAAGTTTTCTAAGCCAGAAATGGTAGGCACATGGACTTACTTTCTTTAATTTTACTTTTCGTTCTTTGTGATATGAATTTTAGCTATGAACAGACCACTTTTAGGTTGTCGACTGTCAGAATTGACAGTTTTTTTTTTTGTTTTTTTTTTGGGGCTGTGTGGGGGTGGGGTGGGGGTCGGTTTTGGTTCATTTTTATGATCCCGGTGATATTGTTATTCCTAATCTTTATAGCTCACAGTTCTATTCCCAAGATAAAGGCTAAGGGTGAGAAGGGAGAACCCTGTCTTATTCCAATTTTCAGCAGAAAAGATGCAAGAAGATTAGGCAGCGTTGTGGATAAATTGATAAACAGGGATCAGGTGGGATATCTGAAAGGCAGAAGCATATCCACAGTTATAAGAACAGTTGATGACGTCATAGAATATTCTAAAGCTAAGAGATAGCCAGTTTTATTTGTTTCTTTCAAATATTCTATGACGTCATCAACTGTTCTTATAACTGTAGAGGAGCAGCAAAGGAAACACGATCAATTGTTCCACTGACTCTTGTCCAGAACAACATGAACTCCACGGAGGAGGACATGTATTCCATGGAGTATATAGACGATTCAAAATTCCCGGAGTTCAAAATTGCCATCACCATCAGGGAAGTTTTGATCCTGTGTATCATTTTGGCTGGGGGATTCGGAAACGTCGCCACCGTCTTCGTCATGCGTCGCATCAAGGAGGGAAACTCTTCACAACAAGTCGTTCTCATTGCTTTGGCCGTGGTCGACTTCCTTCTACTGCATATTGGCGCGTTACGTGAATGGATCATTGATATCTTTGACGTGGATGTGCGAGATCTGCACACTGTGGTATGCAAGCTTCACGTGTGGGCTGTGTATTCCCTGGGCACTATGTCTGCCTGGCTGGTGACGTGTGTGACGATGCAGAGAACCATCGCTGTCAGGCTTCCACACAGAACGAGGACCATGTTCACCGTGCGCAGAACGCGCATGGCGGTAGCGGCCGTTGTCCTGACGTCTTCTGCCCTTCACTTCCACATGGTGGTCGGCATGGAAACGGACCATGAATATGGATGCGATTCATGGTCAGTCTGGTACAGTGAGTTGTTGTGGCCCATCTGGACTTGGGTGGACATGTGCATGTCTTCGGTGCTGCCTTCTCTCTGCCTTCTTGTGTGTGACGCCATATTGTCGATGACCTTGTTCGAGGTGACATCCACCAAGTCATTAACTGTTCATACCATTACGCATGCTGATAGTTTGCACAACAATGAACGGAGAAAGGCAGCATTCAAAACAACGGTTATGATTCTGGTTCTGTCCATCACTTTTCTTGTGTTGACTCTGCCCGTGTGTGTGTATTTTATCTGGTTCAATACATTGGTTTATGAGATTGATACAGACGACTCATTGTTTGCCAAGTCTCAGTTAGCACACGCAGTGACCAGTCTTCTGTGGTACACGAACAGTGCCGTCAATTTTCTGCTTTATTGTATAACGGGAACGAGGTTCAGGAGAGAGTTTTTCAGATGGATCTGCTGCTGTCGGCGGGTTGACTAAGCCCAGTGAGGAGGAACTTCCGCCGGAAAGTGGAGCTCGCGGTGTGAACAGTCCTCTGTAAAAACCTTGACTCCATCCCGAATTCAAAGACTCTGGAATTTTCTGTTGAAATATTTCAGCGAACCAGAGCTCAGTTGAAAATATTTCATTGAAATGCGTTGACTCTGTTTATACTCAAGGAAAACAGTGACGATCAGTTTGAATAGCAGTCATTTTATTCCCCAGAATGAAGCATTTGACCAAACGTAATCTAAACACGACATTGACAGATTATGAACGGGCCTGGTTGAAAGGGACAGAAAGACATAGTTTTTGTAACTCAACAATTACATAGTTGTACTGTTGTATCTTTGGCCTGCTCATCCGAACAATTAACAAATTAGTTTAACAGCCTGAACACCACTCACGTTTCAATGCTTTCAGCTGGCTAATGACACTAAATGTCAGTGATATGAAGCAAGGGCAAGAAGAAGGTGTGGGTCCAATAGTACACAAAACTCATTCATTTACTTCTTAACCTTTTACTGTCATATGTTGTGAACAACTGGTCTGACGATTTTATGTTGATATTTTCTGTCACGCCTTTACAGTAACCATAGATGTGCCTGCTGAAAGGAAAAAAAATCAAAACAAAAAATATTGACTTCGGTAACTGTAATTCATATGCAAAGGAAAACACTCATTTCAACTTTACAGCATTTGTGCAACGTTCACCCGCTGTCAAATAAAATTAAACGGAAAATTATTTGTCACATGCTTGAGGACAATGAAAGCTTTCAGTTTTTTACTCGGCTGTTTGCATCCACGTGTATGTTTTCTGGATAAAGGTTTATTGAAAACAAATAAAACTCCACAAGAGAAGGGTTTTTTTTTTTAATGATTAAATCCCATCGAAAGCAGCTGCTCCAAACTAATTCCACCATGTTAAAATTCGTTTGAAAATGAGACCAATGATGAGGTACCCGTTTCTGTTGAAAGCTTTCACGAACGAGCCGCATGGAGAACACCCCCAGGAACAAAGATGGTACGTAACCCACCTCAAGGACGGGGGGACTGCTGACACCAGAGACGAGGAAGCGACGTGCTTCGAACATAGGGTCTCCCACAGGTAACGCAACAAAACGTTCACAGAAAATCGAAGAGACGAAAAGGAAATCGCGCTTTTTAATTAAAAAAAATCATTTACTTTTAAAATTACGAAATTTTAAAGTGTCTTTCTTTATTTCCTGTCTGTTGTTTGCCATGGCAGAATCGGTTGGGCATTGGGCTTCTGACCCAGTGTTCACAAGTGGTCAGAGTTCAAAGCCCCGTTCTGGCACAGTGTAGTGTCCGTGGGAAACGAACTTCACTCCGATTTCCCTCATGGGACCTGCCTTCGGTCGGAGAAGGTTAAAACAGTTGCATTTACAGACAGAAAAGACATAGGCGACGCTATACTGTACTGTGGCAATGAGGTTTCTCCAGGGAGAGCAGCAGGAATTTCACACAGACATTTGTTGTGAGAAAACGTTATAAGGCACGACATGGTTAGCCCACTGCACGGCAAGATACGACACGTCACGTTTTGACACGACACGACACGTGACGACACGACACATGTTTCAACACGACACGACACGTCACGCTTCGAAACGACACGACACGTCACGTTTCGACACGACACGACACGACACGACACGTCACGTTTTGTCACGACACGACACGTCACGTTCGACGCAACACGATCGAAACATTAAGTTACAGAATTAGTGTAACGAAGTCAACTTTTTGTCTTTGCTTCTGTTTGTCTTTTATCTTTGTCATTTACTTTTTTGTCATCACCTTTTTCCTGCAGTACCCGCCATGGCAACAACAACAAAAAGTCATTTCCAGCAATATCAGTGAGACACTTTTGCAATGCTTGTCATCATGCATGTCAGTGTCCCACTGATTTTGTGATGAGTGCATTTTTCTTTTCTCTGTGCCACTAGCACATCAACCTGAACTGTTCTCATGATGAACTGAAATGGATTTTTAACCTCATCAGGTAAGCCTCTGCTTGTTTGTTTGTGCTCTCTTTCTCTGCTGGTTGCTGAAATCTAAAATGGTCAACCGCAGATCAAATCAAATGAAATGACATCAAACACAAGGTTGGAGACCGAGAGAGGATAGAGAAACAGAGACTCTGTGTGTGTGTGTGTGTGTGTGTGTGTGTGCGAGACAGAGACAGAGAGATATTACAGAGTTCATGATGTGGAATGTGTCCACTGGTTATCAAGATGTCCAAAACAACTACTTCAGTCTGCTCCAACTCTTTCCTAAATCACGAAGACTCATTCGAAGAATGTGGATGCATTCAGAGTCTGTTTCCAGTTTGTGTATGGCTTTGTCATTCTGGCTTCTGTCACGCGTCGACATATCCTGTTTGTGAGACTCCCCTAAGCTGACGTATTTTTATTAGCCGCCCAGGGACGTATTCAAGAGAACATTATGCCTGAGGGTAAATGTGTACCTGTGGGTAATCTGCCTGAGGCAAGGCAAACTGCCCGAGGGTAAGCAATATTCAGTATTCATGAACACAAGAGTGTACCTGCTTGTCTACAAACTCGAAGGCAATTTACCCTTACTACCTGCCAAGGGTGACTGCCCACGAAGCAGAGGT
This sequence comes from Babylonia areolata, assembly GCF_041734735.1. Lineage (NCBI taxonomy): Eukaryota > Metazoa > Mollusca > Gastropoda > Neogastropoda > Buccinidae > Babylonia > Babylonia areolata. The sequence continues at coordinate 32,741,324 of NC_134882.1, forward strand.
AAATATGGCGGATCCTTTTGCAGCATTTTTCTTTCTTTTTCTCTCTTTTTTTTAAAAAAAAGGGGAAAACAGGCGTGCTTTACGGATAGCACGTGTTTTGCGAACTCTCTTGACAATGTTCTGAACTGTGGTGCAATGAGAAGTGAAACTGAGAGCATGTGCAGAAGGGAATCGTTGGGTTAGCTGTCTGAGCGATGTGTCTTGAATACGAAGATAACTTATCCTTCAAGGTAAACTGTACCTGTGTGTCCCTATCATGTCAAAGGTAACATGCCTATAAAGGCAAAATGAATTTTGTCTTGAATACAGCCCCAGGTTGGCAGGCAAAGCGTTCAGCCGGAATCCCACATACAGAGCAACTCACTCGCGTCAGTGAGTGTTTCGGTTTTAGTGTGTGCATGTATCTGTCTGGCACTCCACCGTCAACTGCTGTGGGAGTCACATTAGACCAGGGGTTTGGGGTTTTTGATGTTTTCTGCTGTGGTTAAGCAGCAGGTTGTCGTTGGTTTTTGTTGGTGGGCATTGCAACGGCTGGAACACCAGTTCCAGGTCTTTCACATAACCTGTCTCAGATGAGGGTTGTTTACTTGCCTTGATTTTCTTAAATTTGCATTTAATCATGTAATTGTTTTATTTCTATTTTTGATTGGATATTTATACAATGCAGATGACTGGGCATAGCTTTTATTGTATAAGCACAAATGGCGTTCATTAATTGTTTATGAATCTGAGCATTTATAACACGATAAAAACTTGTGTTGTTTTATGGATGAAATGCCCCTTTCTTTGATGCGTTGACTTTTGTTTTTCCAGCAAACGAGTCACAAATTTCTCTTTCAGAGATAACAAAATTATTTTGTTTTGCATCTTGCTTACTCATGCATCGCAAGACTATACTTACTAAGACTTAATAGGCAGGAGAGTTTCAGTTTCTCAGGGAAGCGTCACTGCGTTCGGGGAAATCCATATGTGCTACACCACATCTGCTGGGCAGAAGCTTGACCAGCAGCATAACCCAACGTGCTTAGTCAGGCCTTGAGCGCATGCTTATTTATTTCTGTACTTAATAGGGTCTAAATAATTTTGCCATGGGATCTTTTTCAGTGCGCCAAGTGCGCATTGCACACGGGACCTCGGTTATCGTCTCACGCTCAATTTGATTTTCCAGTCAAACTTGGGAGAAATGGTGAGAGCGGGATTCGAACCCCCAACCCCACGGACTCTCTATGTTGTCAGCTGAACGTCTTAACCATTCTGCCATCTTCATCTGAACGTCCCATACACAAGGCAGAAGAATGGCAGGCATCTGACTTTACATCCTAGCTGATACCGAATATGTTCTAAAGGCTGGATACGTTAACGTTAAGTATCTCTCTGTCTGTCTCTGTCTCTCTCGTACGTTAAAAGAAGGTTAACTGGTTGAAGGTCCCATATCCATCGGGGCATTGAATATCCACTGCGTATGAAGGGCTCGGAATAGGGAGGGAAGGCAGGGCCCAATCCTCTCCTTCCAATGATTTCACGTACCATTCACACCTAGGTTGAGTGAGGAAAATCGGAGTACTGTGCCTTTCCCAAGGACCCAACACCAGGCCGAAAAGTGGCCTCGAACTCTGAACACTGGTGATCACTGGATCAGGAGTCCAACAACGCCTGGCCGAGTTTGCCTCAGAGAGAGAAAATTTTGACGCTTTGACATGCCAAAGTTGGGGAGAGAGAGAGAGAGAGAGAGAGAGAGAGAGAGAGAGAGACAGAGAGAGAGAGAGAGAGAGGGTGACATACAGACAAATGGACGGACGGAGGCACAGAGAGAGAGAGAGAGAGAGAGAGAGAGAGAGAGAGAGAGAGAGAGAGAGAGAGAGAGAGAAGAAGAAGAAGAAGAAGAAGAAGAAGAAGAAGAAAGAAACGGAAAAAGAGAAACGAAATGAAATGTTCATTGCTATGACATCCTGATTGATGGAGGAAATACAACACTGTGTTATATACGTTAGCGTTTAGAGAACGCCCACTTCCCAGCTCTTTGTTTCTATCTCTCTCTGTCTCTCACTATCTGTCTGTCTGCCCCTCTCTCTGTCTTTCTCTTTCTCTCTCTCCACTTTCTCTCCATCTCTCTCTCCTATAGTCCAATCCCACACGCTGAAATCATATCAAAGATTTAAAGCAATAGCCACCAGCCTGGTTGATAAATCATTTGGAAAAAGAAATCATCCTTCCTCAAACTGGTTTAAAAATAAATCCAAGTTTTTTCTTTTAATGTTTGAACAACAACAACAACACACACACACACACACACACACACGATATAACACAATAAGAGAAATATCCTAATTTTCGTTTTATAGATTTTTCAAGGATAAATGACGCAATGTGAAAAAATGACGTATAGAGTATGTTTTCTTTGTGACGTATTGTTGGGTGATGATCTCACAATTATGTGTTTACGTTGTGGCAAAAAGACAGCCAATCAGTTTCATTGTAATACCTGTATCGGTATGTAGACGGAAGTAAATGGCAAGAGTTCTCTCTCTTCCCGAACATGCAAATGATGTGCAGGTGGTACAATTGCGTCGCGGTGCAAAATCACTGCAGAGTGAGATGCGAAATCATCTTAATCCTCCATTATGAACAGTCAGAGCTGTGCAACACGTATGTTACATTCATGACAGCCCAAATAGATTATTCTGGTTCTAATTATCACTGCACATAATTTCATTTGCAATTAAATTGGATAATCAACTGGAATGAACTTCCCGTTAAGTCTACAGACTGAACAATAACAGAAGCAAGCAGTAGAAGAGTAAACACAAAGAAAAGTGCACGTGACTAATGTGGTTCAAGTCCAAAACGACATGAATTCCACAGAGGAGATGGACGAGACGTCATTCCCCCAAGTGCAAAAGAGCCATGATCGTCAGGAAAGGTTGGACCCCGGGTATCATTTTGGCCAGGGGATTCGAAAACGTCACCACCGTCTTCGCCATGTGTCGTATCAAGGAGGGTAACTGTTCACATCAAGTCGTCCTCATTGCTTTGGCCGTGGTCGATTTCCTCTTGCTGTATACTGGCGCATTACGAGACTGGGTCATCGTCATATTTGAAGTTCATGTACAAGTATCGCACACTGTGGTGAGCAAGCTTCATGTTTGGGCGGTGTATTTCCTTGGTGCTATGTCTGCCTGCCTGGTGACGTGTGACGGTGCAGAGAACCATCACATCACCGTCAGACTTCAACACAGTACGAGAACGGTGTTAGTGTGCATGACATTAGCGGCCATGGTCCTGACGTCCTCTGCGCTTCACTTCCACGTGGTGGTCGGCATGGAAACGGCCCATGACGATGGCTGTGTTCTATGGTTATTCTGGTATGAAGACTTTTTCCTTGGCGTCTGGACTAGGTTGGACATGTGCATGTCTTCTGTCCTGCTTGTTATATGCCTTCCTGTGTGTGACGTCATATTGTTGATTAACTTGTTTATCAAGGTGACCTCCACCAAATCAATAACCGTTCATACCTTCATGCTTCCTGATACTCGGCACAACAACAATCGGAGAAAGGTATGTAGCGTTCAAGACAACGGTTATAATTCTGGCTCTGTCCATCACTTTAATTGTGCTGACTCTGTCCGTGTGTGTCTATATAATTTGGCAAAGTACCTGGCTTAATGAGACTGATAACGACGTCTCATTGTCTGTCAAGACGGATTCAGCGTCTGCAGTGACCAGACTTCTGTTGTAAACGAACAGCGCCGTCAACTCTCTCCGTTATTGTATTACAGGAACGAGGTTCAGGAGTGTTTTTTTTCAGCTTGGTTTGCTGCCGTCGACAGGTGCACTCTGCCCAGAGAACAGGAATTTCCGCCGTAAAGAGGAGCTCGCAGCGTGAGCAAGTTCATAGAGTCAAAGAGTTTAATTGAAATAATTTCAGCGAACTGGAGCTTCGTTGAAAATAATTCAGTGGACAATGTTCACCAGTTTGGTGATGATGAGTTTGGTATTATTTGAATGGCACATCATAAAGTGGTTTATTCACGAAGAAAACATTTAACCAAAAATAACCAAAATATGATTTTGTCATATTTGAAATGAGCTTGGTTTTTGTGACAAAAAGACGTGTTTAAAAATCAAACCTCCTTCACTCAATACATTGTTGCACATAACCCAAATAATACGACGCCACAGAAGATTGGTTTTTGTAACTGATGTCGTGGACAGCTGATGCAGGCTAATTTCACTATTTTGGAGTTCATTTGAACATAAGAGCAATGACAGTGCCATATAAAACAGATCCAAGCATATTTCTTTTTGTTGGAGTTCCATTGAAAATAAGATCAATGACAGTGTACTTGAGTCTGTTGAATGCTTTCATAAATGAGCTGGATGAAGAACACTTTCATGATCAAAGGTGGAACATAGTTCGCCTTAACGACGGGGGAATGCGGACACAAGAGTTGAGGTAGCAACGTGTTTCAAACACAGGGTCTCCCACAGGCAACGCAAGAAAACATACAATTCAAAGAGACAAAAAGGCAACAGCGCATGTTTCGAGAGAAGCGGCTACCTTCCCCTGTTTGCTGCGTCCACTGTGTGTCATGCATGGCCGAATCAGTTAGGCACTGGACTTCTGACCAAATGTTCACTAGTGATCAGAGTTCGAAGCCCCGTTTTGGCATGGTGCTGTGTCCTTGGGAAATGTATACCGACTCACACTCTGATTGTTCTCACTTCACCCAGGTGTTAATGAGTACCCGAATTTAGTTGATCGGGAAGGTTAAAAAGGAGGAAAGGAGAGGATTGGGCCCCGCCTTCCCGTATCGAGCCCAGTGCACAGTACATATGAAACCACTGCTTCGATGGCCATAAAACCTATTGGACCTTTAACCTTTTACTGTGCTGTATTCAGCGTAGGATGAAGTGAAGTGGCGAAAGAGAAGGAGAGGGGTCGCATGGGAAGAATTTTTTTTGATTACGGGCCTGCATGGTTGTGAGAAGGACAGTGAATCGTCACGGGGAGAGCAGTGGTCTGGTGGTAATATGCCGGACTAAGAAACGAGTGTGCACAGTTTCGAATCCCGCACAGTTAAGGGTTTTTACTGGATCTCGAGTGGTGAACTGAGTGCTGATATTTCGGCTGAAAAGATAAATGGAGGTGCCCTGTGCAGCATCACGTAAAAGAACTTGTGTCCAAGTAAAAGCGCTGTCCCCAGCAATGTTCTGTAGATAAACACACAACTTTGATTGTAAAATATTGATAAAAAAAAAAAAAAAAAAAAAAACTGGGTGACGCTGAGCTCTCTCCAGAGACAGCAACACGAGTCTCACAGAAATCCGTTGTGAGAAAAAAGTTAAACGACACGACACGGTAGGCTCACGTCATGGCACGACACGATGCGTCACAACACAACACGATTAAAACAGTTGCAAAATTTGTGTAGCGGAGTCAATGTTTTGTCTTCTTTCTGTCTTTTTTTAAAAATATACTTTTTGTTTTATTTTTTTCCTGCATTACCCGAAAAATCATTGCCAACAAAATCTGTGAGACATGTTTTCTAATGCTTGTCATGAAGCATGTGAGTGTCCCACTGGTTTTGTGGATCAGTGTATTTTTCTCTCTGCCACTGGCACATCAACCTGAACTGTCTCACAATGAACTGAAATGGATTTTTAACATCGTTAGGTTTGGGTTTGTTTATTCTTCTTCCTCAGTCTGCGCCACCTTTCTCCACTGGCTGCTGAAAGCTGTATCATCCGCAAATCAAATAGAATGACATTAAATAAAACACAGTTTCAGTTTCAGTTTCAGTAGCTCAAGGAGGCGTCACTGCGTTCGGACAAATCCATATACGCTACACCACATCTGCCAAGCAGATGCCTGACCAGCAGCGTAACCCAACGCGCTTAGTCAGGCCTTGAGAAAAAAAAAGTGAATAAATAATAGATAAGCGTACATAAATAAATAGATAAATAAATAATAATTATTATAATATAAAAAAGGTTACTAGTAGTAATAAAAAAAGACAAGAAAAAAAAGACAACAATGATGATAAATAAGCAAATAAATGTAAAACATGAAGACACACATTCACACATACACCCACACATGCATAACAGATATGCACCAAACATGCAGTTTCACAGATATGAAAGCACAGTCAAATACACATAAACGTACATGAGCCCCAACACACACCACACACACACACAACCAAACCCAACCCAGCCAAACCAAACCTAGCCAAACTCTCTCTGTTTGACTGTCTGTCTGTGTCTGTCTCTGTTAGCAATTTCCCCAAGGGTTCTGTATTTTCATTGAGGCAGGATATGATCCGATTGTTTTTTTGTTGCATTTGCTGTGGCTCCAGACAAACAAGAAAATAAATCAAACACATTCTTGCTGTTTTTTCCTTCTTCTTTTTCTTTTCATTGTCAGTTCCATGTTTAACTATGCTGATTACACTCAGGCAACCCGCCTTCTTCCTGTTTTCCTTTTTTAGTGCTGATGTGGGAGAGGCTGTGATATTCCTTCAGGAAGCATGGAATTTTCACCAGCAAGAAATCTCATTGTTTGCTTTTTTTTATGCGTTTGCTTCTCCAGGAGGATACAACTGTATCTCGTTGTGTTTCATTGCTGATGCGGTTTTTAATTCATTAGCATGGGTAAGTGGGAGACGCTGTGGCAGAACTGGTTACACGTTGGACTTCTGATCCAGAGTTAATTAAACATCAGCTTGAGGCCATGTTTCGGTACTGTGTGTCCTTTTGAAAGGGTATTTAGCTCTGATTATCCTCACCCTATCAAAGTGTGTTATGGTACCAGTCTTCGATCAGTGAATATCAAAACGACGGAAGGAGATCACTATGCCCTGCCTTCCTATTCCATGCGCAGTGAATAAGAATTCAATGTCCGATGGTCGCAAAGACAATCGGACCATTGACCTGTTAACCTTCTGATAAAGAGAAATGAAACGTTTGTCCCTGTGACACACTGCTTGATGGAGAACATACAACACTAAGTATTGTATGAGTTACGCCCGCTTCCCCACTCTTTGTCTCTCTCTCTCTCTGTCTGTCTCTCTCTGTCCCCCTCTGTCTCTGTCTGACTGCCTGTCTCTCTCATTCTTTCTCTCCTCGTCTCTCCCCCAAAGTCCACCGCATACATTGAAAGCAGTTGACTGATCTAAACCAAAGGATGTTGGCTTTGTTGATAAACCATTTGGAAAAAAAAAACTTGGTTAAAATCTTCTATTACCGTATATAAACAACACACACACACACACACACACACACTTCAAATTTTAGATCTATGAGACAAACTTGTTCTTTTTTTTTTTTAAAAAATCGGATCAATGACGTAATGAGAAAATGACGTGTGAAGTATGACAATTTTTTATTTTATTGACATCTAGTACTTTCATGACAGTCCAGCGCATTATTGAGGTTCTAATTACCACTTGCTCATATATTGATATTTGCACTGAAAAGGGATTATGAACTGGTTTTATCTTCCCGTTCAGTCTGCAGATTAAACACTAACAGAAGCAAGCAGTGGTAGAGGAAACCCGAACAATAGTGCAGCTGAGGATTGGGGTTCAAGAAAACAAGAGTCCAGAACAACATACATATCACAGAGGAGGACATGTATCCCACAAAGGAGACAGATGAGACGTCATTCCCGGAATACAAAAGTGCCATGATCATCGGGAAGATCTGGACCCCAGTTATCCTTTTGGCTGGGGGATTTGGAAACGTCGCCACCGTCTTCGTCATGTCTCGTGTCAAGAAGTGTTACCCTTCACAACAAGTCTTCTACCTTATTGCTTTGGCCGTGGTCGACTTCCTCTTGCTGTGTATAGGCGCGTTACATGAATGGGTCATTGATGTCTTTGACGTGGATGTGGCAGAAAGGCACACTGTGGTGTGCAAGCTACACACATGGTTATTATATGCCTTGGGCACTATGTCTGCCTGGCTGGTGACGTGTGTGACGGTGCAGAGAACCATTGCCATAAGCCTTCCACACAGAGCGAGAACCATGTTCACCGTGCGCAGAACACGCATGGCGGTAGCGGCCGTTGTCCTGACGTCTTCTGCCCTTCACTTCCACATGGTGGTCAGCATGGAAACGGACCCAAAGTATGGTTGTATTGGACGGTCAGTCCAGTATGAAGATTTCTTTTTTGGCGTCTGGACTTGGGTGGACATGTGCATGTCTAGCATCCTGCCTTTTCTCTGCCTTATTGTGTGTGACGTCATGTTGTCAATGAGCTTGTTCAAGGCAACATCCATCAGGTCACCAACCATTCAATCTATCAGGCGTTCTAGTACTCAGCACAACAACGATCAGAGAAAAGCAGCGTTCAAGACGACGGTTATGATTCTGGCTCTATCCATCACTTTTATTGTGCTGACTCTGCCCGTGTGCGTCTATATAATATGGTCCAATACCTGGTTTGATGAGATTGAAATCGACGACTCATTGTATGCCAAGGATGAAATAGCACACACAGTGACCAGCCGTCTGTGGTACACGAACAGTGCCGTCAATTTTTTGCTTTATTGTATTACGGGAACGAGGTTCAGGAGAGAGTTTTTCAGCTGGATCTGCTGCCGTCGTAGAGTCTGTCCCAGTGAGCACGAACATCCACCAGAGAGGAGCTTGGAACGGGGGGAAAAACCCGACTGCTGAAACTTTGACTCCATCCTAAACCAAAGGTATCTCAGGATTTTAGTTGAAATCATTGCAGCGAACCACAGCTTACTTGAAATGTCAATGAACTATGTTATCCCTTTTTATACATATCTCAAGAAAGCAGTGATGATCAGTTCGGTGCTTCTTGAATGGCACATCATATATCTTTGTCAATGAAGGAAACCTTTAACCAAAATAATCAAAACATAAATCAGGCAACCAAATTTCGGATGGGTTTGGTTGGTGGAGCCAGAAAGACATGTTTTTGAATAAAATTTTCTGAATTCAGTAATTACTTTATTGCAGTATCCTCCGCCTGTTCGTCTGAGCATTTAACAAACTAGTTTGCCAGCTTAAATACCACTCACACGTCAATGCCTTCAGCTGGCTATTCATACGTCTAAACTTTTTTCTGTAATACATTGTGAACAAAGAGTCTGGCAATATCACGTTTACAATTACTGTCATGCCTTTAAGCATAGAACATCTGCTTAAAGCATTGACGTCAGTAACTGTGATGAATATTCGTCAGATGTAATGGCTGCTACAGTCATCACACACCTATAGTACCTAACAGACGGATATGTAAATATGTCTATAATTCACATCTATTTTGGCTGGGGGAAATCCAGAATAAAAATGTGTGTGTGTGTGTGTGTGTGTGTGTGTGTGTGTGTGTGTGTGTGTGTAGGAGTCCATGTGTGTGTGTGTGTGTGTGTGTGTGTGTGTGTGTGTGTGTACGTGCGCGAGTTAGTGAACAGATGAAGCAGGGAAACCAGAAAAGCGATAGTTACAATAGTGGAGGCGAAAGATGTGAGAGAAACGCCGAGTTCATATATCAATATAAGATAAGACAGAATTTTATTGTCTGTAAATGCACAGACATTTGTCTTTTGGCTCGTGTAAATATGATATTAAACACATCAAGCACAATCACTTTAGAACATGGTCATTCATGAAAATATGCAACACAATAACTAAAGGAATAAAATTGATGTTAACTAGGTAAGAAAAAACACATGTTGGCCATAAAATTGAAGGCAAGCTAAACACGTTTAAATCGCAATCTCTCAAAAACATTTATGAAGCTAATTTGTGTTTGCACATTTATTCTGTGATCGCTGCTGTGTTCACAGGTCAAGTGATCGGTATAAGGACAAGCCCGGCGCTTCCGTTTTTTGAGGAAGTATCTGGGTTTCTTCCAGTGTACCTTTTCCTTACCTGTGTGCTGGCTGAATCGGTAGCATAAGCAGCATTGACTTGAAGTTGTGTGCCTTGTGAATGGAGAGAGTTACCGCTATTTACTATTTATGAAGATGATTATGCGTTACAATTAGCTTTATGAAAAAAATGTAGACCTCATAAGAAAACACATAACACATTAATTACATAGATAGATAAATGAATGAATGGTAAATAGATAAATCGATAAATAAATAAATGAATGAATAAATAAACAAACACACAAATAGAATAGTAAATGATGATACTTACTCATGTACACGCCCAGGCGCAATAGCCAAGTGGTTTAAGCGTTGGACTTTCAATCTGAGGGTCCCGGGTTCGAATCACGGTAACGGCGCCTGGTGGGTAAAGGGTGGAGATTTTTCCGATCTCCCAGGTCAACATATGTGCAGACCTGCTAGTGCCTGAACCCCCTTCGTGTGTATACGCACGCAGAAGATCAAATATGCACGCTAAAGATCCTGTAACCCATGTCAGTGTTCGGTGGGTTATGGAGACACGAAAATACCCAGCATGCATGAACCACGACAGAGTCATCAGCAAGTCGATGTTGGTCGTGTAACGGAAAGAAGAAAAGAAGAAGAAGTCAACACGCCTTTCCCTAGCCCCCAACGCTTCCCTCCATATTCGTACACATCAGGTCACACTGGCAACAATAGTGCTCCGGCCACTGTCACATTTCATTGTGATGGTATGAGTATAAAAGAATAAGAACTGAATCAAACAAATATGTATGATAAAATTTGAATACAGTACCAGGATAAAATCATAATTTTACAGGAAAAGAAATCACTTAAAATGGAAATGGCACTTGATAAAACCAGTATAACTTTATTGTCGGTAAATTCTATGAAATAATTATGTCCTTTGGCTAAAGATCAGGTAACATTATACATAATATGAGGCACAGTCATTTTTTAGAAGATACATATTCATAGAAATATACAGTGTAATAACTACGTAATCAGATCAATGTTGACGAGGTAAGAAAAAACAAACAAACATGTACAAGACACTGAAATGTAAGATAAGCGATGCACGTGCTCAGCACAATAACTAAAAAAACGTATGAATGAAATTGATATAGACCACATTTATGGGAGAACGTGTCAGACAACGCACAAAATATGCACATATACATAACTCCCCCACTCACGTACACATCCAGTCAACATGCATTGCCCTCAGCACTCTACTTCAACCACATACACATCAGGACACACCGATAACTACAGTGCACCAGCTACTATCACATAACATGGGAAGATAATGATGATAATAATAATACTAACTGGACATTTATCAGCGCTTTCCTCATTGCACAAATGCTTTACAATCCACACACACGCATACGAAACGCACTCAGTCCTCAACTCACAAGCATGCACAATAAACATACCGATATATGCGCATACAAACTCGTACGTACAATACATACATACATACATACATTCGACGCACACACAATACAGCGTTACAAATATACCTACACAATCAACTAAGGTGCGAGTATTGAAGAATAAATGAATAACAAAATAAAGAGCAGAATAATTAACATTTTAATACGGGTAACAGAACAATGATGAAATAATGAATCTATAAAAAAGGAAATCTTTTTACATTGGGTTTAAAAAGGAAATGGCACTTGATAAGATATATATAATATAACATTATTGTTTCTAAATTCACTGAAAATTGTCTCTTAGTTCGGGTACATGTAACATGAAACATATAAGCGCATTCAGTTTCAGAAATGAACATTCATTAAAATATACAACACACCAACGTAACTAATAATTTCTATGTTGACAAGGTAAGAACAAAAGCAACAACACATCATTGACACTGAACTGCTAGGTAAGCTAAATATGTGTACAGCACAGTCACTCCGAACATTTATGGCGATAAATATACATTACAGCAGCTTCGTGAATAACATTAATGTAGGCCATTTGAGAAAACGTGTCCTACAAACAAACAAACAAAACACACACACACACAAACAAAAACAAAAACAAAAAAAAAAAAAGAGACAAAGAAATGATAAGTCTCACTGGGATGCACAGATTTCAGCAAACGTCATTTTAGTCCGTCAGGACCAGAGGCTTTGTGTGGGTTAAGGCGTGAAGATTTACCTACAAGATGGAAATGCTGCTGTTTTCTGTACTGGTGGCCCGACACACATGATCAGATTCTTTGCTAAAATCATTTGTGTAAAATCGAGCATAAAAACTGATTGAGGCCATTTGCCATTCTGGTCTGAGATTCTGAGGGCTGCACAGTGTATTGTTTAGCCTGCTGTCCTCCCACCATGATTGTCAGACCCGTTCCAGGCCTGACGGACAGTTCCAGACTGAAATTTATCCACACTTTTTTGCCTGTAACTGTGACGAACCTTAAGCATTTGTCCATTTTCGGGGGTGTGCATGCTGGGTATGTTCTTGTTTCCATAACCCACCGAACGCTGACATGGATTACAGGTTCTTTAACGTGCGTATTTGATCTTCTGCGTGCGTATACACACGAAGGTGATTCAGGCACTAGCAGGTCTGCACATCTGTTGACCTGGGAGATCGGAAAATTCTCCACCCTTTACCCACAAAAGTCCAACGTTTTAACTCTCTCCATACGAACGGCGAAAGAGACGACGTTAACAGCGTTTCTCCCCAAATACCACCATCAAAATATTACAAGCGGAAGGCTCTTACACTGAAGAGGTGAATGTTGACAAAGAATACCACAATTCTGACGACGAAAGCTAAAGGTTGGGTCATTGAGACATCCACTGGACATCCGAGGGGTCTGTGTAGAGGCGAAGAGAGGGCTGGCCGTACTGAGTGAGTTAACCACCCGGCTATTGCGCCCGTCAGTGATCATGCGAATGAGCATGCATACTCCCCTTCCCACCCCCCTTTACTTTGCTTTGTCATAGTCCTGTCAGATCCAATCACTGCATAGCCAGGGATTTTTTAGTCTTTGCTTTCTGTCAGCCACGTTTCTGTCACATACAACACGTTGGAACGGCGAAAGTGGCCGTCATACTGCAGCAGAGCAACACTTCGTCTGTTTTGTTGTACACGGAACGTGCATTCAGCCAGGTAATGGTGTGTGTTTGTGTGGCTGTCTCTCGTTTTTTTTTGTTTCTCCATTGAGGGCGTTGGCACTGAAATGCTGCATAACACTCGTTGGAAAAGATTATTATGATTTTGTCCTTTCTCTCTGCCCCCCCCCCCCCCCCCCCCCCCCTCTCTCTCTCTCTCTCTGCGTCTCTGTCTGTGTCTGTGTCTCTTTCTCTGTCTGTCTGTCTGTCTCTCCCCCCCCCCCCCCCCCCCCACCGTTTGCTGGTCTCGCCCTCTCTTCTCCAACCAGCAGTGGAAGGAGAATCATACTGGCGTTCACCCTGATTTACAAGGAGCTCTTCAATGAAATATCTTGAGTTTTTTCTCCCTGTCTTTCTTAATTGATATTCGTCAGTGCGCAGGTCATGGGACAGAACTCTACTTTTAAGCCTAAGTTTTATCTGTATACCCCCGAAAGCGGAGTATGGCTGCCTACATGGCGGGGTAAAAACGGTCATACATGTAAAAAAAAAAAAAGCCCACTCGTGTACATACATACGACTGAACGTGGGAGTTGCAGCCCACGAACGCAGAAGGAAAAGAAGAAGAAGAAGAATCTGTACGCTTTTGGTTATGAAAAATCACCATTTTTTTCACCACTCTAATTTCTGTGGACGGTTCTTCGAAGGTATGCAAGAAGAAGTACGTATAAACTCCCTTGATTTCGTTAAAAAGAAAAACAACAACGAAAGAATGAAAAAAACAAACAAAAAAAACAACAAAAAAAACAAAAAAAAACCCACACACAAACAAACAAAAAACCAACAACAACAACAACAAAAAACAACAAAAAACAAAACAAAACTACACACCCAAAGACAGGCATGATTCATGAGAAGATTATGAGACTGTTTTGCTCTGTGATTACAACGCATAATAATTCGTGGGGGAACAAGGCCATCACGCCATCAATCGCCTCAAAGAAAGAGAAAAAAACATGATGGAGAGAGGGTTGCAGCAGGATATCCAACCTCAAAGGAAGTGCAATATTTGTGTAATCAGCAGCCTAGCAATGCCGGAATTTTTCAAAATGGAGCAGAATTCTTTTGGGCCTTCCCCAAAACAGTTGGCTGAAGAAACGTACCAGCTGCTTCTGTAAAAATCCAGAAGATGTTGGATGGAGTTGTCTGTGACTGCATTGACAAATGCGTGTTTGTGTTTGTGTGCGTGTGCGTGTGTGTGTGTGTGTGTGTGTGTGTGTGTGTGTGCGCGCGTGTGTGTGTGTGTCTAGGTGTGCGCAAGTTAGCTGAACGTGGCCCCGTTAAAACTTACCATTATTTGAATCATTTCCTCCGGTGTATTGTATTTTTGTTTTCTTAATTCACCTATACATTTTAATTTTATTGTTTCAAGTACATTTTTTTATGCATTTGGAAGGTTCTTAAGGCCTGAAAAGAGCGTAGCCCCCCCCCCCCCCCCCCGCCCCCCCTTTTTTTCTAGTAGGTGTGGCCGGGTGCAGGATATAAGGATCATTAAGCACCTTTTGATGCCCCATTGAAACTGAAATTGAAACTGATATTTCGAGATAGATTCACGGGCACGTACACACGCACGCGCGCACGCACGCACACGGACACACACACACACACACACACACACACACACACACACACACACACACACACACACACACATCCAGTATGTTAAAGACTGCTGAAACTGCTGAGATTATTTGAGTCCAAAGAAAATTATGTCCCACGAGTCCGTTGATGGAGAGTGATGAAGACTTTTAACTCAACATCACAGTCCTCGATGAATTCTGGATTGACATGGGAGGCGATTGGAGTTCGTCTGTGGTAATCTACGGGAGACAACTCGGCTTTTGAGCCAGCGTCCCGTCCTCTGATTACTGCCCCTGTACTTCAGGAACCCTGTGTAACAAATTATAACATTTTTTTTTTCTCCACCCGAAGGTTTGATTGTCAACTCGGTCATGAGCAGTGTTGTTTAAAAAGAGAAAAGAAAAAGCAAATGAAGGGAGGGGCTATTGCTGCTTGACAGAGTCTATTAAACATGTTTATAAGTACATAAAAGATATAAAAGATCAATATGTTCCATTGGGTAGTTAATTGTAGAGATAAGATCGAGTTTATTAACCCCCCCCCCCCCCCCCCCCTCCTCCCCGCACACACACACATTGAAAGTACGTGACTATTTTAATTTTCTCCGACTAAGAATACGGAGAATGGTAAATAATGCTTTTAACCAGCACACAAGCTATTCGGCGGATGGCTGAATTTATTGTCAATGCCAATGCCATGGAAGATGATTAAACTTTTTAGTCGAATTTGGATATTTGGCGATGAATAACTTTCGGTATTTTACATGGCTGAATAAACA
>NC_134882.1:32761713-32766713 GCF_041734735.1 Babylonia areolata
TCGAGTGTATGTGTACTCTACATTTGGCGACGAGTGAGTAACCGAACACCGCGCAATGGGAGAAAACGAACAAAATGCAGCAGCAGCAGTCAGAACTGTTGCAAACATCTCCGTGCCGTCCGTGTCTCCGTTCGACCCACATGGTGATGTTGCTAGCGTGTTTCAGCGTTGGGAAAGATGGCTTAGAAGCTTCGAACTTTTTGCTGACGCTTCAGGATGCACTGACGGAAGACAGAAGAGACAACTTTTGCTTCACTGTGCAGGTACAGAAACCCAAGAAATATTTTTCACGTTCGACCCACAACCGCCAGAGTATGAACAGGCAGCAGAAGCACTGACGAACTATTTCAAACCGGCAAAGAATCTCCCGTACCTCCGTCACATGTTTCGTCAAGCAAAGCAGGGTGACAATGAAAGTGTAGCACAGTATGTTACCCGACTTCGTCAACTAGCCAAGGACTGTGACTTTGGCGATGGCACAGCCGACTTCATACGTGACCAAGTGATAGACAAGTGTGCTTCTGACAAACTCCGTACTAGGCTACTAGCAGAAAAAGACTTGACACTGGAAAAATGTCTGTCCTTAGCTGCTTCCAAAGAACTGTCAGAACAACAGTCCCAGTTGATAGCAGGTGAAAGAGAAAACGTGTTTGCAGTCAGACAAAGTAGTGGCAGAGGCAGAGTTGACAGAAACACTGACAGTAGCAAATACAGAGGTAGTAGAGGTGCAAACAGTAACTCTAGTAGCAGTGTGAGTACCCACTCAAGTATCAAGTGTGGCCGATGCGGACGTGCAGGACATAAATCTTCTGAGTGTAAATGTTCACAAAACGTGACTTGTTGGAATTGCAATTTGAAAGGCCATTTTGCTGCCCAATGCCGCAAACCAAAACGAGAAACAACTGAAGGCCAACGAGGTCAGCGACAAAACAGAGGACGAGCTGGAAGGAAAAACCGTGGTCGACTTCACTTTGTGGAGGAACAACAACAACAGTCATTATACTCGGAACAACAACCATCATCGGACTCGGATGAATACGTCTTCGCAGTTGAGCCAACCCCCAATGAGGTAACAGTATTGATTGAGGATGAACCCATTAACATGATCGTGGACAGTGGCGCGTCGGTCAACATTCTCAACTCTACAGCAGCTGCCAAACTGAAGCAACGAGGTGCCGAATTCGAGGAATGCAAGCGTACACTATACCCCTATGGGTCACCACCGATAACAGCCAAGAAAATGGTGAAAGCAGAAATCCAAGTCGCAGGAAAACAACCAGTCACAGCTGAGTTCTTAGTCATTCCGGGCTCTCAACCGCCGTTGCTAGGACGACAGACGTCAGAAGAGCTTGGGATCCTGCAAATTGACGTGAACTTCATCCAGAAAGACATTCTGAGCAAGTATCCTGGTATCACTGAAGGCATAGGCAACCTCAAAAACGTTGAAGTGACAATACATGTAGACAAAAGTGTACCCCCTGTTGCTAGAAAACACTCGCGAGTACCGTTCCATCTCAGAAGCCAAGTGGAGAAAGAGCTTGAAAAACTTGAAAAGGAGGATGTCATAGAAAAAGTGTCAGACTCATCGACAGAATGGGTTTCAAGAATAGTGACTGTACCGAAGCCAAAGAAACCAGCCGAGATACGACCCTGCGTAGACATGAGAGACGCAAACAAGGCAATCATGAGGACACGTCATGTCACACCAACGATCGAGGAGCTGGTCACCGACTTACACGGCGCAACAGTTTTCAGCAAGATCGATTTGAGATCGGGCTACCATCAACTGACACTCAAACCTGAATCCCGGGGAATCACAACGTTCTCTACACACTGTGGACTATACCGTTACAAACGTCTCAGTTTTGGCATAAATTCAGCCGCAGAGATCTTCCAACACACCATACAAACTGTGATAGCTGATGTAGCAGGTAGTCGCAACGTCAGTGATGACATTATAGTTTTTGGCAAAGACGCTGAAGAACATGATAGAAATCTGCACAAGCTACTCACCACTCTCCATCAAGCTGGGCTGACCGTGAACAGTTCCAAGTGCCAGTTCAGAAAGAAGGAGATCGAGTTCTACGGATTCATCTTCAGTGCCGACGGACTCAGACCTGACCCAGCCAAGGTCGCCGCGCTCAAGGACGCCGCAGAACCTCAGAACAGCTCCGAACTCCGTTCGTTTCTTGGAATGGCGCAGTACAGTGCTAGGTTCATTCCGAACTTTGCAACCATCACAGAGCCTCTCCGTCGTCTCACCAGACAAGACGTGCCGTGGAGCTGGGGCGAAGAAGAAGCTAGAGCTCTGTGTGCCGTGAAACAAGCACTGTGTGAGTCAGCAACCCTGGTGTACTTCGACACCAGCAAGAAAACTGAGATACTGGTGGACGCCAGCCCTGTGGGCATCGCCGCTCTTCTTTCTCAAGAAAACAAGCCAGTATGCTACGCCAGCCGGGCCCTGAGTGAAGTAGAACAGCGCTACTCTCAAACAGAGCGAGAAGCGCTAGCCATCGCATGGGCCTGTGAACATTTTGACATCTATGTTCGTGGCAGCAGCTTCACAGTGGTCACCGATCACAAACCCCTAACCACCATCTGGAGCAAGCCGTCACCCCCCGCCAGAATTCAAAGATGGGCCATGCGACTTCAACCCTACAAAATGGAGGTCGTGTACAAGCCAGGCAAGGACAATCCGGCAGACTACCTTTCAAGACATCCAATCCCTGGCACCGTCTCATCCAGAGAGGAGAAAGCAGCGGAAGAATTCGTACAGTTCGTCACCGACACGAACACCCCAGTCGCCATCACTACAGAAGACATCCGGAGAGCAACCACAGGTGATCCCACACTGGTGAAGATCATGGAGTTGGTCCGAACAGGCCGATGGCACACATGCCCACCAGACATGCAGGCGGAAACATTCCGAGCATTCCGCAACGTCAAAGACAGTTTGAGCATCAATGCTGAGCAAGACATCTTACTCCAGGGAATACTAGTGGTCATTCCGAGTGCGCTACAAGACAAAGTCATCAAGTTAGCTCATGAAGGTCACCAAGGTATCAACAAGACCAAGGCGCTCCTACGCTCAAAGGTATGGTTTCCAAACATGACTACAAAAGCTGAGAAGGCCATTCGCGAATGTATTCCATGCCAAGCAAACACCAACAGGAGAAACATGGAGCCACTTGCCATGTCTGAACTCCCCCCAGGACCCTGGCAGCATCTCAGTATGGACTTTTGCGGACCATTACCAAGTGGCGAGAGCCTTCTGGTAATCCAAGACGAATACTCCCGGTATCCAGTCGTCGAAATCGTTCGCAAGACAACCATTGACTCCATCATTCCAGTCGTGGACAAAATTTTTGCCGAGTTCAGTTTCCCAAAAGTGATCAAAACAGACAATGGACCACAGTTCCGATCCGCTACATGGAAAAACTTTCTGACACAGTGTGGCGTCAAGCATCGCAAGATCACACCCTTGTGGCCAAGATCAAACTCGCAAGCAGAGACGTTCAACAAACCGCTTCTGAAGTCAATTCGTTCTGCCAAAATCCAACACAAGAACTGGAAACAGGACATGTATGTGTTTCTTCGCATGTACAGATGCACACCACACGCAACTACCTGTTTCTCGCCGTACTACCTGATGTTCGGACGAGAACCGAGAACCAAGATGCCACAGCTGCACGAACCATCGAGCAGCCCAGTCGACAAAGAGCTACGACAGCGAGATGGTGATGCCAAGAAAAGGATGAAGATTGCTGCTGACCGTCGTCATCACGCCAAGCCCAGCAGAATCTCCGCAGGAGATAAGGTCCTGGTTCGTCAGGCCAAGCAGGACAAGTTCTCCACTCCCTTCTGGCCTAAGCCGCTCGTTGTCACAGCGAGCAAGGGCTCTATGGTCACTGCCCTCAAACCCGATGGCTCTACAGTGACCCGCAACGCTGCGATGTTCCGGAGGCTTCCTGACACGACACAGCCCGCGATGCAGGAGGACGAGGCCCTCACCGAGGATGAGGACATCCCCAGCGACGACGTCATCGCCGCAAGAGCAGCCGTCGCAGAGGACATCATCACCAGCAACGGCAGTCGCATCAAAACCCCACCCCGCAGACTTCCCAGTTCCCCGCCCGTGGCCATACAGACTGAGAATTTAGTGCCACATCCCAGCCCCATGCCCCAGTCAAATTCCAAACATATTCCCCAGTCACTCCCCAGTCCAAAGCAGCCGAAACCCAAACCCCAGTCACAACCCCAACCCCAACCCCAACTCCGCAGGAGCAGTAGAAATGTCCGCAAACCAGGACACTTGCAGGACTATGTGCTAGATCAGTAACCGTCATGGACTATCGCTCCAGCATCACTACCATCAGCAGTACCCATATACACCTGGCCGCTGATAACATTGGATTTACCTGGTCATCAAATTCTGTGTTCTTCATTGTGGTGCATAGTTAGCTAGGTATAACCCTAGAAAGGCCCTACTGGCTCGGTTTACCTAGACCATAACTCCAGTATAGTTGTGGAGTTATAGAGTAGGCGCAATTATTTTTTTTTTAATTTATCATTTAGATCACTCTTTTCATTCAAATAGGTGGAGGAGAAGCTGATAATAATTACGCATTACAGGCAAACAAAATAATGAACCTGGTGATTCCTGTTATTATCATGCACTTCAACAAAATAATACTTTGCACCAGTAAACACTAGATTAGTGTACATGTATTTGGTTATGTTGGTTTGTTTGATGAGCAATGGAACTTGACTCAATGCTGAATCTATTGGACTATGCCAAGAAGGCTTCGTTTCATTTTGACATGGCTACGGAGACTGTTTCCAAAGATAAACCTTTCTTTAATTTTAACTTCAAGTTCAAACGTTGATTCATATTATTTTTGGACTGAGTGTGATAATTCATTTCATGTTTAAAATAACTGAATCCTATCATTTATAAAAGTCTCTTGATCAAAGTTTCAATGTTGTTAAAGCAGGAGCTT
>NC_134882.1:32776713-32799213 GCF_041734735.1 Babylonia areolata
CATTTTGGAGTGGCGCTGCAAAACATTTCACCAAGTTTAAATTACTTCCCTGGGTTATGGAAATATAAATATTCGCGGGTCGGATGAAGACGTTGAATCTTCCGGCATTTCCAGTGGGGCGTGATCTTTGATTGATTGGCTGATTGATTGATTGAGACAGACAGACAGACAGACAGGACGACGGACAGACAGAGGCCTCCGGGTCAGTTAACAGACACTGAAGTGTCGGAGCGATGATAGAAAATTAGCCTCCACCCCCACCCCTTTCCCCACCCAATCCCAGACCAAACGCGAGCGCGCGCGCGCACACAAACACACACGCGTACACACAGAAGGTACAAGCACACACACACACACACACACACACACACACACACACACACACACACATAATCACGCACACACACACATGAACACATATATGCACACACATGCACGCGCGCGCGGATGCACACACACACGCACACACACACAAACACACACACACACACACACACACACACACACACACACAGAAACATGCACACACACGCACATGCACATACATGCACATAACACACGCACATAAACATACATGCAAACACACACACACACACGAACGCACGCACGCATGCACGCACGCACGCACACACACACACACACACACACACACACACACACACACAGCTTCCTTGAGCGAATACCCAAACACGTTCACTGAATATCGGTGCATTCTGTTGAAAACTCTACAGATCTCCTGTCCAAGAAACTTGTTATGTGTCACTGAAGGTATCAGTCAGTGTTCCAACTGTTACAAGTCATCTTATCAACCCAACATCTCCCCATCAGTACTGATACTGATATTGATAATAGTAATAATTATGATTGCTACTACTACTGCTGCTGCTGCCCCTCCTCCTCTTACTTCTGTGCTACTACTACTACGACTACTACTGCTGCTGCTGCTGCTGCTGTTACTACTACCTTTCATTGGAAAATCCCAGAAAAACTGGAGTGATGGCCTAGAGGTAACGCGTCCGCCTAGGAAGCGAGAGAATCTGAGCGCACTGGTTCGAATCACGGCTCAGCCGCCGATATTTTCTCCCCCTCCACAAGACCTTGAGTTGTGGTCTGGACGCTAGTCATTCGGATGAGACGATAAACCGAGGTCCCATGTGCAGCATGCACTTAGCGCACGTAAAAGAACCCACGGCAACAAAAGGGTTGTTCCTGGCAAACTTCTGTAGAAAAATCTACTGCGATAGGACAAAAAAAAAACCCCAAAAAAACTGCACGCAGGAAAAAATACAAAAAAATGGGTGGCGCTGTAGTGCAGCGACGCGCTCTCCCTGGGGAGAACAGCCCGAATTTCACACAGAAATCTGTTGTGATAAAAAGATATACAAATACAAATATTAACTGGACGATTCAGTGTACGAAACAATTGAAATGATATTCAGTCTCAGCCCATACACTTCTGATCAAGACCAGTCTTTACGAAGCCACCAACAGACCAGGCATTGTACACAGTAGGGTCAGCTGTAAAAAAGAGGAGCACGCCCCTTTCCCCTCCCCCCCCACCCCCCACCTGGTATCTGTGTAAGTGTGATGGGTCCAGAGTTCAATCCCCGCCATGTTTAGAGGGGCGTGGTGGGAAAGTTTATCTCATTCATTAATTAAGTGTATTACGTTGCATAACTCAAAACTATAGAAAGAAAAACTCATGTGAAACATTTGCCGCTGTTATATTAATTAATCAAATAATCTATTTATTCATTTACTCATCCATTCATTGTTGTTGTTTTTTTTGTTTATTTATTAATTTTTCAAAAGTATCACATGAGGACGTCCAAGAAGAACAATGTTCCATGACCTGGAGACAGACTTGAAGAGGACAGGCCCCACCTGGGGCAGTATTCAAGACAAACTCATTTTGCCTTCAGACAAGTTATCTTTGTCATGGTTGGGACCTGCGGGTACTTCGAATTCAAGACACACTGGTTCACTCAGACAGCTAACCCATCCTCTTTTCTAAAAAAAAAAGTCCTGAGAATTCCGTCTGTGCATGCTCTCAGTTTCACTTCTCATCGCACCACAGCTCGGAACATTGTCGAGAGAGTTCGCAAAACACGTGCTATCCATAAAGCACGCCTGTTTTCCCTTTAAAAAAAAGAAAAGAAAACTGCTGCAAAAGGACCCGCCATATTTAACTCTGCTTCGTGGGCAGTCACTCTTGGCAGGTAGTAAGGGTAAATTGCCTTTGGGTTTGTGGACAGGTAGACTCTTGTGTTCATGAATACTGGATATTGCTTACCCTCAGGCAGATTACCCGCAGGTACACATTTACCCTCAGGCACGATGTTCTCTTGAATACGGCCCCTGGGGACAGCTGGAGTGACTGGCACAGGACCAGGATGGCTGGAGAGTAGCTTGTTGGCGGTCTGACTTCTGTACAAGACGAGGCACCAGGCGTAGTGGATCCATACGCACCCTCAGTCAGTTTTTACTCGGTTCGTTCCAGGCTCAATGAATTCCCTCACGTTAACTTGTACACTGCTGTGAAATCAGCCACGATCATGCCAGTCTCGTAGATCAGCTTAAGCTGTCTAAGCTGAAGTGAACGATTTTCCTTTCCCTTTGTAAGGAAAGGGGAACGGTGTCTTAAAGAGAGAGAGAGAGAGAGAGAGAGAGAGAGAGACAGGCAGACAGACAGACAGTGAGAGAAAGAGAGAGAGAGAGAGAGGGGGGGGTGTATTTGCGACTTCTAGTCATCTCAACCATGTATATATGGGCGTCTAAAGTTGTAAAGGTTGTTGGGAGATAAGGAAGATTGGGCGGGCGGAGGAGGAGGGAGGGGAAGATGAGCATAGAATATATCGCACTCATAAATTCGGTCCTCATGGAAAAATGAGATCTCCTAAATCTCCATTCCCCAGAGACCCCTGGCGTGATGAGAAACGGTGGTTTGTGTGTGTGTGTGTGTGTGTGTGTGTGTGTGTGTGTGTGTGTGTGTTTGCATATCAATTAATGGTTTGATAAGAATGCGTGCATGCATGTGATGTATTTAATGTGTGCCTGTGAGTGTGTGTGTGTGTGTGTGTGTGTGTGTGTGTGTGTGTGTGTGTGTGTAAGCGTGCTCTTGCGCGAGCGCTTGTGTGTTTTATTTTAGTGTGTGTGTGTGTGTGTGTGTGTGTGTGTGTGTGTGTGTGTGTGTGTGTGTGTATGTACATGCATGTGTGAGAGAGACAATGAGAGAAAGAGAGGGAGAGAGAGAGGTGGGGGTGTGGGGGGAGGAAAGGGGTTAGAGGAAGAAACGGAAAGGAGTAGAAACGAAATTGAAAGATCAGTTCGAGGGGAATTGAAAGATACAAATAGAACCGAAGCAGCGATATACTGAATTATTTATCATCTTAGCATCGCTTTGAAAGCAAATGTTAAAAAGGAAAACTATTAACCGTATAAAGAAAGAACGAAAAACATTTGCATCATAAACAGAGTTTCGTCAACGTCACTTTATTTGACGAGTATTCGTTTCTTCGTCTTCTTTTGTTTCTTCTTCGTCTTCTTCTTCTTCTTCTGCTAGTGTTTGTCATTGTCATTGTTCTTTATTTATGCCTTTTCCTTCCGTTCTTCTTCTTCTTCTACTGCTACTATTTCTTCTTCTTCTTCTCTGTTCTGTTTCTTCTTGTACTCTTCTTTCGCTTCCTAATCTTTCTCTCTTCTTTTTCTTCTTCATCTTCCATGCGCAGCCATGCCCAGACTCATTCTATCACAGCCCAGCTTCTGGCCGTCCACAGTCCACAGGGAGCCTCAGGAGTCTGTGTTATTTGCCAGAGGAAAACACACAAACGTAGAGAGGTCTGTATTGCCGCAGGGGGGGGGAAACCAATCATACAAATATATTGTGACATATACCCCCTCCTACATCTCGGCTTGCTGAACAACATAAGACAGCTTCAAGCACGCTTGGAGGGCGTGATTTCTATCGGTGGTTTTCCTGGACGAAGAAATGGCATCCAGGATTTGTTCGTAAGGCGAGTCATGCAGTAATTGGAGCCGTACATTTGAAAGGCTTCGCTAGCACCAGAGCACTCAACACTGGGAGGAAACACCTGCCCAATGAGCTAAACGCGCACAATGATGTGCTTCTTGAACGGACTTGAAACCTGGACACTGCCCCCCCCTCCCCCCCCCCGCTCACTTCCTGCCTCCCAGGTATTTCACACGGATGGGAATTTTCCACTTATTTTATTTATATATTATGCCTTATCATTTATATAATTTATGACTTTTATTTTCATATGTAATTGTGTGTGTGTGTGTGTGTGTGTGTGTGTGTGTGTGTGTGTGTGTGTGTGTGTGTGTGTGTGTGTTGCCTTTACTTTTTTCCCAGCATTTCTTCTTTGCCCTTGAGGGCTGGATGTAAAAAAAGCAGTTGTGCTTACTCCACTACCCTCGTGAAAAAAAAATCGTTTCGTTTCATATATTAGTTCCATAAAATACGTAACGTTTTCATATGCCTCCACAGGGTTTTCTAAAATAAACACGTCTTGTCTTGTTTTGTGTTGTCTTGTCTTGTCAGTAGCAGTCTCATGTGGTGCAGCCCCCAGCCCAAAGGAACTGGAAGGTGTAGGTGCTGACCATCCACGATGGCAGGCTCTTGACAAGTCATTTTCTTTCTTTCTTTCTTTCTTCAATTCATTACATGGTGATTGAGGATAAGAATCAAGATAATCAACTGCGTGAGATCTACTTGACTTTGAAATCCCGAGGCAGATCTGCATTCTGAGCTCCTTTGCTACTTGATGGATTGGCCATCAGCCAGGCCCAAAGGACCAACCAACCACCTGCCATAGCTGGTCAGGAAATTTGAGCGGTGCCCGTGAAGACAAAATCCATTTGCATCAGCCACGCCCGAAAGACCAGCCATCTGCATAGCTGGTCAGGAATATTTGAGTGGTGCTGTCGAAGGCAAATCCATGAAATAGATGACATTTGACTTTTGTTTGATCCGAGTCCTTCCATTGAGCCCTCGTGTCTTCAGTCAAGGTGTGCGCGCGCCCGGGTTGCGGTGTGTGTGTGTGTGTGTGTGTGTGTGTGTGTGTGTGTGTGTGTGTGTGTGTGCGTGCGAGCGTGCATGCGTGTGACTATGTGTGGGAAGCGAGGAGGGATGCATATGATTATGACAACGAATGGACATTGGGAAATTGATATGAGAGTAATGCAACTGAAAGAACATGGAAGACGGTGCATCACCAGTTCCTGTCCTCACGTTTGAACGTTCCACCTATAACCCTGGGATAACAGCATGGTGAACGGGGGGTGGGGGGGGGACTCTCTCCTCCCCTCCCTCTCCTCTCTGTCCTCACCCCCAACCCCCTTTCCTCCTTTCCCTCGAGAACCTAAGTATATACAATCAGGGAACCTAAACACAGCTCCTGTGATGTTTCAGGCTCCCAGGATGTTTGGACAGACGAGGTGGCTGGTGCTCGTCTTTCTGGTCTTCTCCGCCAGTGCCGCCTCCGCCCAAACAATGGGAGGAAACGTGCCCTTCATCTGCACGCACTCAGTGCACGAAAGAAGGACCCAGAACCTGGCCAGCCCAATGAAACAGCTCGTGCAACACGGTGATGACACCTCAATGTAGTTCGTTACTTTGGGGCCTGAGGCCCTTTTCGTCGTACTGCTTACCTCAACAGAGAGAGAGAGAGAGAGAGAGAGAGAGTTAGAGAGATGGCTAGAGATGACGAGAGAGAGAGAGAGAGAGAGAGAGAGAGTTAGATAGATGGATAGAGATGACGAGAGAGAGAGAGAGTTAGATGGATAGAGATGACGAGAGAGAGAGAGAGAGTTAGATGGATAGAGATGACGAGAGAGAGAGAGAGAGAGAGAGAGAGAGAGTTAGATGGATAGAGATGACGAAAGAGAGAGAGTTATATAGATAGATGGATAGAGATGATGAGAGAGAGAGAGTTAGATTGATAGAGATGACGAGAGAGATAGAGATGACGAGAGAGAGTTAGATGGATAGAGATGACGAGAGAAAGAGAGAGAGAGAGAGAGTTAGATGGATAGAGATGACGGGAGAGAGAAAGAGAGAGACGGATAGAGATGACGAGAGAGAGAGAGAGAGAGAGAGAGAGAGAGAGCGTATGTGTTGGCGGAAATAGAATGGGAAACCTCACGAATCAATGTATTGTTTACCCCCTGATTTACGTGTACCAATGAATGCTATTCAGGAGCTGCAAGGCATATTTTGAAATGTGCCAGGACGATGCGACGTAACACTGTTTTCTTTTGATGTCCATGGGCTGCCACCAGTTCTCAGAATAACGCTTCCACCTCCAGCACCGATGTCCCGGAAGCAGAACAGACCAGCCGACAGGGAAAGTTCCATCGATACCCATTCAACTGTCCAGAACCAACCTTGTGTCGATAGATCGTTTGCTCACCAATTTTGTCCTGTTCATTTTTTTTTTTTTTAACATCGTCATAATCTTTTTTCTCTCCAAAGAGACAGCTGCTATGTCACCATCAAATTTATCAGCTCGTTTTAAACTGCAGTTAGGGACTGATTAAATTTGTTAGTTATCACTTCATTGCTAACATGGTTTAGGGGGAAACAGGGAAAGGGTATCGCTCCTGATTTCTCCAATGGTATCAATCTACCCGCCATCAATAGCCTTGACCCCTATCCCATCCCACCCCTTTTCTATAACTGCTCAGCCTGAATTTGATGACAAGCGTACCTCAAGGCGATTGCCTCTTTGTCTGTCTCCCCCCTCTCTCCCCCACCCCCCTCTCTCTCCCTGTTTCGTTCTCTTTCTTTGAAGTTGTTGAATATATCACTTTAGTGGTCTCATAATTTATTCAGGGGATGCGAAAAAATAAAGAAGGTTCAAATATACAATAGCACACAGGTAAGAAAAGGAAAACACAGAGGCAAAACGGAAGGAAGTGGTCAAGGGGCACCACTCCAGACTTAAAAGTACCAACTGCGCGGTCCTTCTCCCCCTCCTCCTCCTCCTTCCCCTTCCTCCTCCCCCTTCGTCCTTCCCTGACCACATACACAACAAACACACGCCCCCTCCATCCACTCACTACCTTTCCTCCAGCGCCAACTTCTTTCGCAAAATACTGTCACTGCACGTTCTGTTCTGCACGAAAACCCTCGCAATCCCCCAACACCCCTATAAGCCCCGTAGCTCCTTTCCCCCCCATTGCCAGCTCAGCGAGAGTTCTGCAAAATTGGCCTACACACTGCAAAAGGCAGGCCAGTTTCTTCGCCTCCTTCTGCTCCTCGCTCCAGGCGTGTGGAAGCTCTTCAAGGGTCGTTAGCTAATGCTCTGACTCTCCGGGGTCTCCATCTGATTACCCTTCCCCTTTCTTTGTGTCCTTTCGTCGTTTTGTTGTTTGTGGAGCTAAGGGGATGAGGGAGAGGAGGAGGAGGGGTGGAGGGGGAGTGTGTGTGTGTGTGTGTGGGGGGGGGGGGGGAGGGATAGGGGGGGGCGCACAGTCATGAATGATCTTTTTTCCACGCAACAGAGTACCTCGACTCTGTCTCTGTCTCTCTCTCTCTCTTTCTCTCTCGCATTAAAATGTTCTTAAGTTTATTTAAGCAGAGACGTATTGATTTCTTTATCCAGGAATGGTCGGGCACGCTTAGGAATCGTGACAGATATGAAATTTTTGGATAATTCAAAACGACTTTCGAAAGAGAAAAATATACCAATGAAAAAAACACATACTGCTTTAGAGTTGCTGTTTCGCAAATAAGATTTCACGCGCTCCCGCTCAACAGAAATGTACATCGATATAGTGATTCTAATCGAGATAGAACTTGCTCTTTTTGCATGTTGCTAATTGGAGACGAAAGCCATTTTCTATTTGATTGCCCCATATATTCAGACCTTAGAGCAAATTTTTAAAGAACACGGTCAAAACTCCCTTACGTTTTTTTGCTCCAGACAGCAAATGTCCACCAGATGCATGGTTTGTCTACATAATTATGCATTCCATTCAATCAACAGAAGAAAGAACAATCCCAGCCCAGTGTGATAACAATATGGATCGCTTATTATTTAAGAATAATGTGTGTGTGTGTGTGTGTGTGTGTGTGTGTGTGTGTGTGTGTGTGTGTGATGCATTCTAGCTCCAAATAATGCAAGAGCTGTGGACATAGTATACCATTGTTTGTGTATTCTTTCAAACACTGCTGCCATTTTTATTACCGAAACAATCCGTTCCGTTACTTCGGAACGGTTTTGAACTATAATTATATCACACAGAAGATTCAGCATAAAGAAGGGAACAGACATTAATTACATGGTCGTTAATGTTTATTTCAGTTTGAAACTCTTCCACCCGTCTAATGATGTAGAGCTAGGTCACCCTATCAAAAGCCTGTCTAGGAAGCACACGACAAACGTCGTCAAAACTCACGTCACGTCACGTCTGTTCCAGGATCGTAAATACAAACACTAAAACTTGATGATGGGTCGGGGGAGATATTCAACATACATTGCGCAATCCAGGAGCACCTAACTAACCGATATAAACACGCTATTGTTTCTTTTCATGACAGAAGCTGTAAATGTTGCTAAAGTAGTTCCAAAATGACTGGAGGAAAATTGAACACGTTTTTGATACCAGTGCACTAAAGTAGTTCCAAAATGATTGGGTGGGAAACATTGAACACGTTTTTGGATACCAAAGCTTTATCTCCGACTTATTGGGAAGAAGATCTTGTTGTCAATCTTTTTCTTTTGATTGGAAAGTCAACCCGAAACTATATACCAAAAGTGACTTTGACGTCGGATAACATTATTGTGGAAGATCATGAATGTTGAGTTTTGAAAACATAACGTTCTGAATTATTTATTGATTGTTTGCTTCAGTTATTTCCCTTTTTCCTGTTTATTGACATTGACCCTATATAACATTACTCTTGGAAGGTCTTACTGTTGAAAAAACAGATCACGTTTATTCATTCGATGACTTATCGATTTAATGATTGAATTATGTGTGCTGGTTTTTTTCTTCATTTACAAATTTATTTATTCATTGATTATAATTATGTTTATTATTCACTTCGTATCTATTCATTCATTATCAAAATTATCTATTTATTCGCTTATTCATTTGTTCGCAAGTTCATTCATTCATTCAAATACTCTTCCGATTCAGCAAATAACGTGTCTCGTGAAGGGCTTTCGGAATCAGAAATAGACGAGCAGTGTGTGATATGACACCTTTGTTAAATGAATCCAAGAGAACTGAAACTTGCCAGCAACAGTAGAGCTGGAAATAATTCTCCTTCCACCTGCCACGCAGTATTGCGATCGATGAAGTGAGAAGTCGACTTTTGGAGAAGTCTGTCTCTCTCTGTCTCTGTCTCTCTCTCTCTCTCTGTCTCTCGACATTGTAATTATTTGATGTGTTCGTATTGATATGATGTGTATCAATGTTACATGCGTAAATATTTTTATAAGGCTTATCTGTACTTTGTTTTCTGTGTACTGTCCAAACCTTGGAGACGAACGACTGGAAAAAAGGCAAATTACCCTCCTGTCACAGGTACGTTTAAGCTAATGACAATGTGTCAAAGTGTCCAAAATCTCTTATTAGTTTATGTTATTTTAATTCTGGGTTTTTTGGGTTTTTTTGTTTTTTTCTGTTCTATTTTATCTATTTGCACCATTTTGTTCTGATTTGTGCCAACTATGTCACCAGAGCTTTTCAGCTGATGACATTAAACATTTCAGTGTTCAGTGTTCTCTCTGTCTCTCTCCGTAGGGGGAAACAACACAGTCCCCTGTTATGAAAGCCCGGCTTGCTGATGATGGATAGACACTGAGGCAGACAAACGGTCTGATCGATAAAGGCACGACATCCTTCAGCTAATTTTATGATTATCATAAAGTGTTTAATGCGTTGATGGGGGAGGTGATCTCGCGCGAGCGCATGTGTCGTGTTGTGTTGTGTGTGTGTGTGTGTGTGTGTGTGTGTGTGTGTGTGTGTGTGTGTGTGTGTGTGTGTTCATCCTCTTGATAATCTGGACAGTCTTCTGTGATTTCTCTCTCTCTCTCTCTCTCTCTCTCTCTCTCTCTCTCTCTCTCTCTCTCTCTCTCCTAATTCAGTAACCAAGGCAAACACAACGCAGTCTTTCTTGTGTTAATTAAGCTAATTCGCACACTAATATCCGGAGACATAAAAAAGGGAAACAATTCAAATATTTCATTTTGAGTTATTTCCCCCGTGGCATAGAGGAATTCGAAGAACGCCAAATTACTGCCGATAATTGGATCGCCCCAACCCAGGACACACAAGAACTGATAGCAAATTTTTTCATTAACTCTTACACCTCGTGCTGTAACACAGGAAACGCTACGAAGTGTAGAAGATCCAGTTTTTATTAACTTTTACTCAGTTTGTAAAAAAAAACAACCCCAACTGTCTGTTAACCCTTTCGTAGCACACTGCACCAAGGTTGTTACAGGCGTCAGTCTTCATCGACAGCAGTCTCACTCACAAAACGTACATAGAAACACTTGCGGGATCAGATGCGACTTCGAGAACTCGAGTTGTTGGTCTGAGCTTAGACTGAATGATTCACTTCACGATTTGGGATCGTTTTTGGATAATGTATGTGTTTCCGGTGGACGTCCCAAATTGCACTCCCTAGGTCCCCCGGGGGAAGTATCAGTGTCCTATATCGGTGATTTATATACCAGCGACTTTCCAGAACCCTAAGCTGACCCCCATGCCCCACCCTCTTGGGAACGCTACAGTGTCCCCAACCCCCTACTCTACCATTGACCCCCCCCCACCCCACGGTTCTTTTCCTAAGCTCCTATCCTACCTTTTACCTGCACTGCCGTACCCAAATCCCTAATTTGCCCTTGACCCCCACTATCTTTGCCCAAACCCCTACTGTCACAATCAAACTCAAAAAAAAAATCCTCAGTGTTAGCTTAAAGGGTTGAGCGACACATAGGGGGTTAAAGGCACATGAAATCAGCTCAGCTCACTTGTACAGCAGTGCTGCGAGCCGCAATGGGTCAGAGCTACCACGTGACGGCAGGTTTAAGTGCTGCGAGCTGTGATTGGTCAGAGCTATCACGTGACGGCAGGTTTAAGTTCTGCGAGCTGCAATTGGTCAGATCTACCACGTGGTGGTAAGTTTAAGTGCTGCTAGCTGCGATTGGTCAGAGCTACCCGGGGCGGCAGGTTTAAGTGCTGTGAGCTGCTATTGGTCAGAACCACCATGTGGTGGCAGGTTTAAGTGATGCGAGCTGCGATTGGTTAGAGCTTTACCACGGGGCGGCAAGTTTAAGTGCTTTGAGATGTGATTGGTCAGAGCTACCACGTGGTGACAGGTCTTAAACTTAATGCTGTGAGATGTGATTGGTCAGAGCTACCACGTGGTGGCAGGTAAAAGATATCGTGTTGAGCGAGGAGAGACACAGTTGACAAGTCAGTCTCGCAGGGCACATGTGAGAGGAAGCAGTGGTGTGCTGAGTTCAGGGGCATTCAACGCCATTGTGTGACAAGCCTGTTTGGTCTGGGATGTGCATTGAAACCTGTTGAGGTATGTTGTATTGCTAGGAATTTATTTTGTTTTTTCATTCCGTTATGGTAAGGAATGGCATCCCTCAGTGATCCATTTAGCTACATAAATGGCTATCACCATGTTACGAAAGCAACTTTTTTTCATTACTTCTCACTGTGATAGAACATGATGCACGCAAAAAGACAACAACACAAAACAGGGAACAGGAATTTCGATAACGTGAAAATCTTTTTCGGTTTGAAACTATCACCTATGACCCCACTTCCGAAGCCTCATTGTCACTTCCCCAAACCTTCCTGTCCCCACCCTCAAGTGTCTTTGGTCACTGACAAACATTTCCCTCATTATCCTTTGTTCCCTATAATAACATGCTACAACTAACAACTAACTTATAGCCATTCTTCATTATTTACGTCATGAGAAAAAAAAAGAGAGAATATCTTGTTCCTTAACCCTTTCATCGCCAGTCAGTTTAGAGTACAAAATTCCCTTATGGTATAAACACAGAAAAGACAGTGGCTAAGAATAGCTGGGGATTCCCCCTTCGATGTATAAAAAAAATATGGCCTATTCTACCACCGAACATTAAGAGCAATAGGTTCATGGATAACAGACCAATGAATGGTCAACTTTCAGTGACATGGGTCCTCTGCCACGCTTGTGCATAAATGTGAGCTTGGCAGCGAAAGGGTTAATCTTGACTGAAAATGGGCAGTATTTTGTTATCTAGCCTCAACTGTCTTTTTATCTTTTTTTGTTTCTTGATAACACATGATGGTTTGCTGCTGGCTCTCTCAGTGTACTGCCAGGACCGGTGTAACAATCAGGGGCTATATTCAAGACAAAATTCATTTTGGGACCCAGGGGTACAGTTTACCTTGAAGGATAAGTTATCTTCATACTCAAGACACACTCACAAGACAGCTAACCCATCATCTTTTTTTTAATTTTAATTCCAATGATTCTGTCTGTGCATGCTCTGTTTCACTTCTCATCGCACCACAGCTCGGAACATTGTCGAGAGAATTCGCAAAAACACGTGCTATCCCGCCTGTTTTCCCTTAAAAAAAACAACAACTACTGAATGACAGTGCATGTGCGATTTGAAACGAAAGGTATGAGAAAAATACCCCCCTTTCAGATGACATGGAAAATGGAAGGATTAATAAGAAAGCACGGTTTGCTACAGGTTTACTAACCCATTTCCTAGGACACAACAGGACAGGGTGAGTGGTGGAGGAGGGTGGGAGGTTACTCTTTTCAAACTCTCCCTACCCTTCTCTCCCACTGCTTTCCATGCTCTTCCTCACCACGATTTATAAAACAAAAACACCAAAAGATAGAGAGAGAGAGAGAGAGAGAGAGAGAGAGAGAGATGAGGCTCACAGGACATGAAAGGTGGCCGGGTCAATTCCCGACTTCTTGGCAGGGCCAGCACGCACTCAGTGAACGACAGATGCACTCACAGCAGGTCAGCCCATTGACACAGCTCGTGCAACGCGGTGACACACTTTTTGCCTGGGGCTTTTGCTTCAGTTCGCTCGCTTTCTGAATGAGAGAGAGAGAGAGAGAGAGAGAGAGAGAGAGAGAGAGAGAGAGAGTGTGTGTGTGTGTGTTTACCAACCGAACTCATGTAGTTTGTGCGTGCGTACGTGCGTGCGTGTGTGTGTGTGTGTGTGTGTGTGTGTGTGTGTGTGTGTGTGTGTGTGAGAGAGAGAGAGAGAGAGAGAGAGAGAGATACATATAGAGAGAGATAGTGTGTGTGTGTGTGTGTGTGTGTGTGTGTGTGTGTGTGATAGAGAGATAGGGAGAGTGTGTGTGTTTACCAACCTAACTCATGCAGTTTTGTGTGTGTGTGTGTGTGTGTGTGTGTGTGTGAAAGATACATTCTATCAGAAAGTAATGGAGAAGAAATAAGAGAATATATATATATATAACACTGTGTATTTTCCAAGACTGCTATCATCATGTTTACGAAAGCAACGGTTTTTCATGACTTCTCACTGTGATCGAACATAATGCACGCGAAGGCAACACAAAACAGGGAACACACATTTCGATAACGTAAAAATCTTTTCCGCTTTGAAACTCTATCCTTTTTTTACAAGACATACATAAAGTCATCATAACTAAAATGTGAAGAGCAATAAACGGCGCCAAAACTCCTCTGATCTCCAGAATACGTTGTATAATCAAGAGGTATTACCCTACATGATTATACAATTCTGTATTTCATGACGAAGACGAACGTGTGCTGGAGTAGTTCCGAAATAATTGGGGGAGATGAAAGGAAAACGTTCTGGCACCATTTGTTTTCTGTTCACAGTGTAAAGGTGGGGAAGAGTACCTTCCATCAAGAATATTCCGTCCGACAGGATGATCAGTCTGAAACTATGCTCCATTGATTTTGATCTTAACAAGATGTTAACTTTGATAACAGAACACAATGATGTAATTGTTTGTGTATTTAGGCATTTGAAAAAAAAATCTACTGGCTATCTGTTTATTCATTGAAGTTGAATAATATTGAATAGTTGAATATACGGAAGACCAAACTTTTTGAGTACAGAATTCGTGTATTTATTGATTTACCTAGCTTTGAAATCCATTATTCATGGATTGGATGGTTATTTCATTCACTTATTCATGGTCATTTAAGATTTCATCCCTTTGTTAATTCTTCCATTCGTTTATTTTATTCGTTTTACCTTTTGTTAAATGATTTCGTTTACTTGATATTCATCATCCATTCATCCATTTTTCCATTCATGTATTCATACCCTGGAGACAGTTGCATTGCTTGGACGGAAGAGCCTAGTATGGTCGTAACCCGCTACTAACTGTGTGTAGTATGGAACTGACCAATGGCGTAGTTCGGTCAACGTAGGCATTTAGTCACGTGTAACTGTCAAAATGTTAGAACCAAGCAGTGCAACTGGCACCTGGTTTACCAAAAGTTATGAAGCGCTCCTGGGCAGGGTGACACAAGCGATATTAGCAGCCATTACTTTGTTTAGCGCTGGGGTTTTCCTTGAGTCCACTTCTTAATTAAGGCTATGTTCACAATATCATTGTTATATTCTGATGTGTGTGTGTCTCTTTAAAAAATCAAATAAGAAAACCACCACTATGCTCACGCCTTTAACATTTAGTATTGTGTAGTGTAGACCCAATTTAAGGCAAGGACTGGATGGAAAACAACAACAACAAAACAAATCAATGGTATGTCGATTGTCCTCGAAAAAGACATCATGTCTTGTTTAGTCTTGTCCTCTCCTTCTTATGTTCTCACGTTCTCTCTCTCTCTCTCTTCTCTCTCTCTCTCTCTCTCTCTCTCTCAATCAATCAATCAAAACCCCATTGCAAGCAGCACAATCTCATGTTAAACCAGCCCACGCGCTGACGTCCGTAGACAAGAAAAAAAGCAAATAAATCATTTCGGAGTATTCTCCCAACAGCATGGTGATGGAATCGCCGACAATTTGATCGCTAGTTTCATTCTTACGCTCCACGTCCCAAACCCGGGAAACTTTGGAAATATGTTGGGAGAGGCGGGGGGCGGGGGGAGGGCAGGGAGGAGGGGTGGGAGGGAGAAAGAAAAAAGTCTTCTCCATTAACTCCTAGACGGAGCACTGCTGGAACCCAGAAAATGCCACGAGGTGTAGAAAATCCAAACTTTATTAAATTCAGTGCTGCAACCAGGGGACTTGTGAAGGCGCGGAAAATTCGGGTCGGTGCGCGACCACGAGTTATGGCGCGAGTCGGCGCCGACTTTTACACGGACGGTAAATTGAACCTCACAAAACGTGCGCAGCACCAAGACAAAAGGGCGAATAGAAAAAACAGAACCTAGTGTAGTGTACTGGCATGACTCCCCCCCTAACCCGACCCTCCCAAGCCCCTCTACACACACCCCTCCCACACACATTAATTTTTTTTTTTTTTATCAGTTATACTGTCAAAAACAAACATTGAGTGAGCCCGCGGCTATGGCAACGCTCCCACGTAAACAGTCACCTTTCTAATAATATACACACTTGCGTGTGAATGACTGGTGCGAAAGCGCTTTGATTTGTCTCTGCACAAGATCCAGCGCTATATAAATACCATTATTATTATTATTATTATTACTTCACTTTCTCCAAAATATGCATAGACAAGAGAGGCAAGGCCTTCAAGACTCACTTGTGATAAATTAAGTCCCCTAGCATTAATTACAGAGTAATTTCCA
Source organism: Babylonia areolata (assembly GCF_041734735.1). Classification (NCBI taxonomy): domain Eukaryota; kingdom Metazoa; phylum Mollusca; class Gastropoda; order Neogastropoda; family Buccinidae; genus Babylonia; species Babylonia areolata. Next base: position 32,792,496 of record NC_134882.1, read on the forward strand.
TTTTTTACTATCTGCACCAAAACGTTTGCAAAATAAATAAAAATTCCATGCTTAGCAAAAGAAGCTCCTGTTTGAACAAAAACTGATAATAATGACTCCTCTTCTTGTTGTGTCAGAATAAGAGGTCAGATTGCCAAGTTTAGAGAATACAAAACATATAAATATAACAGTAAATGCAGTTTGCATATAATTAGACTTGTTTTTTATTTTTTTGTGCGCATCCCAGAGGTGCAATATTGTTTTAAACAAGATGACTGGAAAGAAATGCATTTTTCCTATTTTTATGCCAAATTTGGTGTCAACTGACAAAGTAATTGCAGAGAAAATGTCAATGTTAAAGTTTACCACGGACACACAGACACACAGACACACGGACACACACACACACACACACAGACAACCGAACACCGAGTTAAAACATAGACTCACTTTGTTTACACAAGTGAGTCAAAAATGCTCGTTAAAGTGCTCGTCACCACAAGTCATACTACAACTCATGATGAAAGTCACTTTGGGCTGTCCCAGAATGAACCCCCTCCGCCTTTCATTATTTCTATTATTCATTTATTAATTTATTTATTTTAAAAATCGGTTATGGTATGTTTGAAAAACAAAATCAAACCGAATGCTATCGAATAGTATGAGGAATCGATAATCAAGTCTGCTCCTTGACAACAAAATCTGACTTGCGATACAGGTAAGTCACCATATATATATATATATATATATATATATATATATATATATATATATATATATATATATATATATATATCTAAGTGGAGTGATGGCCTAGAGGTAACGCGTCCGCCTAGGAAGCGAGAAAATCTGAGCGCACTGGTTCGTATCACAGCTCGGCTGCCGATATTTTCTCCACCTCCACTAGACCTTGAGTGGTGGTCTGGACGCTAGTCATTCGGATGAGACGATAAACCGAGGTCCCGAGTGCAGCATGCACTTAGCGCACGTAAAAGAACCCACGGCAACAAAAGGGTTGTTCCTGGCAAAATTCTGTAGAAAAAATCCACTTCGATAGGAAAAACAAATGAAACTGCACGCAGGAAAAAAAAGAAAAAAAAAAAAAAAAAGGGTGGCGCTGTAGTATAGCGACGCGCTCTCCCTGGGGAGAGCAGTCCGAATTTCACACAGAGAAATCTGTTGTGATAAAAAGAAATACAAATACAACAAATACACACACACACACACACACACACACACACATATATATATATATATATATATATATATTGCGATCTGCAGACGTGCAAAATTTGCTCCCAGGACATTGAAACAGTGCAGACATTATCCTGACGCATTCTGACTATTTAGTACATGTACAGAGTGGTGAGTTTTTATTTTCATTCTTTTTTTTTTTTTTTATAGGGAATAACGAAGGATAAGGGGTCGGAAGAAAACGGTAGTATCCCCGATTGCGGATTATGGCTGCCTCAAGGGCGGAGAAGAAACGGCCATGCACGTAAAACCCCAACACTTACGAGTGAACGTGGGAGTTGTAGCCCACGAACGAAGAACGAAAGAAAGAACGTATGTATGAGAAAAGAAAAAAAGGAGGAAGAAGAAGAAGAAAAAAAAAAGATAAGAAAAAGCAGAGAAAAAAACCCCACAAAACAACGACTCCCTTACCCCACCCCCCAAAAAAAAGACACCAAAAAAACCTCCCAAAAACAAAAAAACCGAAAAATATATACACTCGATGGAAATGATGCCCATAGCATTTTCTAGAAAATGGTACCCATACATAAAAATGATGGAAGGCAACGAGGAGGAGGAGGAATGACAACCATGAATGTAACGTTTGTTCTTTTAAAAAAAAAAATTTTCCTTTCATTTATTTACTTTTTTTATGCAGTGCATATGACTTTATTTGTGTTTTTTTTCCTGTATAGAAACAATGTTGTGTTGTTGTTTTCCTGCTTTATAGTTTAAATAACGTTTGATAACAAGTAATACTATTAATAATTACAAATACAATTTTTGTATGTCCGCCTGTATGTATGTAATGTATGTATGCATTCATTAAATGTTAAACTTGAATAAAAATGTTTATTAAAAAAAAAAGAGTTAGTTTTCAGTCGTACGTAGAAATGAGTCATGTGATCAGTCCTGTTTTCTGTGGCAGTGTCGAAGTGAAGACGTGTATGTTATTATCCATAGGGTATTTGAGTAAGACAATAGGGTGGCAGGATAGAAAGAGAACCGAACCTGTTCCTCTGACGTCCAAACATGGTGTGTGTGTGTGTGTGTGTGTGTGAAGGAGGGGAAGGGTGTATGTATGTGAATGTATGTGTGTGTGCATGCAACACACGCGAATAAATCTGTCGAGTTATGCTTTATGTGTGGGTGAGACGCGCAACAACGTGCTTATGTCATTGTGTGTGTGTGTGTGTGTGTGTGTGTGTGTGTGTCTGTGTCCGTGTGTGAATTACACGTGCGCTATATGTGAAGGGTAGAAAACCTGGGACATCTGTGAGACTCACACGCAGAGCACGCTGAAAACGAATTCATTGTCTGTTGGAATAATCCTTCCCGCTTTGCCCGTGAAAATAGTCACCATGCTGAACACCTCTCGTTGAAAAATGGGGAACATTGGGCGACAGCGTCATATTGAAGGTGATCGCTCTCGCTGGGCCCCGTGAAAATAGTCGCTATGCTGAACACCTCTAGTTGAAAAATGGGGAACATTGGGCGGGTGATCGCTATCGCTGGGCCCCGTGAAAATAGTCGCTATGCTGAACACCTCTCGTTGAAAAATGGGGTACATCGGGCGATAGCGTCACATTGAAGGTGATCGCTCTCTGGGTCAGAAGCCTGAGATTTCCGTCCTGCAAAATGCTGCAGAAGACTTGATCACCGCACGCCCAGCACTGTGACAGAAGAGGAAAATTAATGGAAACGGTCAGTATGCACAGGTAACCACAAATCCCGAACTAGCACCTGCAGTAAGTTGAGACAGAAGAGGCAACAGTTTAATGTTAAATAAATCACATTGCAGACTGAAAGTGCGCAGTTCCTTCTTTACAGAGCGAGTCGTTAATAAATGGAACGGTTTGCCAGACAGTGTTGTGACTGACCCAACCATGTTATCTTTCAAGACTAGGTAAGACACTCATTGGGCCAACTCTCCAAGCAGTTATGATCCAGTATGCTATCATTAGACCACGCTTGCTGGTATACTGTATCGAGTTGAACGACGAACAGGCCTAAAACGTCTGATTCCAGTTCAAGTTCAAGTAACATTTACATGGTGTTCAGCCACAGGTTTTGTACTGTCCGTCCGTATCCATACTTCTTTCGAGGAAATATCCACAATCCCCCCTCCCCCACCGCCATCAAAACGGAATGGGTGGTGTTCGCAACAAGGTGTGGACGATCACTCCGTCAGTCACAATAGGGAACGGATGAGAAGAAATGTGGATATTCCCTCTTTCGATTCATATTGGACTTATTTCAACATAGCTTGATACTGATTATATTTTCAATTTTGCAATTTTGCAAACATGGTGTATTCGTTTTAAGGAAAATATATATGCCAGTTTTAGCAGCTTTTTTCTAACAAGTTCGTGACTGAGTGATATATATTTTTATATCAAGTTTGATGCTCTTTTATTCATGCATGCGCACAAAAATTCGGCCATGTTCACAATGTTTCCCCTCAGGACAGAATGAGCAATGATCAGAGCAAGGCGTGGACGTTCACTGCGTCAGTCACACGGAGGAGTGGAGGGGAACAAATGTGGATATGACCCAATTTTAGTCACCCCCAAATCCTTTGTTTTGAATTCTTATCTAAACACTGTCTACCAAAACAGAGATACTGTTCAGGTCCGTCAGTGGCTTTTCTCTTTCACTTCCATCACCCTATAACACGGAGGGGGTCAAGTCCAATTTTAGCATCCTGAAGTATTGCACCCATTTTACAGGCAATTTTTGTGCATGTATCGTATGAAACGATATTGCCAATTGCAGATGTTGTGACCCATTTTCAGTGGATTTCGACTCTGATTTTGTATCTGGTTTTACTCAGATTTGATTGGGATTCAGTCACTAAAATAAGGTGTTACCAGCTTGCTTTTTCCTGTTTTTCGTCCAACAAACCATGAAGATGTATCCAGTGGGTGCAATGATTCAGGATGCGAAAATTTGAGTGACGGTCTAGAGGTAACGCGTCCGCCTAGGAAGCGAGAGAATCTGAGCGCGCTGGTTCGAATCACGGCTCAGCCGCCGATATTTTCTCCCCCTCCACGTGAGTGATGGTCTGGACGCTAGTCATTCGGATGAGACTGTAAACCGAGGTCCCGTGTGCAGCATGCACTTAGCGCATGTAAAAGAACCCACGGCGACAATAGGGTTCTTCCTGGCTAAATCATGCGGAAAAACCCACTTCGATAGGAAAAGCAAATAAAACTGCACGTAGAAAAAACTACAAAAAAGGGTGGCGCTGTAGTGTAGCGACGCGTTCTCCCTGCGAAGAGCAGCACGAATTTTACACAGAGAAATCTGTTGTGACAAAAGAGAAATACAATTACCCACGGAGGGGAAGGGTGCAATACAAGCCAGTCCACAAAGATTCCCCTCTCCTACCTCCACCACATCGTAATGTGGTGAGTTCTCAGTACAGGGGCGCCCAGACCTACCCCCATCTCTCCACATTGTAGTGGGGAGAATTTCAACGCAGGATGTTATACAGGGCTCCTCTACCGTTGCTTCCATTAATTATGTTCTAATGGAGAAGGTTGGGGGTAGGGGTGGAATTAGCAAAGGCAAACCCACAACGATCCTCTTCCTTTCTAATAGCCTGACTAAACCCAGAGAAAGGGTTTTAATTTCTGTCGGGAAGGTCGGTCTGGACTGGCCCCAACCAACAGCGGGAGTCATTCGATGCTATCTGGAATGGGCCTGGGGGTAAAATCCAATGAGTGTGTAGTTTGAGGCTGTTCGTTAGTTGTTGTTTTTTTGTTTGTTGTTGTTTGTTTGTTCGTTATGCTTTTTTTTCTCTCCAGCATAACACCAAGTCCAGAACCAGTGAATTTGAACCAGGATATCCTTGTCTTCTTTGTGTTGGTTTCGCCTTGTGCACTGCATGATGGACGCCATATTGATATGGCATGGGGCTAATCTCTTTTACTTGCATGTGTTCCTTGAGCTTGTAAGACCGAACAATTCATAACCTGAACGCAATATTAAATAGTTTTGTTTGTGAAATGCAGGATGAAATATTCGTTATATGTCCTGAATGAAATATCTAACAGCTTGTTTAGTTTTGATCGTGGAAGATATTCATCCTAGGTAAAAGAACCTTTCCATGAAACAACTTTAAAACCTGGCAGTCATAACGGGAAGTCTTTGCTGGGAAAGCAAGATACGTGTGGAATGTTGCCCCCACCTGAGGCATTCTAATGATTGACGAGTTCCCTCAGGAACCACGGAAAACCCTGCATTACCCAGTAGACACTCTACGTCACCGCTGTCGTCCGTTATTGATGGACCAATCATTTTTGGATTCTTTCTTTCAAATTCTCATATGTAATAGCCGGCACTTGTGACTCGAAAACATAATTCACGCAAGCCAAGAAGAAAAAAAAAATCCTTATCGCAGCAGTGTTTCTTGGTTCAGATGTCCAGAGAGAGTTTTCAAATTGAATTTTTTTTTTTATCCATTTAGTTTAAAAAATACATATTTGAATCGCAGAGATTAATCTTTGTTCAGACATCCACAGATAATGTTTGATTAAATTCGAAAGATTTTTCTAATTTTTTTTATATTATTAATATAATTGTTTTTGTTTGCGTGTTTAGTTTGAATGTTCAAAGACGGAATATATTTTAACCACCAGTCAGCGAGCGTGCATTCATTTATGCGCACAGCCTTTCCTTGAGGTTTATTTTCGACCTCAGTCAGTTCCGAGATAAAGCCAGCAGACGAGACAACGAGGTGACAGGAAAGTGGTGCAGTGCCAGTCAGTCACAGAAGCATGGTGACAGTAGCATCACTGTGTTTCAAACACTTTAATTCTTCGTGGTGTTTGTTGCTGTTGTTTAATTAGACACTCGGGTGCAACAATGCTCAATTATTCAGCGGGGTTTGGTTGGCCAGTCAATCATATGCTCCGCTAGGTTGTCAATTATTCAGGTAGTAAGTTGGCAAGGGTTTTTACACTCTACCCCCCCACCGGTTCCCCCCCCCCCCGCCCCCATACACACCCCCTGCCGCCACCCCTTCCCCCCCACCCCCAACACACACACCTTCAACCCTCAATGATTTTTTTTTTCTTTTCCATAACTGGACTTGTGTACGTGCCGACTTCGATCGATCAGGTGTTGGGACATTTACAGTACAGGAATGGCAGAGGGAATACAACTGCCTCCCCCCCCCCCCCCACACACACACACACCCCGATCCCCTTAGCCTATTTCTTCCCCCGGATAATTTAGTTGTTCGACGGAGACTGAACATGGTGTCCCGTCTGTCTTTTCCAAATAGCACTTTGGCCAAACGTTGACTGCGGTGTGCGAGGATGCAAGTCTTTTTTTCTTCTTTTTCTTTCTTTCTTTCTTTCTTTCTTTCTTTCTTTCTTTCTTTTTTTTTTTTTTTTTAAATCGAACTGTGTGGATACAGGGGTTAGACGTCGACGTTTTATTCGTGTGTGCAAGCTTTTTATTTATCTATTCATTCATTTATTTATCTATTTACTTCCTT
>NC_134882.1:32816713-32824213 GCF_041734735.1 Babylonia areolata
TTCTCTCTCTCTCTTTCTCCCCTCTTTCTCTCTTTCACTTTCTCCTCTATTTCTGTCTCTCTTTCTCCCACGTCTAAACTCTTTCTCTTTCTCCCCTCTTTCTCTCTCTCTCTCTCTCTCTCCCACGTCTAAACTCTCTTTCTCCTCTCTTTCTCTCTCTCTCTCTCTCTCTCTCTCTCTCTTTCTCCTCTCTTTCTCTCTTTCTTTCTCCCATGTCTTAACTCTTTCACTTTCTCCCCTCTTTGTCTCTCTCTTTCTCCCCTCTTTGTCTCTCTCTTTCTCCCGTTTCTTAACTCTCTCTCTTTCTCCCATCTTTCTCTCTTTCTCCCATGTCTTAACTCTTTCACTTTCTCTCTTCTTTCTCTCTCTTTTTCACTCTCTCCTCTCTTTCTTTCTCTCTCTTTCTCCCACGTCTTAATTCTTTCATTTTCCCCCTTCTTTCTCCCCTCTTTCTCCCCTCTCTCTCTTTCTCTCTTTCTCCCATGCCTAAACTCTTTCACTTTCTCCCTTCTTTCTCTCTCTCTTTCACTTTCTCCCTTCTTTCTCTCTCTCTTTCACTTTCTCCTCTCTTTCACTCTCTCTTTCTCCCATGTCTTAACTCTTTCACTTTCTCCCCTCTTTCTCTCTCTATTTCTCCCCTCTTTCTCTCTCTCTTTCTCCCCTCTTTCTCTCTCTATTTCTCCCATGTCTCTTTTGTCAGATTTGAAGCCCTCTTCTCTCTTTTTTTCCCCTTTCTTTTCTCTTTCTCTCTCTTTTTCCCGTGTCTGTCTGAACAACTCTGTTTCTCTGTCTCTGTCCGAATTGAACATCTCTGTCTTTGTCTGTCTGTCTGTCTCTGTCTCTCTCTGTCTGACTTTTCTCCTTTCTTAACACCTCTCTCTCTCACACACTCTCTCGCTCACCACATGGTTTGATTTAGACGCAGCAACATCCCTTTGCCCAATGTGTGGCGAAAGCCCAGAAGATGAAAATCATTTCATATTCAACTGCAAAAGATACGATGAATTGTGAAACTACTGTACCCTTTTCAATACAGCTCCAGCGCAGAGAAAAGATTTGTTCGGCATACTGATGACAGAAAAAGAAGATATGATACTTTCACTTGCAAAATATGTATATGAGACAATAAATATACGGAAAACGTCCATCATCGGTCCAAATTCTCAATCAATTAAAAATTAGCATGGGTTTTATGAGGAAAAGAGCATAGATAAAAAAAAAGAAGGGCTACATTTGGATGGTCAATCTCGACATTGTAATTATATGATGTGTTCGTATTGTAATGATAGGTTTTGATGTTTAGGCATAAATGATTATTTCATGGTCTATATGTTCTTTAGTATGTGTTTGTATTGATATGATGTGTGTCGATGTTACATACGTAAATATTTATATATAATTTATATGTACTTTGTTTTCTGTGTACTGTCCAAACCTTGGAGACGAACGACTGAAAAAAAGGCACATTACCCCCCTGTCACATGTACTTTAAGCTAATGACAAAGTGCCAAAGTGTCGCAAATCTCTTATTTGATTATGTTGTTTCAATTCTGTTTTTCCTTTCTGTTCCATTTTTTTATCTGTTTTGCACCATTTTGTTCTGATTAGTACAGGTCTACTATGTCACTAGAGCTTTTCAGCTAATGATATTAAACATTTCAGTGTTCAGTGTTCTCTCTCTCTCTCTCTCTCTCTCTCTCTCTCTCTCTCTGTGCCTTTCCCCATTTCTTGACACCCCTCTCTCTCACACTCTCTCGCATATCTCATCTTCTCCCCCCCCCCCTCTCTCTATTGCACTCTCTTTTTAATCTCGGTTAGCCGTCTGCTTCCCCAGCCAATCATCTCTCTCTCACTCTCTCCTGTCCCCTCTCTCGTTTCTCTCTCTCCTTTCTCCTTCCCCCCCTCTCTCTCTCCTTTCTCCTTCCCCCTCTCTCGTTTCTCTCTCTCCTTTCTCCTTCCCCCTCTCTCGCTTCTCTCTCTCTCCTTTCTCTCTCTCTCTCTCTCCTTTCTCGTTTCTCTCTCTCTCCTCCCCCTCTCTCGCTTCTCTCTCTCTCCTTTCTCCTTCCCCCTCTCTTGCTTCTCTCTCTCCTTTCTCTCTCTCTCTCCTTTCTCTCTCTCTCTCTCTCTCCTTTCTCTCTCTCTCTCTCTCTCTCCTTTCTCGTTTCTCGCTCTCTCTCTCTCCTCCCCCTCTCTCGCTTCTTTCTCTCTCTCCTTTCTCCTCCCCCCTCTCGCTCTCTCTCCTCTCTCTCACTCTTTCTCTGCCTCCCTCTCTGTCTCTCTCTCTCTCCCTCTCTCTCTGTCTCCCTCTCTCTCTCTTTCTACTTTCTCATCAATCGGCTGCCACGTTACTGGCCGCCGTGAAAGGTGAAGCCTAATTAACCCATGTTGTTCCAAGCGGACGTGCTATTGGTTGAGGCAACATTGCGCGGCTTCCGTTTGAAGCGCGGAGCTAACCCTTGCCTTGATCTGATAGGCCTGCTCTCCCCTGCTGAATGACAACCGAAGGGATTTAATTTCTTGTTTAGGGGGGGGGGGGGGGGGGGGGGGGGAAGAGGAGGAAGGATTTGAGGGGGGGTGGGGGTGGAGAGGAGTGAAATGGGGAACAAGCACGCATAAGAGCGCGTATTGAACTTTTGCGCAAAATACTCATGCATGGTAGCGCGCATGTGTCTTCAAGGGCAGTGCGCACACGTGACCAGCGATGCACACGCACCGTTTATTTATTTATTTATTTTATCTGTTTCACTGTCTTAATGTTATTGCCCCTTTTGGTATTCAGTTTTGTTTAAGAAACCGCTTCTTTTAATGGCTAGTGGTATTGTGAACAAATGGTCATAACGTTTGAGTGGTCTCTGTCTCTCTCTGTCTCTTTCTCTCTCTAACCTTTTCTCTCTTTTTTTTCTCGTTATTCCATTTCCTCAGTAAAATCGTCCTTTGTGTGTGTGTGTGTGTGTGTGTGTGTGTGTGTGTGTGTGTGAGAGAGAGAGAGAGAGAGAGAGAGAGAGAGAGAGAGAGGTTGGGCAAAGAATTAAATAGCTATAGCAACAACTGTTTCTCTCATGTGTCCCGTGATGTTTTAGAACTGACGTCCCCATGTTCAAAGCTGGATGCACGTGCGGGACCTCGGTCAGCTGTCAGGCAAGGCAAGCAGTTTATTTCATGTGCTAACTAGGAGCTTGAAAACATTACACACATGCTTCTTTTATACACATCATGCAGAGGGATTAATAAAACAGCAACACCCCCCCCCAAAAAAAACAACAGCAACAAAAACACAACAACAACAAAACAAACCAAAGCCCGACCGCACGAGCAGCAAACAAGCAATTACACATGGACATATTTTCCATCAACAGTCCGAATTCTATCGACCAGAAACACGTATGTAGGAGATAAAAGATTTAAATTTTAAAACTATTCTTTGGGTGTGTTGTTGCTTTTTTCTTTTCTTTTTTTTTTCAAAACAGTAAGTGGAGTTACATAGTCTGGGCGGGTTCTGTGATATTTTGGGAAAAAACAAAAACGATTTTGTCTGTTGTCAAAACAGTGCACAACGAACAAATACTGAAATACATCAGCAACGTCGCTTGTGGAACATTCATCACAAATTCTAGCACCACCAGAAACCGCTCAAAACCTCATGAAACGGACACAACAGAAACCCTAGTGCTTGCTCGAATTGAACTTGGAGCGCTCGTTTGCCCAATCCAGTGTTGTACCCACTAAGGCCACGAAACCACTATGAAGGTCAAGACGAACAGGGTGAACTATTCTGGCATGTATTTCATGTGTATGATGTGAATTTAAAAAACAACAACAACAACACGACAACCATACACCCCCCCCCCTTACCACGCACCCTCCTCCCCCCCTCGTCCCCCTATCCCCCCAAAAAACAACAACAAAAAAACAACAACAAAAAACAACAACAAAAAACAAAACAAAACCACACAACAAACCCCAGAACAAATCAAAACAGAAACAAAACAAAAAAACCAACAAAAACAACAAAAAAACCACACAACAAACCCCAGAACAAATCAAAACAGAAACAAAACAAAAAAACCAACAAACCAACAACAACAAACACTCCACCACCACCACCACCACCACCACCATCACAAAAAACACCAGCACTCCTATCAAATGACCGCAGTGTATTTTCATCACCGTCACCATCACCATAACTGGGAACTAAAAGCTTTTCGTGCGCGCACTTCCCCCCCCCCCAAAAAAAAAATGCCCCCCCTCCCCATGCTCCCCCCCCCCTCCACCCTTAACGCCTTCCCCTGTGTGCTTTTCTGCAGCCTTTCAGATTGCACGTGCAACCAATGCATCTGTTTGATGACGAACGCCAGGGGGGCCCTTTTGTCATGTGAGCGACCACCCCCCCCCAAAAAAAAAACAACAACAAAAAACCCAAAAAAACAAAACAACAACAAAAAAACAACAACAACAAAAAACAAAAAAACCCAGGGAGGTTTTGAACTGGTGTGTAGCCACCGCAGCGGGGACCTGACATCGATAGTGCCCTGTGGACTGCCTGCTGCAGGCACTGTGACAAAAACAGAAGCCGGTGTGTGTGTGTGTGTGTGCTTGCAACAGACCGTTGTAAGAGAGTTCCGCGGCCATCTTGGATCTTGTGCATGCGCATTTGACTTTTATATCGAAATCCAGCAATGCCAAAAGGCGATCGACATAGGCAAAAGCAGCAAACATGTGCTGTCCCCCCATTTCTTCAGTTGATAGCCTCCATTGCTACAACTAAACTCTGCGCAGTGAAGTGGCCATCATATACACAATAAAAAAAAAAGAAGAAAAAAACAGAAGAAGCAAAAATGTTCATTGTCAAAAACCAATTGACAACCTCGTTTCGAAAGGAAAATGTACATACAAAGATATCACTCACGCACGCATACACGTGCACACCTACTACCCATCCACACTCTTTCTCTGTTTCTCTTTATCGCTCTCTGTCTCACACAGCCACTCTCTGTCTCTCTCTTTCTCTGTCTCTCTCTCTCTCTGTGTTTACCGATTCATGTAATTATTTACTTACCCGAATTATCCTCTTATCAATCGCTCATGCACAATGCACGCTATTGTTTGGCTAGGCGATGTATGTGTATATCGGCAATTTTCCCCCATTGTACCCCCACCCCCCTCCCACTTTGGTGCATGGGCCGGCGGCTTTCACAACTAAACCTGTGTCTGTGCGTCTCTGTCTCTCTGTCTGTCTCTCCCTCTGTCTCTGTCTGTCTCTGTCTGCCTATCTCTCTCTGTCTCTGTCTCTCTCTGTCTTTCTCTCTCTATCTCACACACACACACACACACACACACACACACACACACACACACACATATATAAACACACACACATATAAACAAACACACACACACACAAACACACAAAGAGTGAGAGAGACAGACATAGAGACGCGTGCAGAGAAGCAGAGAGAGAGAGAGAGAGAGAGGCGCAGAGAAGCAGAGAGAGAGAGGCGCAGAGAAGCAGAGAGAGAGAGAGAGAGAGACGCCAAAGAAAAACAGCAGAGAGTTTAAAGTCCAAATAAAAGCGGCTTTTCCTGTAACAATTCTGCGGCTTCTAAACCGCCGCGCTGTGCACGTGCGCGCCGCTTGCTAACCCCCCGGAGAGGCAGTGAGGGGAAAATCGAATGGAGCCGGAAGATGTCCTGTTCCGCTGGAACCGCCTGCCTGACTTCCCCGTGCGTTCATGCTGCTTTAGCCCTTGTTTGACTGATTGATTGGTTGACATGGATACTTATATAGCGCCTATCCTCGGTCGAAGACCAAGCCCTAAGTGCTTTACAATCACGGGGTCATTTGCACACACAACAGGCTGTCTACCTGGGTAGGAGCCAACTGACGGCTGCCATTGGGCACTCATCATTCGTTTCCTGTGTCATTCACATACACACTCAAGACAGACATGTAACATTTCACGTGTATGACCCTTTTGTTTATTTGCCCCGCCATGTAGGCTGCCATACTCCGTTTTCGGGGGGGGGGGGGTGCACGCTGGGTATGTTTTTGTTTCCATAACCCACCGAACGCTTACATGGATTACAGGATCTTTAACGTGCGGATTTGATCTTCTGCCTGCGTATACGCACGAAGGGGGTTCAGGCACAAGCAGGTCTACACAAAATGTTGACCTGGGAGATCGGGAAAAAAAAAAAAATCTCCACCTTTTACCCACCAGGCGCCGTCACCGAGATTGGAACCCGGGACCCTCAGATTGAAAGTGCAACGCTTTAACCACTCGGCTATTGCGCTCCAATTTCACCGGGATGGGGCGTAGGGAGGGGGTGGGGGCTGGGGGCTGGGGGGCGGCAGAGAGAAACCTCATGGCCCAATGATGCTCTCACCGTTCGATGATTCCCTGGTCAGTCCATTAGTCTTGAAGCTTCCGTTTCCTCTTCTCTCGCCTTCCTTCCTTTCTTTCTCTTCAGTTATCTGTCTTTTCTTCGTGTCTCCTCATTTCTCCCCTCTTCTTCCATGACAGCCTGTCTCTTGTTAGTATTGGTCATGATTTTCATCTGGAGGGTTAATGGAAAAATAAAGAGTAAAACTATACGAAACATCTGCCTTTATACATATAGAACCTTGGCCTTCTTTCAATCTTCAGAACACACACACACACACACACACACACACAGACACACACAGACACACACAGACACACACAGACACACATAACACACACACACACACACACACACACACACACACACACACACACACATATATATATATATATATATATATATATATATATATATAATGTGTGTGTGTGTGTTCGTATTTGTTTTATATATACACCTGAATATATTTTTCTCTTTTCTTTTCTTTTCAATACACATGAATGAATGAATACCCAGATTCAAACACTCCACTGTTGGACGCTGTTCTTTCTCTGCCTCTGGACCTTGCATTTGGAATGAACTTCCCCTCTCGCTTCGTCAGGTCTCCGCACTCAGCTCTTTCAAGTCTGGCCTTAAAACCCATCTTTTTCCAAGATACCCTCCTTCCCCTGCCTCTTCCTTGTCTTCAGTTTTAGAGTTATGCATCCGTGTGAATGACTGGTGTGAAAGCGCTTAGATTTGTCTCTGCACAAGATTCAGCGCTATATAAATATTATTATTATTATTATTATTATGGTTGTGTGCCATAGACACGTGGTTTCAAAGAGTGGGAAAGTGTGTGTGTGAAAACTGAGGGTGGATAGTTCGAAAAGCTGGAAACAGTCATTTCAAGCATGCCCATACAGCCGCCATTCCAGATACTTACCGAGCCTCCCCCGGTGATGGCGTCATGGACAGGAAGGTCCTTCTTCTTCTTCTTCTGCGTTCGTGGGCTGCAACTCCCACGTTCACTCGTATGTACACGAGCGGGCTTTTACGTGTATGACCGTTTTTACCCCGCCATGTAGGCAGCCATACTCCGCTTTCGGGGGCGTGCATGCTGGGTATGTTCTTGTTT
>NC_134882.1:32829213-32846713 GCF_041734735.1 Babylonia areolata
GTTTTCATCTCAATTACAGAGAGTGGGGGGCGGGGGGGGGGGGGGGGGGGGGGTGGGTGGGCGGCAGGAGGGAGTGGAAGGGGGGAGAGAAAGAGACGGGTGGGCGAGATAGAGGGAGAGAGAGCGGAGGGGTGGGGTGGGGGGGGGAAGGTGGGTGGGTGGGTGGGTGGGGGGGGAGAGAGAGAACTCTGAATTCTTGATTCGTTTATTGTGCATCGGCTAATGGCGGGTTGGGGTCGGGGGGTCGGGGACTGGATATGAAGGGAGCTGCAATATGAAAACTATCAAATGCCAGCCATGACACTATTTGTTGCATGAAATACAAATTCCGACAAATTGAGAAAGACAGCGAAAGGAGGTGGGGTTGGGGTTAGAGATAGAGAGAGAGAGAGAAAGAAGAAGAAAGAGAAGAGAAGAGAGATAGAGAGGGAGAGAGAGTGAGGAAGAAAAAGAAGAGAGAGAGTTAGGAATAAAGAGAAGGGAGAGAGAGAGAGAGAGAGAGAGGGACAGGGCGAGAGAGAGAGGAAGAAGGAGAAGAGAGAGAGAGGAGAGAGAGAGAGGAAGAAAGAGAAGAGAAGAGAGGAAGAAAGAGAAGAGAGAGGAGAGGAGAGAGAGAAAGGAAGAAATAGAAGAGAGAGGGAGGAGAGAGAGAGAGAGAGAGAGAGGAAGAAAGAGAAGAGAGAGAGAGGAGAGAGAGGGGAAGAAAGAGAAGAGAGAGAGAGAGGAAGAAAGAGAAGAGAAGAGAGAGAGAGAGAAAGTGAGGAAGAAAGAGAAGAGAGAGAGGAGAGGAGAGAGAGAGAGGAAGAAAGAGAAGAGAAGAGAGGAAGAAAGAAAGAAAGAAGAGAAGAGAGAGAGAGAGAGGAAGAAAGAGAAGAGAAGAGAGAGAGACAGGAAGAAAGAGAAGAGAGAGAGGAGAGGAGAGAGAGAGGAAGAAAGAGAAGAGGAGAGAGAGAGAGAGAGAGGACAAGACAAGACAAATGGTTTGTTATTCATCGGCCTCAGGCCATTATACAAACACATGGGAATGGTAGGGGGCAGGGTTTGGTACGGTCAGAGAGAGAGAGAGAGAGAGAGAGAGAGAGAGAGAGAGAGAGAGAGAGTGTCAAGAAAGAATATAAAGCATCGTTGTGTAATCTTTTCAGTCCCACGCGTGCGTGAGTCTTTCAAAACACCCAGACAGTCGGAGAGAGAGAGAGAGAGAGAGAGAGCAGAAAGGGAAGTTCGAGCAAGACGCTCGCTGTACTGTGTTCTGCCAGAAGGGGTCTGACAAGGACACTGTCCTGTTAGTGTTCTGCCAGAAAGGGTCTGACAAGGACACTGTCCTGTGTTGTGCCAGAAAGGGTCTGACAAGGACACTGTCCTGTGTTGTGTTGTGCCAGAAAGGGTCTGACAAGGACACTGTCCTGTGTTGTGTTGTGCCAGAAAGGGTCTGACAAGGACACTGTCCTGTGTTCTGCCAGAAAGGGTCTGACAAGGACACTGTCCTGTTAGTGTTCTGCCAGAAAGGGTCTGACAAGGACACTGTCCTGTGTTCTGCCAGAAAGGGTCTGACAAGGACACTGTCCTGTGTTGTGTTGTGCCAGAAAGGGTCTGACAAGGACACTGTCCTGTGTTGTGCCAGAAAGGGTCTGACAAGGACAATGTTCTTTGTTCTGTCAGAAAGGGTCTGACAAGGACACTGTCCTGTTAGTGTTCTGCCAGAAAGGGTCTGACAAGGACACTGTCCTGTGTTGTGCCAGAAAGGGTCTGACAAGGACAATGTTCTTTGTTGTGCCAGAAAGGGTCTGACAAGGACACTGTCCTGTGTTGTGCCAGAAAGGGTCTGACAAGGACAATGTTCTTTGTTGTGCCAGAAAGGGTCTGACAAGGACACTGCCCTGTGTTGTGTTGTGCCAGAAAGGGTCTGACAAGGACACTGTCCTGTGTTGTGTTGTGCCAGAAAGGGTCTGACAAGGACACTGTCCTGTGTTGTGCCAGAAAGGGTCTGACAAGGACACTGTCCTGTTTTCTGCCAGAAAGGGTCTGACAAGGACACTGTCATGTTTTCTGCCAGAAAGGGTCTGACAAGGACACTGTCCTATTTTCTACAAGAAAGGGTCTGACAAGGACACTGTCCTGTTTTCTACAAGAAAGAGTGTGACAAGGACACTGTCCTGTTTTCTGCCAGAAAGGGTCTGACAAGGACACTGTCCTGTTTTGTGCCAGAAAGGGTCTGACAAGGACACTGCCCTGTTTTGTGCCAGAAAGGGTCTGACAAGGACACTGTCCTGTGTTCTGCCAAAAAGGGTCTGACAAGGACACTGTCCTGTTTTGTGCCAGAAAGGGTCTGACAAGGACACTGCCCTGTTAGTGTTCTGCCAGAAAGGGTCTGACAAGGACACTGTCCTGTGTTGTGTTGTGCCAGAAAGGGTCTGACAAGGACACTGTCCTGTGTTGTGCCAGAAAGAGTCTGACAAAGACACTGTCCTGTGTTGTGCCAGAAAGGGTCTGACAAGGACACTGTCCTGTGTTGTGTTGTGCCAGAAAGGGTCTGACAAGGACACTGTCCTGTTAGTGTTCTGCCAGAAAGGGTCTGACAAGGACACTGTCCTGTGTTGTGCCAGAAAGGGTCTGACAAGGACACTGTCCTGTGTTGTGCCAGAAAGGGTCTGACAAGGACACTGCCCTGTTAGTGTTCTGCCAGAAACGGTCTGACAAGGACACTGTCCTGTGTTGTGTTGTGCCAGAAAGGGTCTGACAAGGACACTGTCCTGTGTTGTGCCAGAAAGGGTCTGACAAGGACACTGTCCTGTTTTCTGCCAGAAAGGGTCTGACAAGGACACTGTCCTGTTTTCTGCCAGAAAGGGTCTGACAAGGACACTGTCCTGTTTTCTGCCAGAAAGGGTCTGACAAGGACACTGTCCTGTTTTCTACAAGAAAGGGTCTGACAAACGTTCCATTTTCATTAACAAATAGTAAAGAGTGGTAACTCTCTCCATTGACAAGGTACACAACCTCGAGAAAAGCACTGCTTACGCTGCCGATTCGGCCAGCACGGTATTGTAGCCAGTGCTGTCTGGAGGTTGTGCACTTTGTGAATGGAGAGAGTTACCACTCTTTACTATTTTTTAAAAAATCATTTCATCTCCTGGCCTCATTGTTTGTTAAGTTCCATTTTCATGTTGCTTTCTTGCTTGTTCCACCAGAATCTGGACCCAGAAAGAGAGAGAGAGAGAGAGAGAGAGAGAGAGAGAGAGAGAGAGCTCACAGTTCCCTGTTCACGTCGTTCACTGCTCTGTCTGTCCACAGCGCCGTGTGTTGTGTGGCAAATTTCTTCCACAGGCGCTGTAAACAGCCTAGTGGTTAATCAAAGCGTTGGACTTTCAATCAAAGAGTCCCAGGTTCGAATCCCGGGTCACCGCGCCCGGTGGGTAAAGGGTGTAGTGGAGATTTTTTTTTTTCCGATCACCCAGAGTGATGTGGAGTGATGGCCTAGAGGTAACGCGTCCGCCTAGGAAGCGAGAGAATCTGAGCGCGCTGGTTCGAATCACGGCTCAGCCACCGATATTCCCCCCCCCCCTCCACTAGACGTTGAGTGGTGGTCTGGACGCTAGTCATTCGGATGAGACGATAAACCGAGGTCCCGTGTGCAGCATGCACTTAGCGCACGTAAAAGAACCCGCGGCAACGAAAGGGTTGTTCCTGGCAAAATTCTGTAGAAAAATCCACTTCGATAGGATAAACAAATCAAACTGCACGCAGGAAAAAAATACCATAAAATGGGTGGCGGTGTAGTGTAGCGACGCGCTCTCCCAGGGGAGAGCAGCCCGAATTTCACACAGAGAAATCTGTTACAGGGGGTGATAAAAAGAAATACAAACACATGCACATACACACACATCATATATATATATATATATATATATATATATATATATATGTATATGTGTGTGTGTGTGTGTGAGAGAGAGAGAGAGAGAGAGAGACAGAGAGAGAGAGAGAGAGAGAGACAGAGACAGAGAGACAGAGACAGAGACAGAGAGACAGAGACAGAGGGATGAAAACTAACCTCCCAGGCAGCCTATTACGGGTTATGCCTACGTACACAAGTCTCAGCGGACAAAGGGTGAACATAAAACGTTCTGCCCCATCTGTCTGATGCCGATTTCACAGACCTGGACCGACACGGAAATAATGGTGGAGCTGTCAGAAACCTCGCCTGAGCACCAGACTGGAATTGTCAATGGAGTCAAAGTTAAAGTTTTGAAGACTAAGGGAGGGAGGGAGGATGGAAGGGGGGTGGGGTGGGGGGGGAGATCAAGACAACTGGACAGCTGCCATCTAAAGGTCTGCGTTAAAGGTATAGAAGAAAAAATGTTAATATATTTGTGCGACTTCCAAATAGGATAAGTAAAAGTTAACTCACTCAGTACGGCCAGTCCTCTCTTCTCCTCTACACAGACCTCTCGGATGTCCAGTGGGTGTCTGAATGACCCAACATTTAGCTTCCGTCGTCAGAATTGTGGTATTCTTTGTCAACATTCACGTCTTCAGTATAAGAGCCTTCGCTTGCAATATTTTGATGATGGTAATTGGGGTGAAACGCTGTTAACGTCATCTCTTTCGCCGTTCGTATGGAGAGAGTTAAGAACAATGATTAAGGAAAAGTCACGATGATTGGGCTTCTCTATTTAAAACAACACACACACACACACAAAAGATCTGAACTGAACTTCGTTTCAACTAGTTACAAATATTGAGATTGTTTGACCGTTTTTGCCCCCGCTGTATTGTCAGCCACACTCCGTTTTCGGGTGATGTGCATACCGGGTATATTCTTTTTTCCCCATTACCCACCGAACGCTGACATGGATTACGGAATCTTTAACGTGCATATTCAATCTTCTGCATGCGTATACACACGAAAGAGGGTTCCGGCACTAGCAGGTCTGCCTGTCTGTTGATCTGTATTTGTATTTGTATTTCTTTTTATCACAACAGATTTGTCTGTGTGAAATTCGGGCTGCTCTCCCCGGGGAGAGCGCGTCGCTACACTACAGAAAATTATCGGCGGCTGAGCCGTAATTCGAACCAGCGCTCAGATCCTCTCGCTTCCTAGGCGGATGCGTTACCTCTAGGCCATATATACACATACAGAGAGAGAGAGAGAGAGAGAGAGAGAGAGAGAGAGAGAGAGAGAGTTGACACTTCGACACTTTAAATGTCATTGGCCATGAGGTCCTTGTGACATGGGTGAATGTGTCAACATGTTTTCTTTTCATTGCATAACAAAAGGTTAGAAAAAAAAAACGAATGAATATGGTGAAATCATATACTGAAACAAGACAACAAAATTCATTCCTTCAAGAAAAATGGTAGCAACCAACAGGTCACTCAACACATTGTTATAGTTCCGTTTCATTCATCTATCAATAAAACAGATACCATCATTGCTTACAGAAGAAAATGTCAAACCTATCTAACCACGGATTTTGTAGCTGTTTGAAGTGATTTCTTCCCCCCTAATATTCAAAACTTCAGATGCAAATTTTGCCATCAAGTGTATCTCCTCGTGATCTTCTGATGCTGACATGATAAAGGGATTCTTTGTTTTCGCAACATCTGTACACAAAAATAACATATTGATTTCTCAAATCATCGTAAGATTTACAGTCAAACATATTAAACGAATTACATCATCAATATATATATATATAATTATGTGTGTGTGTGTGTGTGCGTGTGCGTGTGCGTGTGTGTGTGTGTGATAGAGAGAGAGAGAGAAGTGAAGTCAAAATGACTTTAAATGAAATAAACAGAAAGACTTTTCGTGACTTGGGTCAACAGCCCCTTTCATGACTATTGTAAAAAAATGAAAGAGAGATTAAAGAGAGAGAGAGAGAGAGAGAGAGGGAGGGGTAGATAGATAGATAGAGAGAGGGGAGGAAGAGATAGAGAGAGGGGAGGAAGAGAGAGAGAGAGAGAGGGGGGGGGGGAAGAGAGGAAGAGAGAAAGATGGAGTAGCGACAGAGTGACAAAGAAAACAGAGACAGATGGGAGAAAATAACACGGAAATGAAACGGCTTTGCTGTTGGACCTTCACCATGGCTTAACGCCACGCATGCGCACGCTGAACCCCCAGAGAGAGAGAGAGAGAGAGAGAGAGATAGATAGAGAGATCGAGAGAGAGAGAGTGAGTGAGGGTAACTTACAGAGAGGTGGAAGTTCTCTGGTTCCACTAGGAAAAGCCTGACTCTCTTCCCACATTTATGTCACTTTATCACTTGCTTCACTGCCGGGTGGTGTGTGTGTGCGTGTGTGTGTGTGTGTGTGTGTGTGTGTGTGTGTGTGTGTGGGAGGTGGGGGGAGGGGGGTCTGAGGGGGGTGGGCAGGTTAAAGAGAGGGGCCTCACAGTTCCTTGTTTATTTTCCTCTCCGTTCATTTGACCATGTACTGTGTGGGCTCTGTGTGTGTGTGTGTGTGTGTGCGTGTGCGTGTGTGTGTGTGTGTGTGTGTGTGTGTGTGTGTGAGTGTGTGTGTGTGTGTGTGTCCCTCTGTCTTTGTGTGTGTATCTCTGTATATATATATATATATATATATATCTGTTTGTCTGTGTGTCCATCTGTCTCTCCCTCTTTGCAGTTGTCTCAGTGAAGTGAAAATCGAGTTGTGCCATTTTTTTTTTTTTGTCGATGGATAACAATTAAAAAAGAAGAAACATTCACTTTAAAATAACTTCAATCGTTCCATTTGAGACGCTTTGCTGATATTATATTGCATTGCATTGCACTGCATTGCATTGTATCATATTTTGTCACAACAGATCTGTGTGTGTGAAACTCGGGCTGCTGTCCCCAGGGAGAGCTAACCGCTACAGTGAATTGCCACCCTGTTTCTTTTTCCCTTTTCTTTGCCTGCAGGTATATATGTTTTCCTATCAAAATGGATTTTCCTGCACAATTTTGCCAGCGACAACCCTTTTGGTTCTGTGGTTTCTTTTACTTGCGCTAAGTGCTTGGAGCCCACGGGACCTCGTCTTTTGTCGAATGACTTGCGAATACCGTGTGTCTTATTTATTTATTTATTTATTTTCAGTCCACCAGTGTGAACGAATTAAGAAGAAAGTTTCATGACTAAATATATTCGTCCTAGGTACTTACACAATTGTTGAAATGTTGAGATTGGAATTCTCACGAATAAACTTTTTGAAATGAAGCGTAAAATCAAAACATAACACCTCATTAGTTATTTTCTCCTAAATCTGGCTGATCAAAAACCGTCAACTGAAATCGCGTTGAACTCTGATAAAAGCGCGGCATTAGAAGCTGCCGAACGACCATGAGCAACCTAACCTTCAGAGCTGAAACAAACTCCATCGAAGACTACCCAGTTATCGTCGAATATTTCCTCTAAATCACCAGACCTTTAACATTGCTCCATTGATAATTGCAGTCTGGTGCTCAGGCAAGGCATTTGATAGCTCCGTCAGTACTTCTGTTTTGGTCTGGTTCTGTGAAACCGATATCAGCTGATAGGATATGGGCTTTCTTTTTTTTTTCACTCTTCGTTCACTTGGGGCTCGGAACATTCGCATTATCCTTGCAACCCCACATGTCAGTTTTAATATCTATCACACACACACACGCGTGCGCGCGCGCGCCCGCACACACACACACACACACACACACACACACACACACACACACACACACACACACACACACACACACACAGAAGCGGGTTATTAGAAAAAAAACCCCAACCCAAAACAGTATGAAAATAGAAATTTTGGTAAAAACCCCGTGGCTTCAAAAGACGTGTGTGTGTGTGTGTGTGTGTGTGCGTGCGTGCGTGCGTGCGTGTGTGTGTGATTGAACCGATTTCCACCAGTTGCATGCCGAATACTAATATTTCATGAACTGGAACTGTCGGGGTAAAAAAAAGTCTAAAATTCAAATAATTATGACGTTGACAACGTTTCTACTGATCCTTTCATCATTTTTAAAGATAAATGTATTTGCTGGAGACAATGTTTTGATCGAAATGCGAACTGAGCATGAAAGATTGTCCAATTACCCTATTTTTTTTTTTCTTTTCTTAAAATGTTGATGATAAATATTTACCATCGATAAACAAGTTCAACGCAAACTACCTTCTCACTACAGGCGGTCCAATTATTGTAGCATTTCTTTATTACTACTACTACTACTACTACCACTACTAATACTACTACTTGTCATTCGAATGAGACGATAAACCGAGGTCCCGTGTGCAGCATACACTTAGCGCACGTAAAAGAACCCACGGCAACAAAAGGGATGTTCCTGGCAAAATATCTGCAGAAAAATCCACTTCGATAGGAAAAAAAACCCAAATAAAACTGTACGAAAGAAAATTAAAAAAAAAAAGAAAAAAAAAAAAGGATGGAGCTGTCTGTGTAGCCTAGGGAGAGCAGCCTGAATTTCACACAGAGAAATCTGTTGTGATAAAATAAATAGAAATAGAAATACAAATAATAATAATAATAATATCATCATCATCATCATATTAGCTAACACTGCATGATCTAACTTTGTCCATACGAGAGAGAGAGATATAGAGAGAGAGACAGAGAAGGGGGAATGAAAGAAAGTAAGGGACAAAAGAAAGGGAAAAGAAAGTAGGGAAAGCAAAAAACAAACAACCCCCCACCGCCCCCCAAAAACAAAAAAATCGAAAGACCGAAGTATGGTAGGAAGTAAAGAAGGTAAGGAGGGAGGAAGGAAGGAAAGAAGGGAGGGAGGAAGGGAGGGAAGGAAAGAAGGAAGAATATAGGTGATAAAAAAGAAGCAAGACAGAAGCGAGTGATGAAAAACAAAAACAAAACAAAAAAACAAAATACCCCCCCACCCCCCCAAAAAAAAAAACAACCCCAACCAACCAACCAACCAACCATCCAAGCAAACAACCAAACAAACAACAACAACAAAAAACAGAAAAAAAGCTGCTTGAGAGAAATGAGCATTATAGTTGTATTTTTCCTTTCACAGAACAGAGCAAAATGAGTTGTGTTTTTTGTTTTTTCATAGCGAGTTATCTTTACGTTTCTTTCTTTCTTTTTTTCTTTCTCTCCTTTTTTTTCCCTCAGTCATCCTCGTCCATTATCGAAATTTGCGATAAGAATATCTCCCTTGGTGCCTCTAGCTCTACCCCTTCCCGAATAAACTCAAAGCTGTCCATGCTATCGCACACGTTATCCTGGCTGATTGCTTTTGTTATTATATGTTGTGTTATTTTTGTGGGTTTTTTTTTTATCTTATTTTATTCTTTTTATAGAATTCATAGCCCTGGCAGTGTATATCAGATTAGTTACAAGTTATTGTCCGATTTAGCAAGGAAAAAAACACACCCAAAACACCACACGTGCAAAAATATTCATATGCAAGCAATTACTCGCAACGTGCACATGCATACACATTCTCTCTCTCTCTCTCTTTCACTCCCACCCCCCCTCTGTCTGTCTGTCTGTCTGTCTGTCTCTCTCGCACACACATACACAAACACACACATACGTTGGCGTTCCCAGTATAACACATCGAAACATTCAAAACAGACAGACAGGCAGGCACTGACACAGACACAGACACAGACACACACACACACATACATACACACATACATACACACACACACACCACCACCACCACCACCACCACCACACCACACCACACCACACCACACCACACCACACCACACCACACAACACACAACACACACACACACACACACAACACACACACACACAACACACACACACACACACACACACACACACACACACACACACACACACACACACACACACGACACGACACGACACGACACGACACGACACACGACATCTTTCTCCTATTTCCACCGTTTGTTGTTGCTGTCGTTGTAGTAGTTGTCCTTTTAGAAGGGGGGAGGGGAGGAGATGGTGTGGAGGGAGGCCGCGGAGAAAGGGGGAAGGGAGAAGTGGGGGTGGGGGGTGGGGGGGGGAGGAGGTCACAGAACTGACACCAAACGTATCGAATCTTCCACTCCGTGTGTGATCGAGAGATGAGGAGGGCATAGGGCTGAAGTGCGTGCAGAGGGGGAGAAGAGTCCCTCAACTCCCATTACACCAGCCACTCCAGGGGAGGACACCGGAAGTGTAGGACACTCGTCGTCATCGGAACTGTCGCCGTGCTGCTTGTCATCCATCCGCTGATCTGTATCTCGCCCAAAACAGCACGGCACGCGAGACTCGACTCGAGTCGTTTCACTACTGCACGTGCACGCCGAAATGGTGGTGGTGGTGGTGGGGGCAACCCAACACACGGGATTGTTGGGGGAATCCGCGTGCTCTGTGGGCGGGATTCGCAGGGATTAGTTTCCGGTTCAGGCAGTTTCATTTTCAATTAGGCGTCAGAGCGTGAGAGACTGATCGACATACGCTGCACGATATCTTTGTAAAACACACGCACATGCACATGCACACGCACACACACACACACACAGATACAGACACACACACACAGACACAGACACAGACACACACACACACACACACACACACACACACACACACACACACACACACACACACACACACGGAAAAAAAAGAAAAGAAAAGAAAAAGAAGATGCCTGTCTAACGCACAAACTCTACATACAGGTCAGGCTTCGAAAACGGATGGTTGTTTTTTTAAATTAAAAAAAAAAAAAATTTTCTCAAGGCCTGACTAAGCGCGTTGGGTTACCCTGTTGGTCAGGCATCTGCTTGGCAGATGTGGTGTAGCGTATATGGATTTAACCGAACGCAGTGACGCCTCCTTGAGCTACTGATACTGATACTTCCCCCGTCAAACTGTGTAGATGACACAATGCTTTTTTTCCCATTTAGCCAATGTATAAGTCTGAAATAAAGCAAACACGTTCTGTAGCGGTTGCTCCAAAGTAATACAAAGGCACAAATTTCATGCCTTTCCGGAAATAGATTTGAGCAAACAGACGCACAAAGCTAAGTACAAAAGCAAACAAACAAACAAATATAACCAAAAAACAAAAAAAAACAAAAAAAACAACAACAAAAAAAACAAACAAAAAACAACCACACAAACATCACCAACAACTATATATATATATATATATATATAAAAGGACAGGTAGGCTGTCAGTTTTAGAACAACAACAAAAAAAATACAAATTTCATGGTATTATCCCCGAAACAATTGAAAATGTTCTTTAAGATATGGACCGGTTGATAAGTAATTACCGTCAAACCACATTGTAAATAAATGGGTGGTTTCATTTCAGTTCATTAACAAACAAATCAACCAGCAAAACAAGTGGAATGATGGCCTAGAGGTAACGCGTCCGCCTAGGAAGCGAGAGAATCTGAGCGCGCTGGTTCGAATCACGGGTCAGCCGCCAATATTTTCTCCCCCTCCACTAGACGTTGAGTGGTGGTCTGCACGCTAGTCATTCGGATGAGACGATAAACCGAGGTCCAGTGTGCAGCATGCACTTAGCGCACGTAAAAGAACCCACGGCAACAAAAGGGTTGTTCCTGGCAAAATTCTGTAGAAAAATCCACTTCGATAGGAAAAACAACTAAAAAAACTGCACGCAGGAAAAAAATACCAAAAATGGGTGGCGCTGTAGTATAGCGACGCGCTCTCCCTCGGGAGAGCAGCCCGAATTTCACACTGAGAAATCTGTGGTGATAAACAGAAATATAAACACAAATACAAAAACATTAAAAAGTATATAAACAATTGACAAACAAGCTAATGAATAAATACACGCTAATACAATCAAACAAAAAGAATGCGGTAGTTCCCCAGGGATAAGATAAGATAAGAATAACTTTATTATCTCCAACTGGAGAAATTTCGTCAGGTGCATTATCACAACATAGACAAGTAAACAACATGGGGACCATAACTGTAAAAGTCAACAACAGCTTTTACGAATATTACGAAGACACAAATGTAAAAAAATATCACATCCACCGTTTCATACATACATCCACACACTGCAGGTAATAACTAGTATTCTTAATGTAAAAAAACAGAAAGAATTAAGAAACATTATTTGAATATAATTATAAACATAGCCTACTATACTGCACATTGATTATAATAGACAGATAAGATAAGAATAAAGATAAATTGCGGAAAACCGCAACCAGAAGATAAGAAGAAAGATAAATTGCGGAAAACCGCAACCAGAAGATAAGAATAAAGATACGCGCAAAGCCTAACTGACTGTCCCGGACAGGACGATTTCACTTCAGCTCATTAACTCCTCAGTGACGGAGAAGATCAGCGCTTCGTCGTTCGGGAAAAATGAAACGGGGGAACTAAACGGCCTCATCAAACTTTTCGCAAACCGCCATGGTGGCTCCACTGATACCGTATGTCACCACAACTTATTTCCCTCCTTCAAAACTCCTCCCCTACCCCCCTACCCCTACCCCCACCCCTCCCCCCCCCCATCCCCATTAAAACGACCCAGTCCGAGGGGGGAGGAGATTGTCAGTTCAACCGAAAACAGCGATCTCGGAAGATCTTTGGAAATTGCCTTGTTGTTCGGAAAGGACATCGCTGCGGCCGGCCTCGGTGGTCGTCTTGGCAATAAAACAAGGAAACTGAAAGCAAATCGACGTGTAGCCCGAGCCAGCAGCTCTTTGAACAAAAATCGGAATCATCAGGTTTTTCTTTTCTGTTCCTGTTGTCTGTACCTCGGTGAAGAGAACTACGACACGACAGGCCCCACTGTTCGTATTATTTCTTCGCGAACCTTAGTGCCAGCCAGTCGCGAGAAATGAAGGCATCAGAGTAAAGGGGGAAACTCTCAAATTAATGCGCAAAAATATGTGTATGGTTTTACGTGGTTGACTCCTCCCAGCCTCCCCAGTGTGTGTGTGTGTGTGTGTGTGTGTGTGTGTGTGTGTGTGTGTGTGTGTGTATGTGTATGTGCGTGCGTGCGTGCGTGCGGTGTGTGTATGTATGTGTGTGTGTGCGTGCGTGCGTGCGTGTGTGTGTGTGTATGTGCGTTTGTGTGTGTGTGTGAGTGCGTGCGTGCGTGTGTGTGTGTGTGTGCGTGTGTGTGCGTGCGTGTGTGTGTGTGTGTGTGTGCGTGCGTGTGTGTATGTGTGTGTAGGTGTGTGTGTGTGCGTGCGTGCGGTGTGTGTATGTGTGTGTGTGTGTGTGCGTGCGTGCGTGCGTGCGTGTGTGTGTGTGTGTGTGCGTTTGTGTGTGTGTGTGTGTGTGTGAGTGTGCGTGCGTGCGTGTGTGTGTATGCGTGTGTGCGTGCGTGCGTGTGTGTGTGTGTGTGTGTGTGCGTGTGTGTATGTGTGTGTGTGTGTGCGTGCGTGCGGTGTGTGTATGTATGTGTGTGTGTGTTCGTGCGTTCGTGTGTGTGTGTGTTTGTGAGGACAGGATGGGAAAATAAACCCAGGATTACACACCACTGGCTCTGAACGCTGGAAAATAAACGAGGGCGGAATGCGGGCTTCAGCCAATCAGCATCGTGGCGTCAGCCATTGACGACAGGGAGATCGTGTCTTCCATCCCCTATCTCTGTCTCTGTCTCTCAGTCTCTCCCTCTTGTTTTGTCTGTCTGTCTGTCTGTCCCTCCCTGTCTCTGTCCGTCTCTTTATCTCTCACCCACCGCCCTCTCTCTTCCCTTCTATCTCTTTTCTCTCTTTGCCTGTCTGTCTGTTTGTCTCCTTTTCTCTTCCCCTCTTCTCTCTCTCCATCTCTCTCTCTCTCTCTCTCTCTCTCTCTCTCTCTCTCTCTCTCTCTCTCCCTTCTCTTTCTGTCTCCCTCTCTGTCTTCACTCTTCCCATTGGTTATCATAATCCGTTTCCTCCCCATTTTTGCCGTGTTGCCCGTGTGCATAGGCCGATGGACTAACAGTCAGATTCCTCTTCGATAAGTTCATGAGTTCCCGTCTTGACAGGCGCAATAGCCGAGCGGTTAAAGCGTTGGACTTTCAATCTGAGGGTCCCGGGTTCGAATC
This sequence comes from Babylonia areolata, assembly GCF_041734735.1. Classification (NCBI taxonomy): domain Eukaryota; kingdom Metazoa; phylum Mollusca; class Gastropoda; order Neogastropoda; family Buccinidae; genus Babylonia; species Babylonia areolata. Next base: position 32,843,223 of record NC_134882.1, read on the forward strand.
TCGGTAACGGCGCCTGATGGGTAAAGGGTGGGGATTTTTTCGATCTCCCCGGTCAACATATGTGCAGACCTGCTTAGTGCCTGAATCCCCTTCGTGTGTATGCGCAAGCAGAAGATCAAATACGTATGTCAAAGATCCTGGAATCCATGTCAGCGTTCGGTGGGTAATGGAAACAAGAACATACCCAGCATGCACACCCCCGAAAACGGAGTATGGCTGCCTACATGGAGGGGTAAAAAGGGTCATACACGTAAAAGCGTGGGAACGTGGGAGTTGCAGCCCACGAACGAAGAAGAAGCAGAAGAAGAAGAAGAAGAAGAGTTCCCGTCTTCACTCTTTTCTCTCCTGCCGCACACAGCCACACCGGGTCAGGGAGCCTGTTGACAGTGAACCTCACGTTGTGTTCATGAAACATCATAGAAAAAAAAGGCTGTTGGCTGTTGGCGAAAGAGACCACTGCTGGTGTGCTGGCCATGGGTCAATGTCTAAAATTAGGTGGATAGCGTATGCCTTATTTCAGCCCCGTTGCTAGCTGAAGCCAGCAGAAGTGTTCTGTCAGCCATTTTGCTACTCGTGTGAGTAGAGCCGCGAAGCGATAACTTAATATAATTTTATGTAGCCGAGCGCTCAGCTGGTTTCACGGCACGCTTTCACTTGCTCGCGGCGTTAGTAAAGTAGGCATTCCTGTGTGTGCCCCCACAAAACGTTTGCGCTGTGTGTCACTGCACTGTTTTCCTGTAATTGGAAAATAAACCATTTGGCAGGTATCAACCAAGACACAATATTTGGTATGTCGTGAGGGCAAGCATAACACGATTTCATCGAAGATACACGATTAAAGTTAAGAAACTACCACCAGTTAGCAGACGACTTCTCAACGGATTGACAGCTGGATACGAGTGTCAATATGGCGTCCAGTTGGCTTCAGCTTTCCTGGCCAATCAGCTATCCATCTATTTTTAGATCACAGGCCATGGGTTCACTGGAAGTATTCTTTCTTTCCCAACAATTTTTTTTTTCAGACGAAGGTTTACAGATCCGAAATTTAAAAAAAGCAAAACAAACTGTATGCATTAGGAGTAAAGACGTAATGATGTTCTTAATATTGACAGTTCCACAACAACACAATGTAGGCAGAACAATACATATTCAAGAACGTATTGATTCCATGGTTACCTTGTGTAGCTTAATCTTGCATTTACCATGTACGTGATGCCCATTGTTGCACAAATTTGTTACGTTCCACAGTTAAGCTACAAACATACTGGAAGTATTCTGGTTCTGTATCCCCCAAGTCAACGTCCGAGACCGATGGATGAGTGTACAACACACTGATATCCTCAGAATTGTATCATTTGTTTGTATCCCCCATGTCAACGTCCGAGACAGCACACTGATATCATCAGAGCTGTATTATTTGTTTATGTTTCCCAGAGGTGTCCCAGTGAGATACTTTTCATGGAGTTTGCGTGGGGGTGGCGGGGGGCGGGAGAGAGAGTTGGGGCGGGGGGGGGGGGGGGGGGCAGGAATGATACAGCCAAGGCAAACGCGCATTGGTGGTGCTCCTATCCAAACACCCTGTATAATGCATGTAAGCTCTTGAGTGCTACTGAAAATTCTAAATCGTCGATCCAGGTGTACTGTGTCAAAGCTCATTATCATCGATTAATCACAGTAAACATATTTCTCTGTTCAAAGATTCAAGAAAAAAACAACAACAGAAATTAAGAAAGTAAAAGCGCATCCCAAGGCACCGAAAGGTTACTGGGGGTGTTTCTACATGTATGCTAACCATTGAAGACAACAGGCCTACCAGATGCTTCTGCCCTCGGTAGCTGTGAAAAATGTTTTACTGACTGCTGATGGGGAGTGATGGAGTCTCCCGTCGGATCGACGGATGAGTAGGCACGCTTTTCTGTCGGTGTGTGTCCTCATATGGGAGAAGAGGCCGATTCTGGATGCGCAGCGCTTCCCACAGGTGTTGCAAGGGAAAACATCTCCAGAAGTCGAGCCCTGCTTCCTTCGCTCACGCTTCTCCTTAATGGCCAGCGTTCTCTTGTTTTCAAACGTCTTTATGCCACCAGAGCACAGCATCCTCCAGCGAGAGCGGTCAAGGGCATCAGTTTCCCAGGAAGCGATGTCTATGTCACAGGCTTTGAGGTTTGTCTTCAAGGTGTCCTTGAAGCGCTTACAGGGTCTTCCAAGTTCGCGGTGGCCTTTCTTCAGCTGGCCATACAAAAAAAGCATCTTCGGGATCCTGCTGTCTGTCATGGGGAGTGGAACACACTATATTCCAGTCGTCAAGTCGTCAACGCATACCACAACGCCACGACGGCTATCAATTATGGCTGAAGCTTGCATATCGCCCTCATTCGTATCGAATGTTCAGCACCAGTGCTGTGATCCTGCTTTGTTTTTCCAGCCAGCCCTGTGTCCCATTGCGTAGCCCACCTACGCACGTGGGCACGATTCTTTCGCTTTTATTTTCATTATTAAACTCATCTGTTCAGGTAATCTTCTGCTGGAAGTGTAATCGTAGGGAAGCAGATCTTCGGTCAGAGCACTTTCATTTTCAGGAAGTTTCCTCGTCATGGAATATAACAGCCATTATCTGTTCGTCGTGGTTTTTTTCTCTTCTCTTGTGAAATCATCCTCGCTCATCTGTTTTTCTGTCGTTAAGTGAGGTTTCATGTATACTTCGCCTGCATGTGTGTGTGTGTGTGTGTGTGTGTGTGTGTGTGTGTGTGTGTGTGTGTGTGTGTGTGTGTGTGTCTGTCTGTCTCTCTCTCCTCCCTCTGTCATACACATATTCAAAACAGATATTCATTCACTGTAGAATTAAGTCCCATTAATGACTTGACCCGCATGCAATTCAGTTTAATTGAATTCAAAACCACTTTATTACTCCACATGGAAATTAACGTGTGCAATCACAGGCTTCCTGTAGACACCAACATAAGAATGAACATACGCACCATAAAAAGCACTAAAACAAGTCAGATGAAAACTCACAGCAGTTGACGATAAACTAAAACAACCCCTCCCCCCCTACACACACATGTGCGCACATTAAGACAATTAGGAATTGCATAACCATGTATAGAAACAGAAAACATCCAGCAAGTAAAATGTACATTATTTAAAACCATACCCCCCCCCCCTCCACACACACACGTTAATACAAAGCATTGTGTTGCAGCAATGTAAAACAAATAAAAACGTCCAACAAATAGATCGTATATAAATGTAAAATGCACTCACACACACACACACACACACACACACACACACACACACACACACACATGTATGGACACATGTACGCCCGCACCCGCTCACAACATATATCACGCCAATAAAATCAGTAAACTAACATAAAGGCACATGGAATCCATTAAATCACAAACACGTACACACAAAGCAACGCTTGCCTGTGCTCTGCCGCACAGTCCCACCCAGAATGTCTGTGCCCAGGCAATTCATGCTAAAAA
>NC_134882.1:32854213-32856713 GCF_041734735.1 Babylonia areolata
TCCACCGCACAAAAACTCCGATTTCACGTCACCAAAACACAGATGAATGGGGAAACGAATCTCATGATATTAAAAAGAAAACAATAACAGTTAAAAGATATTATTTTATGGCAGAGCTGTTTGTTCCTGCTGCTTGACGTTATCCATGGGCAGGTCACGTCAACACGGCATCTGTACCCGATACTTCATTCTAAAACTGCACCATCCTGTCATATTCTTTTGTTTCTCAAGGAGGCGTCACTGCGTTCAGACAAATCCATGCACGCTTCATCACCTCTACTAGGCAGATGCCTGATCAGCAGCATAATACAACGAGCTTCGTCAGGTCTGGAGTGCATGCAAAAATAAATAATTTTCTCCTCCTTCTTCTTCCACTTGACGACCAGCATCAGTATGTTGATGAAAGTTGTCGTGTTGTGGGACGTTGCTGTTGGGCGCAGTTTAAGTGGTCTGCCGAGGGATGTACTCTGAAATGATAGGGGAGATGGGCCGGGGCGCAGTCAACTGGTGTGTTCGCATCTCCAGCTTGGCCAATCCGGTTACCGTTGCGGTCCCCGGGAATACACCCAACCGGCAGAGTCCTAGCCTTCTACGACACTATTTACCAGTGGAAAAAAACAACAACAAATAATAAAAGAGGGTGGGGGTGGGGTGGTGGGTGGGTGGGTGTGGGGGGGCGGGGGGGGGGCTTGCTGGTAGTCAGGCGTGTTTGTGGGTGGTGGGTGTGTGTGGGGGGGAGTCTACTCTGTTGTGTCACAGGCAGGAGGCCAGTCTGAACTTGAAGCAGTCCAACAACTCTGCTGTGACGGACAACTTCCTGGGGCAGAGCGTTGCATTCCGCGATGGTGCGGGTGGGGAAGAAAGTCATCTGTCTGTACTGCGTCCTGCAGGCAGGGATGTCGTCGTTGCAGGCGTTTTGTTTTTTCCTGGAGCTCAGCCTGCTTTCTGATGGTCTTGGTAGGCAGACCGAGTTGATGTGTGAATCCGCAAAGTCGGTCTGCTGAATTCAGCTCGGAAGGCCGCGCGCTCGCCCGCCGGGCAGGGGGAGATCGCAGATAATTGTAATTATTCTTCAGTTATATCCACATGTGACTTGGGCAAGACACTCTCCACTGTAATCAAATTCTGGCCCAAATAGTCGGGACAGCAGTTTCTTCCTCTGCTGTTCTGATGATCATAGTCGGACACAACTGCCTATTATACATGTCCACATTCAGACACATTCTTCACATACACAAGACGACCGAACTTGCAACAAAAACTGTGGATGTTTTTGTGTTTTTTTTTTTTTTTGGGGGGGGGAGGGGGTGGGGAAGCTAAGAAGCCAACTTGTAGAATCGCTGTAGGGTCTGGTGCTTCCATTGGTCTTAAGTGTTTATTGAGAGCAGGTAGACAGATAGACAGAGAGAGGGGGCGGAAAAGAGAGAGAGAGAAAGAGAGGGGAGAGACAGAGAGTGAGAGTGAGAGAGAGAGAGAGAAAGAGAGAGAAAGGGAGAGAGAGTGAGAGAGAAAGAGAGAGGGGAGAGAAATAGAGAGAGTGAGAGAGAGAGAGAGAGAGAGAGAGAGAGAAAGAGAGAGAGCCGGCACTCAGGATAGAAAAAAAGCTGTAAGAAAATATTCACGCTGGCATTCAGTTCGATTGAAATTTGAACGAGAGATCGTCTAACAAGACAATAATAGACAGGAGAAGAAGTATTAAGTTCAATAATTTGAAAATAAAAAAAAGAAACCGCAAGAGGCACATCAAAAATAGAATGACAAAATCATGAATTAAAGAAAGAAAAAAGTGAGAAAAAAATAGTAAAAAAGATACCGTGGAAGAGAAAACATAGGAGGAGGAGGAGGAGGAGGAGGAGAAGAAGAAGAAGAAGAAGAGGAAGAAGAGGAAGAGGAGGAAGAGGAGGTTTAGACAAAAGACCAGGGGACTAGAGAGACTGACAGGCAGACAGGCATTCACCCCAGTTCAAGAATAACACTGAACATCCATTTTCTTTGCAGAAGAAAAAACATCGAATTAGATTTTAACTCATTTGAAAAAGGGAGACGAGAAAAGAAACAAAGAAACAAAGAAAGAAAGAAAGAGAGAGAGAAACGCTCAAAAGAATAACAGGGCAGGGCAGAAAGAAAGAAAGAAAGAGAAAAGAAATAAAGAAAGAAAGAAGGAGAAAAGAAAGAAAGAGAGAAAGAAAGAAAGTGAAAAGAAACAAAGAAAGAAAGAAAGAAAGAGAAAAGAAACAAAGAAAGAAAGAAAGAGAAAAGAAAGAGAGAAAGAAAGAAAGAGAAAAGAAACAAAGAAAGAAAGAGAGAGAAAAGAAACAAAGAAAGAAAGAGAAAAGAAACAAAGAAAGAAAGAAAGAAAGAGAAAAGAAACAAAGAAAGAAAAAAAGAGAGAAAAGAAACAAAGAAAGAAAGAAAGAGAGAAAGAAAGAAAGAAAGAAAGAGAAAAGAAACAAAGAAAGAAAGAAAGAGAAAAGAAACAAAGAAAGAAAGAAAGAGAGAA
>NC_134882.1:32871713-32874213 GCF_041734735.1 Babylonia areolata
TGTGTTGCTGGCTGTAACCACAGTTGTCGGCCAGAAGACATGATACGTCCAACCTCTTGCAGTCTGTCGTTTCCTCACTAGCAGATCAGTGTTTATAGCTCTTTTTCAGTCAGACTTTTTAATTTAATTTAATTTAATTTAATTTAATTTAATGTAACATCAAGGACTAAACCAAATCACAGCATCCCTCGTCCCCACCCTGCCCATTTCCACCTCCCCTCCCCTCCCCGTCTTTTTCCTCTTCCCCCTGCCCCCCTTTCCTCTCACTAGATTCTCTCTCACTTCCTTCACCCATCCACCTTTTCCAACCAGCAGTGAACTGTTCTCAAGACAAGTGAATTTTTTTCAACAGCCAGAAAATTGCACTTGTGACTGCTGCGATCTTCAGTTGCTTTGAAGACTCTACGAGTCGAAGTACTCAACTTCTCTCCCAAGTGGTTAATAATTTTTTCCTCTTGTTTTTTGTATCCTGTTTTGAAAGAACCCAGGCAGTCAAACCCCTTTTTATACCCTTAATTTGATTTAATTATTATATCTATATAGCGTAGAATCTTGTGCAGAGACAAATCAAAGCGCTTTCGCACCAGTCATTCACACACGTTTATTTCACAGGAACTGCTTACGACTTTAGAAACAGAATGAAATGGTGATGAAGATGAAGGAAATATAAAAGGAAGGAAATGTAGAAAGAGAAGGAAAAGTATGGAACTGTTCCAACAGACTCTAATCTCCAGTGTTCTTATCGATTCGAAGAGTTGTGCGATCCGTCACTGACGAGGTGGGGCTGCCCCACACTCAAAGACAAGACAGCGGGCAAAGAAACAACCAAATCTTTATTTGTATTTGTATTTCTTTTTATCACAACAGATTTCTCTGTGTGAAATTCGGGCTGCTCTCCCCAGGGAGAGCGCGTTGCTGCGCTACAGCGCCACCCGTTTTTTTGTTGTTGTTGTTTTGTTTTGTTTTCCTGCGTGCAGTTTTATTTGTTTTTCTTATCGAAGTAGATTTTTCTACAGAATTTTGCCAGGAACAACCCTTTTGTTGCCGTTGGTTCTTTTACGTGCGCTAAGTGCATGCTGCACACGGGACCTCGGTTTATCGTCTCATCCAAATGACTAGCGTCCAGACCACCACTCAAGGTCTAGTGGAGGGGGAGAAAATATCGGCGGCTGAGCCGTGATTCGAACCAGCGCGCTCAGATTCTCTCGCTTCCTAGGCCACAGTTACTGGTCCACAGTTAGGGAATTTCTTTTCTTTTTCTTTCTTTCTTTCTTTGTATTCTCCAGAAAGAAGTGACGGGGGATGGATGATGGGAAGGGGGTGGAAGCTTGTAAGAAAACAAAACAAACAAACAAACAAACACCTGACACGCATGACTGAACATTTTCGCACCATTATTGGTCCGTGCGATGCCTTGGTTACTGCGTTAATTAAATCTACTTGCATCTTCATACACGTTTTATAACAACAATGATAATAATAATAATAATAATAATAATAAGAATAGTAATGTACAATTTATATAGAGCCCTTTCTCTCTAAGAGCTCACATGGCGCTTTACATGAAAGAAAAATGTTACAAGTTACATAAAACATTCATGACCACTCTTTCTCGACCCCCCCCCCTCCCCCGCCCCCCCCCCCCCGCCCCTCGCCTCCCCCCCACACTCTCCCTTTCCCACTCTTCATACATCCGAAGTGAGTTGACATATGTATTGTTGGAGAACAAGGAAGCTGAGAGTGCTATAGCTAGGTTTTAAAAAGATGAGTTCTTAGTGTTGAGCGAACAGCAGAAATAGAAACAGATGCACGGATATGATCATGAAGGTTGTTCCAGCTGTGAGGAGCAGCAAAGAAGAAAGAACGTTCACCGAAGGTTCTTGTATTGACACGAGGAAGTTTCAAAAGGTAACAGAGGAAGAACGGAGATTTCTTGCGGGGAGTGTAAACACTGATAAGGTCAGAGAGATATGTAGGTCCTGCGGAGTCGCAACTTAATGCTGCAAAGCTCCAGGAGCCAGTTGCATTGCTTGGTTCTAACGTTTTGACAGTTACACATGACTAAATGCCTACGCTGACCGAACTACGCCATTGATCAGTTCCATACTACACATAGTTAGTAGCGGGTTACGACCATACTAGGCTCTTCCATCCGAGCAATGCAGCTGGCTTTTGGCCTCCAGACTTCGAGAGGGCTGCAGCACAAATTTGGTCAGCAACTGATCGTATCGTGGATGTGAACTGAACAGACCATTTTTGAGTTCGTTACACACCACATATACAAGACGGAGAGTGCAAGATCGGCTTTATCTGTCTGTCTCTCTCTCTTTGTCTTTCCTCTCTCTCTCTGTTTCAGTCTCTCTGTCTGTCTCTGTGTCTGTCTCCCTCTTTCTCCCTCTCTAGTTGTCTCTCTGTGTCTGTCTCTATCTCTGGTTAAAATACAGATGGATGTTCACAGATTACCCTATAATGCATTCAAAACATGTTATGCCAAGTAAGC
>NC_134882.1:32879213-32881713 GCF_041734735.1 Babylonia areolata
CGAAACCACAGAACTGTTTTGTTGTTGCTTTTTTGGGGGGTGGGGGGGGCGTTGTGGGGGAGGGGGTCACCGGGAAGGAGGGGGATGCGGGGGGGGGTGTTGTGGGGGAGGGCTTATTAAATGCCCTACCCCCCCCCCACCACCACCACCACCCTCTCCCCCACCCCCCAACACACGCCATCATAGTTCAGGAAATGCCAAGGAAGCACCTCTGACATAATCCCCTAGAGACAATGGTCTTAACATATTCAGCCCCAGAAATTGCGCTGGCAAGGTTATCTTTTTGCCTTCCGCATACATATCATTTTTAAAGTGCACACGAGATTAGAAAAAAAAAAAGAAAGAAAAAGAAAAAGCCCAACAAGAACGTGATTCCAACACAGATACATGTTCATGATGTCTCATCTCATCTATCCCTTGACCCGTGGGTGGGTCGTTGGGGCACCATGGATGACTGCCTGGTCAGCTCGCGCCACCTGCCTCGGTCCTCAGCGGCCCTTTGAGTTGTGGCAAATGGCAGGCCCGTCCACTCTTTGATGTTGTCCTCCCACCGCTTTCTCTGTCTGCCTCTCTTCCTCCTTCCTTGTACGGTACCCTGCAGGATGGTCTTGGCTAGGCCGTCTGATCGTGTGACGTGTCCATACCAGCGGAGCTTGCGTTCCTTCACTGTGGTTAGCAGGTCTTTGAATGGGCCAATGGCGTTTTGGACTCTTCTTTTCACTTCCTCATGATGTACACGAGATTAATTAAAAACACCAACAGCAACATGATTCTAACACAGATAGATGTTTATGATGTACATGAGGTTAAGAAACAACAACAACAACAAACATAATTCTAACACAGATATAGATACCTCTAACCTTATCTAGAGACACTGATCAAGCGAAATGGTAAAAAAAGAAAAAAAGAGACGAGCTACTTCTCCCGTCCTTGGAAAAAATAAAACCCCAAAAAACCAACAAAAAACCCAAAAACAAAACAACAACAACAACAAAAAAAACCACAAAAACAAAACAAACCGTCTTCACCTCCAGAACGCAATTGAAACAGAGCACAGAAGACATATAATATTAAGTTCATGCCGAGTAAGAAAATTAGTTTGTAAAAGATTTTTACAAAGAAACGGGGGAAAAGAAAAAAAGAATCTAGTGATTAGGTTCGGTTCGGTATAAAAATGATAAGATGAAGGAAAAAAAAAAAAAAAAAAAGAATAGAAGAAAGACATACCAGAGAAAAATAAGTGGAGAATGAAAGCCAAAGGGAATTACTGGCACCGAATTTGGACGGCGTGTGAATACTTCGACAATTACCTGTTTGCTTATTATCTTATTGAATAGCTGGCTGTACGTTGTTGAACTTTCATTTTATTTCGTTTTGGATTGCTGTTTCGTACATGTATGCTTTTTTTTTCCCGGCATGTGGCGATCTCTCAACTTGCACATTGGATCTGTGCGTAGGTCAGACATAAGATCTTCCCTACTCCCCCCGCCCCCCCCCCCCCCCCCCACACCCCCCCCCCCCTCTCCCGCTTCCCTTATTTTAAAAGAAGCATATGTAGTGTAGCATGTATTGATAAGTCCGCATGCTTTGACCCCTCCTGGAAACTGACACTGGAACTGATACTGTTACTGACACTGAAACATTGACACTGACACTGAAACACTGAAACTGACACTGAAACATTGAAACTGACACTGAAACATTGAAACTGACATTGAAACATTGAAACTGATGCTGACACTGATACTGACACTGAATCTGACCCTGAAACTGATACCGACACTGAAATTGGCACTGAAACACTGCTACTGACACTGAAACACTGCTACTGACACTGAAACTGTCTGAATATCTCTCTGTCCGTCTCTCTCTCTCTCTCTCTCTCTCTCTCTCTCTCTCTCTCTCCCCCTCCTCTCTCTCTCTCTCTCTCTCTCTCTGAACACACGTAGTTATGGAGATGCACGTAGTTATGGAGCATGTATGTCTGAGAGTGTGGGAGGGAGAGCACGCGCTTTGTTCAGTCTTCCCAGCTATCAAGTTCCAGCAGAAAAAAACCACAACAACAAACAAACAAAACAGCAAAAACATGACCAGTTGAAACGAAGAGAGCGACCGTACGTCGTCAGTTTTGAACGGACTCAGCCGCATTATAATAATTATCACACTCACTCAGTACGGCCAGTCCTCTCTTCTCCTCTACACAGACCCCTCGGATGTCCAGTGGGTGTCTCAATGATCCAACCTTTAGCTTCCGTCGTCAGAATTGTGGTATTCTTTGTCAACATTCACCTCTTCAGTATAAGAGCCTTCCGCTTGCAGTATTTTGATGATGGTAATTGGGGTGAAACGCTGTTAATGTCGTCTCTTTCGTCGTTCGTATGGAGAGAGTTAACGATTCGGTGGAAGATGTACACTGTTCCATTCATTAAATCTTGCCCACTTTTTTTTGTTTTCGCTCAGTTATTTTCTGTCTGTTTCCATTCAGTATCTAACTCAG
>NC_134882.1:32884213-32894213 GCF_041734735.1 Babylonia areolata
TCCTTTTGGTTCTTCCTGTCAATGAGGTATCTCCCTTCACTCACCTTCCTACTCTGTCTACTCCCTTCTCCCCCCTCTCTCTCTCCCTTCAATCACCTTCCTACTCTCTCTACTCCCTTCTCCCCCCTCTCTCCCTTCAGTCACCTTCCTACTCTCTCTACTCCCTTCTCCCCTCTCTCTCTCTCTCTCTTCAGTCACCTTCCTACTCTCTCTACTCCCTTCCCCCCCCTCTCTCTCCCTTCAGTCACCTTCCTACTCTCTCTACTCCCTTCTCCCCCCCTCTCTCCCTTCAGTCACCCTCCTACTCTCTCTACTCCCTTCTCCCCCCTCTCTCTCCCTTCAGTCACCTTCCTACACTCTCTACTCCATTCTCCCCTCTCTCTCTCCCTTCAGTCACCTTCCTACTCTCTCTCTACTCCATTCTCCCCTCTCTCTCTCCCTTCAGTCACCCTCCTACACTCTCTACTCCATTCTCCCCTCTCTCTCTCCCTTCAGTCACCTTCCTACTCTCTCTCTACTCCCTTCTCCCCCCTCTCTCTCTCCCTTCAGTCACCTTCCTACTCTGTCTACTCCCTTCTCCCCTCTCTCTCCCCCTTCAGTCACCTTCCTACTCTCTCTACTCCCTTCTCCCCCTCTCTCCCTTTACTTACCTTCCTACTCTATCTGCTCCCTTCTCCCCCCCCCCCTCTCTCTTCAGTCACCTTCCTACTCTCTCTTCTCCCTTCTCCCCCCTCTCTCTCTTCAGTCACCTTCCTACTCTCTCTACTCCCTTCTCCCCCCTCTCTCTCTTCAGTCACCTTCCTACTCTCTCTACTCCCTTCTCCCCTCTCTCTCTCTTCAGTCACCTTCCTACTCTGTCTACTCCCTTCTCCTCCCTCTCTCTCTCCCTTCAATCACCTTCCTACTCTCTCTACTCCCTTCTCCTCTCTCTCTCTTCAGTCACCTTCCTACTCTCTCTACTCCCTTCTCCCCCCTCTCTCTCCCTTCACTCACCTTCCTACTCTCTCTACTCCCTTCTCCCCCCCTCTCTCTCTCCCTTCAATCACCTTCCTACTCTGTCTACTCCCTTCCCCCCTCTCTCTCTCCCTTCAGTCACCTTCCTACTCTATCTACTCCCTTCTCCCCTCTCTCTCTCCCTTCAGTCACCTTCCTACTCTCTCTACTCTCTTCCCCCCTCTCTCTCTCCCTTCAGTCACCCTCCTACTCTCTGTACTCCCTTCTCCCCTCTCTCTCTCCCTTCAGTCACCCTCCTACTCTCTCTACTCCCTTCTCCCCTCTCTCCCACTTCAGTCACCTTCCTACTCTCTCTACTCCCTTCAGTCACCTTCCTACTCTCTCTATTCCCTTCCACCCTCTCTCTCTCCCTTCAATCACCTTCCTACTCTCTCTACTCCCTTCTCCCCTCTCTCTTTCCCTTCAGTCACCTTCGTACTCTGTCTACTCCCTTCTCCCCCTCTCTCTCTTCAGTCACCTTCCTACTCTCTCTACTCCCTTCTCCCTCTCTCTCTCTTCAGTCACCCTCCTACTCTCTCTACTCCCTTCTCCCCCCCTCTCTGTCTCTCCCTTCAGTCACCTTCCTACTCTCTCTACTCCCTTCCCCCTCTCTCTCTCTTCAGTCACCTTCCTACTCTGTCTACTCCCTTCTACCCCCCCCCCCCTCTCTCTCTTCAGTCACCTTCCTACTCTCTCTACTCCCTTCTCCCCCTCCTCTCTCTCTTCAGTCACCCTCCTACTCTCTCTACTCCCTTCTCCCCTCTCTCCCACTTCAGTCACCTTCCTACTCTCTCTACTCCCTTCTCCCCTCTCTCTCCCTTCAGTCACCTTCCTACTCTCTCTACTCCCTTCTCCCCTCTCTCTCTCCCTTCAGTCACCTTCCTACTCTGTCTACTCCCTTCTCCCCTCTCTCTCTCTTCAGTCACCTTCCTACTCTCTCTACTCCCTTCTCCCCCCTCTCTCCCTTCAGTCACCTTCCTACTCTCTCTACTCCCTTCTCCCCCCTCTCTCCCACTTCAGTCACCTTCCTACTCTCTCTACTCCCTTCTCCCCCCCCTCTCTCTCTCTCTTTAGTCACCTTCCTACTTCTCTACTCCCCCCCCCTCTCTCTGTGAATGTACGTCTGTCTCTTTCTTTCTTTCTTTTTTTTTGAAAATTTTATTTATCTTTCTGTCTGTCTCCCTGTCTCTGTGTCTCTGCCGGGCTGTCTGCATCTCTCCATCTCTCATCTCTCTGCTATTTTCTTCTCTCTTTTTTTTTTTTTTTTTTTTTTTTTTTTAAAGAAACAAACAAAAACAAACAAACAAACACACAAAAAATCAGCTTATCTGCAAATTCTCCATCTGAATACAAGCCTCACCACCCCTCTCCCGCACCAACTCCTCTCTCTCCCACCCGTCCACTTGATTGCTCGTTTTCCTTCCCTCCCCCCTCTCCCCCACTCCCCCCCCCCACACCCCTCCAAAATATCTCCACATCTCATCTCAGCTCTCAAGCATCAGACAAAACAAAAAACAACAACAACAACAAAACAAAACACACACACACACACACACACACACACACACACACACACACACACACACACACACATAAAACCGGGGCTCGGGCGAGACAATACCAAAAGTCCATGGATGGACAGACAGACAGACAGACAGACGAGCGAGCAAACGAACAGACAGGCAGGCAGACAGACACAGTAGGGGGTATAAAATAGTCTAGGCTGAAGGCATCAGCACCAAAAAGATGTCGTGACGAGGGGAAATGACACAAGCAGACAGAGCAACGACAAGGCGATATAGGGCAAAGGGTGGGGGTGGGGGGTGGGGAGGGAAGGGGTGTGGGTGGTGGTGGTGGTGGTGGTTGTGGTGGTAGTGGAGGTGCGGAGATCGGTAGAGGAGAAGGAGGAGGAGAAGGAGGAGGAAGAAAAGGAGAAGGAGGAGGAGGAGGGCCAAGCGATTCAATTTGTACCGTCGTCAGAGCGATGCCGCAGCGGTGATGGCAGAGCCCTGGAATAAAGCGAAAAGTGACAACCCCCCTTGCCTGCCCCCCCCTCCCCCCCACCACCACCACCCCATCCCCCATCCCCTTTCCTGTGTCAGCGATCTCTGCTGTGCAGCTGGGGAGGAAGGGAGGGAGAGAGGGAGTGTGTGTATGTGAGAGGGGGGGGGGGGATAGAAGTGAGAGAGAGAGGAGAGAGCGAGAGAGAGAGAGAGAGAGAGAGAGAGATGATCAAGACTCAAGATAGAGAGAAAGAGAGAGTCAGAGAGATATAGATACAGAGACAGACATAGACAGAGAGAGACAGAGAAATGAAGAAATACAGAGAGAAAGAGAGAGAGAGAGGGAGAGAGACAGACAGACAGACAGACATAGACAGACAGAGAGAGAGAAAAGAGAGAGAAAGAGACACAGAGAGAGAGAGTGGGGAAGACAGAGAGGGATAGAGAGTGACAGAGACACAGAGCGAGAGAGAGCGAGAGATAGATATATAGATAGAGTGATAGATAGATAGAGACAGACAGAGACAGAGAGAGACAGAGAGAGACACAGAGAGAGAGAGAGAGAGCTACCAGCCTTTGCATCGATCGATATCACAAGTCTTGTTTGAGACAACGTTTGCCTTTCTAATGTGCTGCTCCTGGTCTTGGTCCTGCCGTCCCTTGATCCGTTATCGTCGTCATTATCGTCATTGAAACAAAAGGAGGGGGGGGGGGGAGTTAGGAAGGAGGGAAGGAAGGAAGGAAGGAAGAAAAGGAGGGTTTGGAGGAAGGTGGAGGGGTACGGAACAGTGAGAGAGAGAGAGAAGAGGGGGAGGGAGAGAGAGAAGATAGAAAGAGAGAAAGAAATAGGAGAGAGAGAGAGAGAGAGAGAGAGGCAGAGACAGAGAGAAAACCCCCCAGAAGAGATCTATAGAGAAACGGAGAAGAGGAAGAGAGAGAGAGACAGAGACAGAGACAGAGTGTAAAAAACCCAGAAGAGATCTATAGAGAAACAGAGAAGAGGAAGAGAGAGAGAGAGAGAGAGAGAGACAGAGACAGAGAGAGAGAGAGACACAGAGAGAGAGAGAGAGCTACCAGCCTTTGCATCGATCGATATCACAAGTCTTGTTTGAGACAACGTTTGCCTTTCTAATGTGCTGCTCCTGGTCTTGGTCCTGCCGTCCCTTGATCCGTTATCGTCGTCATTATCGTCATTGAAACAAAAGGAGGGGGGGGGGGCGGGGGGGGGGGGGGGGGGGGAGTTAGGAAGGAGGGAAGGAAGGAAGGAAGGAAGAAAAGGAGGGTTTGGAGGAAGGTGGAGGGGTACGGAACAGTGAGAGAGAGAGAGAGAGAGAGAGAGAGAGAAGAGGGGGAGGGAGAGAGAGAAGATGGAAAGAGAGAGAAATAGGAGAGAGAGAGAGAAAGAGAGAGAGGCAGAGGCAGAGACAGAGACAGAGAGAAACCCCCCCAGAAGAGATCTATAGAGAAACGGAGAAGAGGAAGAGAGAGAGAGAGAGACAGAGAGAGAGAGAGAGGCAGAGACAGAGACAGAGTGTAAAATACCCAGAAGAGATCTATAGAGAAACAGAGAAGAGGAAGAGAGAGAGACAGAGAGAGACAGAGAGAGACAGAGAGCTACCAGCCTTTGCATGGATCGATATCACAAGTCTTGTTTGAGACAACGTTTGCCTTTCTAATGTGCTGCTCCTGGTCTTGGTCCTGCCGTCCCTTGATCCGTTATCGTCGTCATTATCGTCATTGAAACAAAAGGAGAGGGGGGGGGAGTTAGGAAGGAGGGAAGGAAGGAAGAAAAGGAGGGTTTGGAGGAAGGTGGAGGGGTACGGAACAGTGAGAGAGAGAGAGAGAAGAGGGGGAGGGAGAGAGAGAAGATAGAGAGAGAGAAATAGGAGAGAGAGAGAGAGAGAGAGGCAGAGACAGAGACAGAGGCAGAGACAGAGGGAAAAAACAGAAGAGGTAGAGAAACAGAGAATAGGAAGAGAGAGAGAGAGGGAGAGAGAGAGAGAAGTGGAATAAGCATACATGTTTTTTTGTTGTTTTTATTTTTTTAAATTTACATCCAGCCCACAGGGCAAAGAGAAATGAAATACAAATGTTCACAAGATAACAAAGGGTCATAGAAATACGTACATAGACAGAGACAGAGAAACAGAGCGACAGAGCAACAGACAGAGACAGATAGAGGCAGAATCAGAGGCAGAGAGACAGAGAAAGCTGTGTTATCTGACAGGTGTATCTCAGTGACTCTCACAAACAAGGACTCTGTGACAGTAACCGCAGTTTTTTTTTGAGCTCCTTGCATTCGCTCCGTATTTCCAGTCAAATAAATTCCAACAAATTTTCTATGAAGGACATTTTCTGAAATTGTACATTAAAAAAAAAATCATAGTCTATAATACATTTCATTGTTATCTGATATTTTTTTTAAAAAGATGTTTTTATTTATTTGTTTGTTTGATAACTTGTTTGGTAATTGTACATGACGCATGAAGAATGATTAGGCAGTAGTTATAATTATACACAACCACGAAAAAAAAAAAAAAAAAGAAGTATGCAAAATTGTTTAAACAAGCCAACAAACTAACTCTTTTTAGGCATAAACTGATACATCATACAGCCAAGCAGTCTAATCGTTTCATTTTTTTTCCATAATTTTATTGTGATGTAACCAGACACCCACAAAATACCCAAACCAGTCGGCTTGACATTCAGTCAAAATTAAATCACATAGAAAGGCCTCATTTCAGATGTAGTACTGAAATTCATTCACCTATTATTATTATTTTAGTTCTCGCGATACAGACCCAGTTTTGAGTTACAAGGAGGCTGGCTTACATCTGCTTTAGGAAAAAAAACCGACAACAACAAAACAAAAACAACAAGAGAGGCAAGGCCTTCAAGACTCACTTGTGACAGAGTAAAACACACAAGCTTTTTATGTATTGAGTATAATTTCAAAATGTAATGTTTAAGATGAGAAAGATCAGTTTAAAGCAAATTAAGTCCCCTAGCATTAATTACAAAGTAATTTCCCTTTTTTACTCCCTGCACCAAAAACGTTTGCAAAATAAATAAAACTTCCATGCTTAGCAAAAGAAGTTCCTGTTTGAACAAAAAAATGATAATAATGACTGCTCTTGTTGTTGTGTCAGAATATCAGATCAAAGTGTCAAGTTTAGAGAATACAAAAAATATAAATATAACAGTAAATGCAGTTTGCATATAATTAGGCTTCATTATTTATTTTTTGTGCCCATTCCAGAGGTGCAATATTGTTTTAAACAAGATGACTGGAAAGAACTGAACTTTTCCTATTTTTATGCCAAATGTGGTGTCAACTGACAAAGTATTTGCAGAGAAAATGTCAATGTTAAAGTTTACCACGGACACACAGCCACACAGACACAGACACACACACACACACACACACACACACACACACACACACACACACACAACCGAACACCGGGTTAAAATATAGACTCACTTTGTTTACACAAGTGAGTCAAAAAACGGGGTGTGTGTGTGGGGTGGGGGTCAGGGGCGGGGTGGGGAGTTGGTTGAGGAGGGGGCGGGGGGCGTGGAGAGGAGGGCGTGTCTGCGGCAGGGGTGGTGGTGGTGGTGGTGGCGGTGGAAGGGGTGCTGATGTCAGACATACGCATAAACCCAACCCGATCATCTTCTTCTTGGCGTTCATGGATGCACCGTAAGTTCAGCTGTGCCGATGAATGACGTCGTTGTTTTTTTCTCCGGCTCCGGGTGGTTACCATATAATTTTGGTCATTGATTAATTGATTGATATGGATGCTTATATAGCGCCTATCCGCGGTCGGAGACCAAGCTCTAAACGCTTTACAAACACGGAGTCATTTACACAACAGGCTGCCTACCTGCGTAGAGCCGACTGACAGCTGCCACTGGGCGCTCATCATTCGTTTCCTGTGTCGTTCATTCGGATTTCAGGCACGCACACCTACACACTCAGACAAACATGTAACATGGTCGTGAGTGAGTGTAGTGTCCTCAGGCCATACATCTTGTCTGGTCTGTCTGTACAGGGGACAAGTTTTTTTTTTTTTTTTTTTTTTGCTGTTTTGTTGTTGTTTTTTAGGACGTGCTCCACTTGTCTGGTCTTCCTGTCCACAGAAACAGGTGGGAGATGGCACCAACTTCAGTTTTTGGTACATGTGATTCTGGTTCAGTCTCTTGTGATATATATATATATATATATATAGAGAGAGAGAGAGAGAGAGAGAGAGAGAGAGAGAGATGATAAAAAAGAAAACAAAAAAACAACACTGTCCGACTGCAAATATTTCGGCGCTTGCCTTACCCAATGCTTGTGAATGAAAGTGACGTATTATAGAAACACGTCATCACTACGATGATGTGTTTCTATAATGACGTCAAGTTCAGAATGAGTCCAGTTCGCCTTCCTGGAACCTCCCCCCCTCCCCCTCCCTTTTTTTTCTCCTGATACCCCCTGCCTTTTCTCCCTCTCTCTCCCTCTCTGACTTGTCCTGAGAATTTATATATATATATATATATATATATATATATTATTTCCACGGTGCCGAACTGTAAAAAGGTGCTTTGGACGTGAATCAAATCAACTCATTCTATTCCAGGTACGAGTTAACTCCCACCATGATTACTTTCCCTGTGGACCAACACACTTTTCTAATTTCGCTCATTCTTTCTGGCTACAGTTGGCTTTCTAAACTGAACCGTTTACGGAATCCGGAAGTATGGAAACGAAGCTTTGTTTGTACCGATTAAAATGAACAATTCTCCATCGATTTTTGCTGTTTTAGTGAACCGCCCTGTTTTTTTTTGTGTTTTATTTCTTGTTTTTTTTTCTGTAGTGGTCTCTTTTTTTCCTGTAGTGGTCTCTTTTGTAGTGGTCTCTTTTTTTCTGTAGTGGTCTCATGTAGTGCTGGTCCGGGAGAGTTGTAGCAGGCCTGTAGCTGTGGGATGGAATGAATTAAAACAGCTCTTCGTGTCACATGATTTAACTCTCTCCATACGAACGGCGAAAGAGACGACGTTAACAGCGTTTCACCCCAATTACCACCATCAAAATATTGCAAGCGGAAGGCTCTTATACTGAAGAGGTGAATGTTGACAAAGAATACCACAATTCTGACGACGGAAGCTAAAGGTTGGGTCATTCAGACACCCACTGGACATCCGAGGTGTCTGTGTAGAGGAGAAGAGAGGACTGGCCGTACTGAGTGAGTTAACCAGATTATGTTTCACCCGAGGTCAGTTAAACAGGTTACTGGAGAAACAAGCAAAACATCCCTATCGAGATGGGCAGACGTCTGTGAGCGTCGGTAAGTCCTCCACTTTGTGACTGTGCCATTTTTTTTCCCCCAGCCAGTCACTCAGTGTCAAAACGATCAATGCTGAATGATGAATCCATAAACCCAGAGTCCCGGGCGATTTCGTATATTATTTAAATGTGAAAAAATGAGGAAAGGGAACGATGATGTTTTCTCCGAGGCAAACGGATTAATTCCTGTTCCGTCATCGATTTAATCTCCCCCTCCCAGCCCCCCCCCCCCCTCCCCCCCACCGCCCTTTAAAAAAAAAAAAAAGATTACTCGAGAAGTTTTTATTTTTATTTTTCATTAATTTATTTATTCATTTATTCTCTCTCTCTCTCTCTCTCTCTCTCTCTCTCTCTCTCTCTCTCTCTCTCTCTCTCTCTTCTCTCTCTCTCTCTCTCTTACAGAATATTTTATTCAATTTCCTTCATTTAATGAAATATGTAATCACGCCTGTTGTCAGCTGTCATCAAAGCCTCTCGAATGGGGTTTTGGAGAAATTTATACAAGTCCAATCGAACTTTTTTTTATTTTTTTTTAAGGGAAATCAGACATTTTCGTCATCAGGGATGACTGGTCTATGCTGGGACCATCCTTATTTTGTTGTGACTGCAATGTTCCTTGTATTTGATTATGTCCAGTCTTGTCTATCAATGATTCCAAGCTGACATGTTTGCTGTTGAACGTGGGTTTTCTCCTCGTGTTTTCTGTCAGTGTTTCTTGTCACTCATGTTCGTCGTCTGTTGTCTTCTGACTTCATCTTCAGAACTGAAGCTTGGTTTTTGCTGTCTTGGGCTTATTCTCTGTGTGTGTGTGTGTGTGTGTGTGTGTGTGTGTGTGTGTGTGTGTGTGTGTGCGTGTATGCGTGCGCGAGTTTGTAAGTGTACACATGTGTTAGGGGAGCTCTGTGCACGTGTGTGTGTGTGTGTGTGTGTGTGTGTGTGTGTGTGTGCGTGCGTGTGTGTGTAGGCTGTATGTTTTACATTTATTTGCTTATTTGTTTATTTATTATCATTATTGTCTTTTTTGATTTTATTTATATTTATATTTATTATCATAATGATGATGATGATGATTATTATTGTTATTATCATTTTTTTCTTCTATTTTTTCACTTAAAAAAATATTCATTTACCTCTAATTTAAAAAACAACAACCATCCTTAAGGCCTGACTAAGCGCGTTGGGTTACGCTGCTGGTCAGGCATCTGTTTGGCAGATGTGGTGTAGCGTATATGGATTTGTCCGAACGCAGCGACGCCTCCTTGAGCTACTGATACTGATACTGTTTCTGATATTGTTACGGATACTATTCTTCTATCCTGGTGATACACTTCATCTTCTTCCTCTGGTTCTTCCACCCGTTAGTTGCCCGGTGCCCTGTTTTCATCGTTCTGCAATATTCCGTCTGTCTTCTCTTCTGGAGTTTTCTTCAAGTTTTTTTTTATCTTCAGTTTAACGTCTATTCACTATGTGTTTTTAGACGGAAAGGAGTAAAGTACTGGATAACGGAAAGGGAGTGCATGTGAATATTAGTGTAAAAAAAGTATTCATGTTATGTATCAGAGGAAAGGTATATTATTATAAGAAAAAGTCCAAAGAGACTGTGGTGTGTATTGAATGAGGTGTCATGGGAGGGAGAATATGTATATGCATATCAACAAGTATTAACCTACAA
>NC_134882.1:32906713-32909213 GCF_041734735.1 Babylonia areolata
GATTGATTATTTCAAAACGTTAGGTAATTGATCCATTAGGCCAGAAAGAAAAAGCGACACTTAAACATTAGGTACAAAATGTAAACAGCCTTTTGACCCACTGACTTATAGTGACTATGAAATTGAAAACGATTGATGATTCCAATAGATCTGGGAATCATCCATTAAAACGCTGTGATTCTGGACCCTTCGGAAGGAGGGACATGTTACGGCAGAATCACTTATGACATTTAAATTTTGGCAACAAAGGACAGCTGTAAAGTTTTTAACCGTTTGTATCATATGGGTTGTGACGAATACAATTTCAATATCCTCGACATTTTCGTATAAAAGTGTGATCGACGTATTTAAAATTTCTCGTGAATATCGGTTACTTTGGATATTCTGAAATTTGATCAGTTCAAGATCGTAAAACCTGAATAAATCACAGTATGCGGCACATGTACTTCGCTAGTTGTTGTGAAACAAATACAGAGATAGATAGATCAGTAGATAGATACCTGGATAGATTGAGAGACAGGCCGACAGACAGACAGGATATCTTAATAATAATAATAATAATAATGGTTACTTATATAGCACGCTATCCAGAAATCTGCTCTAGGTGCTTTACAAAAACGCTTTTGTTAACATAAAACACTATATCTATGTTACATACACACACCAAAATGTGACTACACACACACACACACACACACACACACACACACACACACACACACACACACACACACACATTTTAACATACATGTGTAAGTAACAGTAACCCTAACACGTACGCACACATAGGCAGGCACAAACTTACATAAACACACGCACACACAATACACATTCATATACATGCATGTAGTTATGTACACATACATATGTATACACACATAGTCAAGCACAGCTAACGCAAAGGAAGTGGACCTGCCACAGTTGAACTTATTGCTGAGGGAAAAGGTGAGTTTTGAGACGAGATTTAAAAGATGCGAGGGAATCAGAATGACGGAGGTTATCAGGGAGCTTGTTCCACGTCTTTGGCGATTGAAAAGAAAACGATCTGTGTCCATAGGTCTTACTTCTGACGTGAGGTATCCTGAGAGGTCTAGTATCAGAGGAAGAACGGAGCTTCTTACACTGCTGTGGCTGTGATCGCCTTGTTCATACCAGTCTCCGTGTGATTTAGTTCTGTCCGTAACAATTACTTTTCAAAAGAGGGAAAAGCTTGGCACGGCTCAGCACAGCTTTTGTAGGCTTAGAACTGACGTTTTCCTTGTTATAAACAGCAAGGTTGAAGCGACCAACAGGGGATTAACTCTTTCCATACGAACGGCGAAAGAGACGACGTTAACAGCGTTTCACCCCAATTACTATCATCAAAATATTGCAAGCGGAAGGCTCTTATACTGAAGAGGTGAATGTTGACAAAGAATACCACAATTCTGACGACGGAAGCTAAAGGTTGGGTCATTCAGACACCCACTGGACATCCGAGGGGTCTGTGTAGAGGAGAAGAGAGGACTGGCCGTACTGAGTGAGTTAAAATGTCCCAGGGATCTTTAAGAAAATCAGAAATAACTCAAGTGTCCTTGTAAGCATTGTATTGATGAGGAAGATTACAGGTTCCTAGAGGATGCGTACTTTGCGGATATACATTTTTTAATATGTGATTTCCTATGGGTATCCAGGTTCGTTTTTATATGAAACATGCACGCGCAAAAAAAAAAAAAAAAGTCTGAATGAATGCCCCAGACAGATATTCTGAGCCCAAGTGAAGAACGGGGTCAAGAGATGTTAGACGTGAAGCTCGGGGAACAATGAAGAAAGCCGCCATATCTAAAACCTGGAACTCTGGAAAGACGGAGAAAAGCTGTACGGTTGTCTACCTTGTTCGTGTGAGCCTGAGCTTTGTGATGAAGGAAGTCGGGAGGTGAGGTGGAGGTGGAGGTGGAGAGTGGTGAGGTTGGCTTTGGAACGCAAAGTTTCACTAAGTACTGAGTGTGACTTTGAAAGTTCAGAGACTGATCTCTGCAGAGGGTTCCAGATATTTCACTTCTCTGTCTGAAGTGGTATCTCGAAAGTCGAGCACTTTCAAACGATTTTCCGTGAGCAACAGAATGTCAAAACTGTTATCAGTCCATGGGGAATCAGAGCCGTGGTGGTACATATTTCACAAAGCTTCGTCTCCCTTTTCTTCTTCTTCTTCTTCTGCGTACATGGACCGAAACTGTCATGTTCTTCCGTGTTCTCCCTTATCCCCCAGTGAAGTTTACATGTACAAAAGTTTTCACCCGCCATTCAAGCAGCCGTGCTCTATCATCACATGTGTGCATGCTAAGCACGTTCGTGTTTCCATAACCCACTCAACGCCGAAATGGATTAACTCACTCAGTACGGCCAGTCCTCCCTTCTCCTCTACACAGACCCCTCGGATGTCCAGTGGGTGTCTGAATGACCCAACCTTTAGCTTCCGTCGTCGGAATTGTGGTATTCTTTGTCAACGTTCACCTCTTCA
>NC_134882.1:32914213-32916713 GCF_041734735.1 Babylonia areolata
TGGTGTTGTTGATACGCGCGCATCGTGTTTGTTCGCTTTATTTGTTGGTTTGTGTGTGTGTGTGTGTGTGTGTGTGTGTGTGTGTGTGTGTGTGTGTGTGTGTGTCCAACCGTGTTTCTCTGTGTCCATATTTCAATACAGTATTTGCCCTATGAAAGGTGCCAGGGAGGTTGGGTGTGTGTGTGTGGGGGGGGGGGGGGGGAGGAGGCGTTAGGGGTTAGGGAGGGGATGGGGTGTAGACCACACAATCTTCACATCAGAAAATTCTGATTCCCTCGTGAAACAGATGACACATGTGTGTCAGTCAGTCATTCAGTCAGTCGTGCATGCTTCTTTAGTGATGATTGTTGTAGATTGTATCCTCTCCTCTCCACCACCACCACCACCACCACCCCCTTATATTTTTTTTCCACCGGGGGCTTCCTAGGGAGGGTCCTTTCCCTCCCTCTCCCTTGCCTTCCCTCCTTCCACCCACCACCTTCCCACCACCACCACCACCACCACCACCAGACACCGGCGTACCCCCCAATAAAACAAATCATTCCGGGGTCTCTCGTGGCCTGATAAAAAGTGCACGGCAGTTTCCTCTGTTCTGTGGTGGTGGTGGTGGTGGTAGTGGTGGTCGCGGGAGGTTGGGGGTTGGGGTGGGTGTGTGTGTGTGGGTGTGTGTGTGTGGGTTGGTTGGTAATAGTCTTGAAGTATTCGCTCCAGCCAGCACCCCCCCCCACCCCTCCCCGTCCTCAATCCCTCCCCCCCTCCCCCACTTCTTGCACCCCCCCCCCCCCCCCCCCCCTCCGCACCTTCTTTACTCCCAGCCCTCTCTCCCCGTCTCCCTGCTCCCCCCCCCCGCCCCCCACCGCTCTTGAAGTGATTGTTTCAGTGATGTGTGTGTGTGTGTGTGTGTGTGTGTGTGTGTGTTTATCTCTTTGCTGTTTCAGTGTTGCTAGAAGTATCTCTTCGATCATCTCTCTCTCTCCCTCCCTCTCCATCTCCCCCCCCTCTCTCTCTCTTCGTGTGTGTGTGTGTGTGTGTGTGTGTGTGTGTGTGTGTGTGTGTGTGTGTGTGTGCTACCTCTGTGCCTGTCTGTGTATTTATCTGTCTGTCTGTATGTATGTCTGTCTGTCAGTCTGTCTGTCACACACATACACACACGCACACGCACACACACACGCATACACACACACACACACACACACACGCACGCACGCACGCACGCACTCAAAGAAGCATATATGTCACATAATGATGACTTTGAATGTACGACTTGAGCATTTTACTGTATACCCCCCCTTCTAAGGGGTTGTGGCCTATCTGAATAAACCATCTCAATCCCTCTCTCTCTCTCTCTCTCCCCACCCACCCCGACACACTCTGTCTCTCTGTCTCTGTCTCTCTCTGTCTCTGTCTCTCTCACTCTGTCTCTGTCGCTCTGTCTCTCTCTGTCTCTGTCACCACTGTCACTCTCACTATATCTGTCTGTTCAGCCAGCCTCCCCTACCTTCTTTACTCTTCCTTTTGTCCATTCTTCCATCTGCTCTGCACCACACCCCCTCCCTATTTTGTCCTTCTTGTTGTTATTCATTTATAGCGTTATTGTATAACGCTGTCACATAAGTATCTATGCTTATGTTTGTACATGCTTATGTAATTCTGATGTTGCTGTTGTGAATTTCCCCCCTTCTCTCAATTATTATTCTTGCCCAGGGGGCCGGATGTAAACTAGTACTTTGTGCTTACTCCTTTACCCTGGTAAAATAAAATTTCGTTCGTTCGTTCTCTCTCTGTCTCTGTCTCTCCCCCTCCCCCCTCTCTCTCTCTCCCTCTCTCTCTCTGTCTATCTCTCTGTCTCTCCTTCCCTCCTCTTCTCTCTCTCCTTCTCTGTGTCTCTCTCTCTCTCTGTCTCTCCCTCCCTCCCCCTCTCTCTCTGTCTCTCTCTCTCTCCCTCCCTCCCCCCCTCTCTCTCCGTCCCCCTCTCTCTCTGTCTCTCCCTCCCTCCCCCTCTCTCTGTCTCCCTCTCTGTCTCTCCCTCCCCCCTCTCTCTGTCTCTCTCTCCCTCCCTCCCCTCTCTCTCTCTCCGTCTCTCCCTCCCCCCTCTCTCTCGGTCTGGATCGTTACAGTTAGCAAACTACCATTGACAAAACGTGTCGGCTATGTGTTACCCTCGGGATGAAGATGAGCTGCAATTTGCTTTGTGTTGTGCGGCATTCACTAATTTGGGAGCGCAATCATATTCTGCTAAACAATCACAAATAACAAGTGTCCTGTTCAACCGCCGTTGAGTCTACAAGTACAATCATATTCTGCTAAACAATCACAAACAACAATTGTCCTCCTGCTCAACTGCCGTTGAGTCTACAAGTGGCTTCTCAAATGAAAGTATTGTGAGGAATATTTTCAGTTCACCATCATCGCAAACATTTTCAGCTGCGATCTATTTTAATAAGATCTCACGATTTACATAGCTCAGTAATAAATGAAAGTATTGTGAGGAATATTTTCA
>NC_134882.1:32934213-32944213 GCF_041734735.1 Babylonia areolata
ATGTTACCTGTTCCAATATCTACTTATTAGATATAACACATTGATTCTCACGCATAAGATTGTTCATAACACATGCCCACAGTATTTAAAATCATTATTTTTTCTAGTTCCAACGTACATCAGACAGAGCTATTGTCCCAAAGCCTAAAATTTATTTGTTAAGATGAGTCTCTCATTTAATGGAAGCATAGAATGGAACATGCTTCCAAAGACATGTCGTCAAATTCCAGCCATATCTCTCTTTAAGTCTAACATAAAAATATTTCTATTCGATACTTTTGATTAACCTACTCGCGGTCTTTTGCAAATGCTTGCTTGTACTCAGTCCACTAGCTGCCATGCCATGATGAATGGAAAATTGAATGTATGTGTGATTGTGTTAGTTAATGTAAGTGCGTGCGTGCGTGTGTGCGTGCGTGCGTGTGTGTGTGTGTGTGTGTGTGTGTGTGTGTGTGTGTGTGTGTGTGTGTGTGTGTGTGTGTGTGTGTGTTTGAGTATGTGGGTGTGAATGTGTACGTATGTCTTTGTTTGCTTGTTTCATAATGTGTGTGTGTGTGTGTGTGTGTGTGTGTGTGTGTGTGTGTGTGTGTGTGTGTGTGTGTGTGTACGTACCTACGTGATAATGTACCAATTGTTCTTTTCATTGCTTTGTTACTTTTAATAGACTATTCCAGTTACTATTCTCGTTCGTCGTTATTATCATTTTATTTTATTTCATTTCTTTATTTTTACGTTTTGTGTTGTCCTTTTATTTCTATGTTTTATGTCGTTAAATGGGCAGAACTGTAAAAAGGCCTTTACTGCGCCTACTTCTTTACCCGTTAAAGATTCAATCAAACAATCAATCAATCAATCAATCATTCTTATTCTTCTTCTCCTCCTCCTCCTCCTCCCCCCCCCCTCCTCTCCTCCTCCTCCTCCCCTCCTCTTCCTTTTCCTCCTCCTTCTTCTTCTCCACACCCACCATCTCCTCTTCCTCCTCCTCCTCCTCCTCCTCTTCTTCTTCCTTCCTTGCTTCCTTGTCCTGTTTTTTTCCCTCCCCTGCCACTCCGATGTGCACTAGCTTCTAGGACCAGGACTGCATGCATCTGACCGTATCTACTCCGCTATTAACCCCTTGACTTCTGCTGAAAAGTGTATAGTCGTCAGTGAAGGCCTGCCACCCCGCTGAGATAAGACTGAGGTCACAGGTTAACTCACTCAGTACGGCCAGTCCTCTCTTCTCCTCTACACAGACCCCTCGGATGTCCAGTGGGTGTCTGAATGACCCAACCTTTAGCTTCCGTCGTCAGAATTGTAGTATTCTTTGTCAACATTCACCTCTTCAGTATAAGAGCCTTCCGCTTGCAATATTTTGATGATGGTAATTGGGGTGAAACGCTGTTAACGTTGTCTCTTTCGCCGTTCGTATGGAGAGAGTTAAGCAAGAATGTCAGTCACCGTACTTTGTATATATGGGATTTCTTTCTGTTGGGTTTATGATTTTCATCTTTGATCGTCGAAACCAATACTATTACTGACATGCACGCATTTAAAAGTAGGAAATGCTGTTTAGAGCTGATGCTAGACATGATTTCGTTTCATCCAAGTTCAACAGTGAAGGGGTTGATGCAGCCATGCTCACTTTTTTTTTCAGAAATACTTGACCTCTTAGTCAAACGTATTTAATTTTTTTTTCCCGTTCATTACAGCATTTCGTTACTACGTGTGAGGGTTGAATTACGTTAATACTTGATCTGTTTTAACAGTTTACTTGGAAATGCTGTAAAGGGAATGGCTTAGTGCTTGATCTGTTTGATATCTTCAGTAAGATTACTTACAGCTGTTCGTCTGATTTAGCGAACAGCTTTTATACTTTGTTGTTGTTGTTGTGTTTTTTGTTTGTGGTTGTACAAAACCTCAGTATGTCACGTGGTCTTCGGGTTATTCCATATGAGCTTCGTGTTTCGACGGTGTTCTTCAGTGTATCATTGTTGACTAAATTAGTCGAATAGTTTGTTGACAAAATCAATTCGACACTTCCTCATATCGTTCAGACTGCACTTCAAAACGATGCTGTTCGAATTAATCACATGCCTTGTTGGTTAACACACTCCTTAACGCCCTCGTCGCACCAGAATTGCACACAGTGATATGTTTGACAAACAAAATAATTAATTCGATAGGCGGGGTCTTGGCTGTGTCCTTCCATTATATGTCGATTATACAAGCTACTTTTTCTTCTCGAGAATTCTGTCATCAGGAGAGAGAGAAGGGACAGAGAGAGAGAGAGAGAGAGAGAGAGAGAGAGAGAGAGAGAGAGGTGCACACAGAGAAAAAGAGAGAGAGAGAGAGAGGGAGAGAGAGAGAGAGAACAAGTTTGACAAGATGCTCTGTGCAGACATGGAAGACAGGGAAGGAGGAGGGTGGGGAGTGGGGGTGGTTGACATTTTGAAATGGCATCCTCCCCTCTTCAATATTCATCGTTTTTCGGTGTGTTTTTTTTTTTTCTCCCTTTTTTTCATACACTCCCCCTCTTCCCTCCTCTCGCCCGCCACCTCTCATCTCCACCCCCCCTCCCCTCCCCTCCCTCCCTCCCAGCCCATTGTCCTTTGACCCAGTCCTGTCCATCACAGCCACCTCCACCCCCCTTCCCCCCCGCCAGCCCTCTCTTTTCCTTCCCGCTCCTTCCTCGTTTTCTGTGCCCCCCCCCCCCCACCCCCCTCCACTCCCCCTCTCCCACTTCTCATGCCTCTACACCCTTTCCGTTTCCTTCCCAGCCTTTCTGTTTCCTTTCCGAAATTTTCGTTTCCTAACCCAAACTTTCCGAATCCATCCCCAACCTTTCCGTTTACTTCCCAGCCTTTCTGTTTCCTTTCCAAAGTTTCCGTTTCCATCCCAAACTTTCTGTATCCCTCTCAACCTTTCGTTCCCTTCCCTTCCCAAACTTTCCTCACCCATCTAAACATTCCGTTTCCATTCCAGCTTTTCCGTTTCCGTCCCAACCTTTCTGTTTCCTTTCCGAAATTTTCGTTTCCTAACCCAAACTTTCCGAATCCATCCCCAACCTTTCCGTTTACTTCCCAGCCTTTCTGTTTCCTTTCCAAAGTTTCCATTTCCAAACCCAAACTTTCCGAATCCATCCCAACCTTTCTGTTTCCGTCCCAACCTTTCCGTTCCCTTCCCAAACTTTCCTCACCCATCTAAACATTCATTTTCATTTCCACCCCAGCTTTTCCGTTTCCATCCGAAACGATCTGTATCCCTCTCAACCTTTCGGTTCCCTTCCTAAACTTTCCTCACCCATCTAAACATTCCGTTTCCATCCCAGCTTTTCCGTTTCCGTCCCAACCTTTCTGTTTCCTTTCCAAATTTTCCGTTTCCAAACCCAAACTTTCCGAATCCATCCCAGCCTTTCCGTTTCCACCCCAACCTTTCCGTTCCATCCAAACCTTTCCGTTCCCTTCCCTTCCCAAACTTTCCTCACCCGTCTAAACATTCCGTTTCCACTCCAGCTTTTCCGTTTCCGTCCCAACCGTTCTGTTTCCGTTTCCATCCCAAAATTTGTACGTACCCATCCCAAGTGGAGTGATGGCCTAGAGGTAACGCGTCCGCCTAGGAAGCGAGAGAATCTGAGCGCACAGGTTCGAATCACGGTACAGTCGCCAATATTTTCTTCCCCTCCACTAGACCTTGAGTGGTGGTCCGGACGCTAGTCATTCGGATGAGAAGATAAACCGAGGTCGCGTGTGCAGCATGCACTTAGCGCACGTAAAAGAACCCACGGCAACAAAAGGGTTGTCCCTAGCAATCCACTTCGATCATAAGAAAAACAAATAAATCTGCACGCATAAAAAAACCAAAAAAAAAACAAACATGGGTGGCGCTGTCTGTGTAGCGACGCGCTCTCCCTGGGGAGAGCAGCCCGAATTTCACACAGAGAAATCTGTTGTGACAAAAAATAGAAAAAAAGAAGTTATATATATATATATATATATATATATATATATATATAAAATATATATCTATAACTTCTCCTTTTCCACCCTAACCTATCCATTTCCGCCCCAAACATTCCGTTTCTACCCCCAATCTTTCCTTTCTATACCTCCCCTCTCCCCCCCCCCTCCGACCCAAACCCCCACCCCCAAGAAAAAAATATAGGAAAACCCCCCAAAAAAACAACCAAAAAACCAAAATCCGTTTCCATCCTTACTTTTCCTATCCATCCCGACCTTTCCAATTCCATCCTAACCATTCCAAGTTTTCCGTTTCCCACCCCAGTCTTTCCAAATCCATCCTAACGTCTTCGTATCTTTTGAACCTTCATCTTCCGGTTTACCTGTCTGTCCGGCAGAATGGGTGAATGGCTGGTGATTATGATTTCAGATTTTTTTTTCTTCTTCTTCGTTCTACTGATTGTGTGGCATTTAGTGTGTGTTCTTTGTTTGTGTGTCCATCTTTCTGTCTGTCTGTCTCTCCGTCTGTCTGTCTGGCTCTCTGTATCCACCTCTGTGTGCGTGGGGGTGGGGGTGGGGTGGGGGAATGGGGTGCGTGTGTGTGTGTGTGTGTGTGTTTGTTTGCTTGTTTGTGTGTGTGTGTGTGTGTGTGTGTGTGTGTGTGTGTGTGTGTGTGTGTGTGTGTGTGTACGTGTGTGTCTGTGTCTGTGTGTGCGTCTGTGTCTGTGTGATATAGTGAGGAAGAGATATGTTGATACAGAAAGGCCACATTTGCTCCAAAGAAAGAGAGAACAAAAAAAAAGAAAAAGAAGAAAAAAAAGAAAGACAATAGGGAATGGGTGGTGGGAGGGGGGTAGAAAGAAAGAGGCGAAGGAGGGAAAGGGGGGGGGGGGGTGAGAAAAAAACCCAACAAAACCCGAAAGCTCTGTTGATGTCTAAGGGTGATAGAGAAAGCAAACATGCTTTTTCCTTCCAGCCCCGAGAATTAGAAAGGATAATGACAAGGAAGGAGAATTAGGAATGCTGACGGAGAACAAGAAGACGAAGCAGCAGCAGAAGAAGAAAAAAAGAGGGAGGAGGAGGAAGACGAAGAAGGAAGAGGAGGAGAAAGACGAGAAGGAGGAGGACGAAGACGAGGACGTTAAAGAGGAGGACGATGAGGGGAAGAAGTAGAAGGAGGAGGAGAAGGAGGACGACGACGAGGAAAAGAAGGAGGAGGAGAAGAAGAAGAAGAAGGAGGAGGACGACGACGAAGACGAGGACGTTAAAGAGGAGGACGATGAGGGGAAGAAGTAGAAGGAGGAGGACGACGACGAGGAGGAGAAGGACGACGCGACGAGGAGGAGAAGAAGAAGGAGGGAGGAGGACGATGAGGGGAAGAAGGAGGAGGATGACAACGACGACGAGGAGGAGGAAGACGAGGAGAAGAAGGAGGAGGAGGACGACGAGGATGAGAAGGAGGATGAGAAGGAGAAGAAGAAGGAGGAGGACGACGACGACGAAGACGAGGATGTTAAAGAGGAGGACGATGAGGGGAAGAAGGAGGAGGAGGAGGACGAGGAGAAGGAGGAGGAGGATGACGACGACGACGACGAGGAGGAGGAGGACGAGGAGAAGAAGGAGGAGGAGGAGGAGAAGGAGGAAGAGGAGGAGGAGGAGGAGGACGACGACGAGGAGGAGGAGGAAGAGGAGGAGAAGAAGAAGAAGGAGGAGGAGGAGAAGAAGAAGGAGGATGATCTAGGAGGAGGAGGAGAGGAGGAGGAGGAGAAGGAGAAGGAGGATGATCTAGGAGGAGGAGGAGAGGAGGAGGAGGAGAAGGACGACGAGAAGGACGACGAGAAGAAGAAGAAGAAAGAGGAGGAGGAAGAAGAGATGATCTAGATTAACTAAATCAATCAGCGGAGGAGAAGAAGAAGAAGAAGAAGAAGAAATGAGGAGAAGAAGAAGAAGAAGAAGAAGCAGAGGACGAGGACGAGGAGAAAGAGGAAGAAGAAATTTCAACATACAGCTAAATCAGAAACAGCGTATAGATCATAAATCATGAGCACGTGAATAAAACAAATCTACACTGTAAAGCGAAAGAAGGGAGAGAGAGGGGGAGGGGTGGAGGGGTGGTGGGGGGAGTTGAGGCTTTGAAGAGACAGACACATAGACATGGGAAAAAAAATCAGAAAGTAGAGAAGATAGCAGCGCCAAATGTTTGAGAGAGAGAGACAGAGACAGACAGACAGATATTGTGCCGAAACTAAGTATCGTTGTCAGCTTCATCCTCATGCATAGAAAGAATCGTAAAACATCAGCATCAAGAACGGCAGCACTATTCATAACGGCTGCCGTTTATGCCGCTGTGTGCCTGTCTCTGTGTGACTTGACTCGTTAGACTTGATGCACACACATACACACACTACACGCAGACACGCACGCAAGCATGCACGCGCGCGCACACATACACACACACGCGCGCGCGCGCGCACACACACAATCACACACATACACACACACGCGCGCGCGCACGTTCGCACACACACACACACACACGCGCGCGCGCTTTTGCACACACACTCACACACACATACATATATACACACTCAGTCACTCACTCACTTTCTCTCTCTCTCTCTCTCTCTCTCTCTCTCTCACACACACACACACACACACACACACACACACACACACACACACACACACACACTCACACTCACATGCGCGCGCGAGTCAGACAGGCGTACAGACAGAGAGACGCTTTGATGCTGTGACGCTTTTACGCTTTGATATTTCATTGCCATTACCTATGAAGGCGACAGACAGAGAGAGAGAGAGACAGAGACAGAGAGACAGAGAGACAGAGACAGAGAAAGACAGGGAGAGAGAGACAGACAGACAGACAGAGACAGAGAGAGAGAGAGAGAGATAACGATAACGATAACGATCTTTTTATTCAGATTAAGGCCAAAGCCCCTTATTGGAGGGGGTCAGGTGATACAAGAAAATAAAGAAAGAAAATGACTTGACACAATAAACCAACATCACAAAATCAACCAAAAGTAGCTAATACAATATTCAACAACAGTCCCGAAATAACGATTCGAAGTCTCTTCAATGCTTCATAGAAGTATATGGCCAGGTCTTGTTGGGTAAGCTCTTGTTTGAGAAAGAGAGAGAGAGAGAGAGGGAGACAGAGAGACAGAGACAGACAGACAGAGACAGAGAGAAGGTAAGGAAGGAAGGAATTTTTGTTTAATGTCCCGTCACACATATCGGTGATTGAAGACATTTTGTAAAAGTATTTATGAATACATCTGAGTATTATCTGTTAGAAGGGGTGGGAGATGTGGATGAATGGAGGGT
Organism: Babylonia areolata; assembly: GCF_041734735.1. NCBI lineage: Eukaryota > Metazoa > Mollusca > Gastropoda > Neogastropoda > Buccinidae > Babylonia > Babylonia areolata. Next base: position 32,941,500 of record NC_134882.1, read on the forward strand.
TTGGGGAAACTGGGCAAATGAGGGTAAAAATGTGGGTGAAATTTGAAAGAAAAACAAAACAAACAAACAAACAAAAAAAAACCCCTCTAAATACAGTTACAGGAAATTACTTAAAGGACTTCGTAAAAGAGAAGTCGTTAAACTGACAAGCGAAACAACTGATAATGAATGCAAAAAGTCAAAAACATCAACGTTCTCAGTCACTTGTGAAGACACACTTTCGTGTACAAAAGGCTTCATCAAGCTACAGTGAAAAATAATATGCTCAATTGTCAGGTTATTAAAGCATATACACTTGACATTAGAACAATACTTGGTCCGTAATGAATTTGATAATAGTCTGAGAGCTAAGCTCAGAATTGGTCTGCGAATCGGACCAAAGTCTGAGAGAGTCAACTGACGAGGTTTTAGACTTGAATTCAAGCACCTATAAAAGTCTCTTTCTAGTATATTGCTTATTTCCTTGTATGACAATGGGCAATATACTTTTATACTATCTATATGATTTTTTGCTCCCCTTTTTGCTGCCCTATCTGCTTGGTCGTTATAACGGAATCCAGTGTGGGATGGTATCCAACAAAAATCAACATTTGTACCCTTCACAAATAGGGAGTGCAATAAATACCTAATTTCAAAAAATAAATCTTCTCTTTGATTATTCTCAAAAAGGAGCAAACCTTTTAAGACAGATTGAGAATCAACACAAAATAGGATATTACTTATTATGATTGGTATATCAACAAGATGATTTAAAGCCATAAGGATGGCCACCAATTCAGCTGTAAAAATTGAATGTCCCTTACCTAAATAATATGATTTTTCTGTTTTTAGGTCAGGAATGACAAAAGCAGATCCTGCACTGCTATCATCCAGGACCGAGCCATCAGTGTAAACTTTTAAATGATAATCAAAATTTTCTTCTAATTCAATTCTGACAGATGCTGCTATTATATGTGGAGATTCTCCTTTTGTTGTGTCAGAAGCACATATGTTGACGTTTGCTTTTGTTAACTCCCAGGGAGGGACAGGTGGCACCAGAACACGAGGTGCCATATCATGCAAATCAATGTCTGAAGAATTTAAAATATCTGACACATATGTGCGAATGGTTTGTAGATTTGAATTATTTTGTGCATTTTTTGGAAAATCAATATCAGACCTAATATTTAATTCCTCAAAATCATCCACTGCTGTACATCTCACAATATATTTAGCAGAACTTAATTTTCTGATTTCATCTAGTGGTAGAATACCCGCAAGCTTATAGGCTTCTGAGGTCTTAGTATGCACAGGTACCCCTAAAGCCAGTTTCACAGCTTTACTGTCAATTATTCGCAGCTTCTTTAGGAACGTCGGCGGGGCAGAAAAGAAAATTTCTTGACCGTAGGTCAATCTTGATCTTACGAGAGATGTCGCTAAATGTAAAAGAATTTTGGAGTCTTGTCCCCAAGGAGAGTGACTTACAATTTTTAAGAAATTTAAACTTTTAACTGCTTTAGTCACCATTGAATCAATGTGTTTCTTCCAGTTTAGTTTTGAAGTAAATAGGATCCCAAGAAATTTGATTTCTGACTTGAAAAATATTTCACGTCCTCCTAAAAAAAACCGTGGTAGTTTGCTGGGGTTATAACCATTATTAAAGAGGATCAAATGTGTTTTCTCTACAGAAAACTCAAAACCATTAGATTGCATATAGCTACTCAGTCTATCGAGTTCACCCTGAAAATGTTTCTGTACATAATTTATGTAATGTAGGCTTGTCCTTTTCCTCAAGGATGTCTGAATCCATATAGCAATATCATCAGCATATTGAGCCAGCTTGGTAGATGATGAAAAACATGTATGTAAATCATAAAGCATAATGTTGAACAACAATGGAGAAATAATGGAACCCTGCGGGATTCCCATGTTTATAGGCCTAGAGGTTGATAAAGTTACTCCCACTTTTGCCACTATATATCTCCCACTTAAAAAGGATTTAACATAGTCATAAACATGACCCGACAGACCAATTTGTTTCAGCTTAAATAACAGTCTGCTATGCCACACTCGGTCATAAGCTTTAGTAAGATCGAAGAAGGACGCAAGGATACTTTTTCGCTTAGAAAACTGTTTTTTAATTTGGGTAGTGAGACGGGTCAGATGATCAATTGTAGATCTTCCTTTCCGGAATCCAGTTTGAGCTGACGGAATTATGTTATTTTTGTCACAGTAATACACCATTCTAATATTTACAATTTTCTCCATGACTTTCCCAACGTGGGAGGTAACCGAAATAGGTCTATAACTCGAAGCTTCTGTTCGAGGTTTACTCTGTTTTAATACAGGAGTTACAATGGAAGTTTTCCATACCTCAGGGATTTGTCCACATTCCCAGCACTTTTGAAATAATGTATGTAATATAATCAACCAGTTTTCTGGCAAATGGTTTAACATGGTGTAAGATACTACATCCTTACCAACTGACACATTTTTGTTACTCAACAAATGAATAGCGTTCTTTACCTCATGCCGAATTGATTGTATTATCATTTTGTGGGGTAGGATCTCTATATTTGTCACTGATTTCTTCTTCCTCTCTTAAAGTCTTTTGTTTAGTTGACAAACTATCTACACTGCCTGTTTTAGAATACATACAAACAAATTCTTCAGCCTTCTCTTGAGGGGACAGAAACTCTTTATCTTTTGTTTTAATAGGATAGTCTTGGAGAACA
>NC_134882.1:32949213-32954213 GCF_041734735.1 Babylonia areolata
ACCCGGGACCCTCTGATTGAAAGTCCAACGCTTTAACCACTCGGCTATTGCGCCCGTCGTCTCTCCACCGACCTCGATCTCTGGGCTGCTGTCCTTTCTGCAGCCCTCCAGCTGGATCCCAGCCTTTTTAAGCTTTAGCTCTGCTTCAGTGTCCAGCCCCGCCTCCAGCTGTTCTTGGGCTGTCCGTCCTCTCTTCCTTCTCCCCTGGGGGGGTTCCAGGTGTCAGGGCCTGGCGGCGTGTAGTGTTGGATGGCGAGGTCCTCAAGGTGCTCAGACTCTGCGTGAGGGTTCATGTGTTTTGGAGGGGAGAGAGTTGGGGGGTGTGGGGAGGGAGACGGAGGGAGAGAGAGAGAGAGAGAGAGAGAGAGAGAGAGAGAGAGAGAGAGAGAGAATGGCAATTGTTTTAATTATGAAGGCCATTGACCCATACCCAAATTTGCATACATAACCACACACACTCGCACACATGCACGCACGCACGTACACACACACACACGCACGCACGCACGCACACACACACACACAACGTAGAAAAAGAGACAGACAGGCAGACAAAGATGAGAGAGAGAGAGAGAGAGAGAATGGCAATTGTTTTAATCATGAAGGCCATCGACCCGTACCCAAATTTGCATACACACACACACACACACACACACACACACACACACACAGGGAGAGAGAGAGGGGGTGGGGGGGGAGAGAAACAGAATCAGAACGAGAACAAACTAAATCAGCAAGAAAAACAACAACAAAAAACACGAGAACATAATTTCCATCTTGCATATCACACTTCTGGTCATCGTCATCGTCGGCCTCCTTCCGTCTCGAGAGACGATGGCTGCACCAGAAATGTTAGTCACTGCCGGGCGTTGCACTTCCTGCTGTGGCTGTGTAGACCGATGCTGGAGTGGCAATCTCTACTGCATGTGGGACAGGAAAAGGCTGCTTGGTTTACAGAGTTTGACTTGCGTGTGGCTCTTTTTCTCCTCAGTGAGTCAACGCGGCTTCTCTCTGCTTGTTTCACCCCTCTCTGAATGGCAGATTTCCAGGGTCAGTCCACGTGAGTCAGTCCAAGGCTTTCCCAGGACAGCACATCAATGCCTGTATTTTTCAGGTCCCGTTTGCAAGCGTCTTTGAATTTTAGTCGGGGGCCGCTTTGGGGCCCAGATCTCTCTGATAGTTCTTATTGGCTTGGGGCTCCCCAGCTTGAGGCGGGCGATAACTGCCCAATGGAATCCGAGAATTCCTCCCACCGACGAGAGCAACCCCTGATGCCCAGCTCTACGCCAAGCGAGCCTAGGCTTATAACCGGTAACTGCTGCTCTCGGTGTTGTGTCGACGCTGACAGCGAAGCTGGAGTGACCTCTCCAGGTGCAGGCCTGGGCAGACTGATAAGTAGGATAAGCTGTTACTCATGTAGCAAGTCCCCCCTCTCCTCGCCTCTAGCTGACTCCAGGGGAAAAGCAGAAGCCGATACGCCTGGCACCAGGGACGATGCAGGAGCTGCCGGAAAGGAGTTGGTTACAACTCAAGACCGCTTCAGGGACTCCGACTCCGGATTTTCTGTCATGGTTTACTCCCTTTGCCTTTTCCCGAAGAAGATGTAGCCGCAAGGCAGCGGAGGAATAAGCTTGGAGTTGTCCTTCTCCTAGACGAGCAGCCTTCCATGGCTAACGAGCTTCATCTGCTCGGGTTTGAAATCGGAGTTTCTTTTTCCTAGATGAACTGCCTTCCTTGGCTAACGAGCTCCATCTACCCGTGCTAGGGTTTTTGAGGCGACCCATTTCCGCCTAGATGTTTCCGTCCTGGTAATCATCAGTTTTATACAATTAAAGTGGCAATGTTATCAGCTTTAGTCAAAAGCTGGCAATTCATTATCTTTGAAATGCGTTACATAATAAAGTAGTTGGGGGTTTTTTCCCAATAACTGTGTTCATATGCATTCATTTCTAACAGCTAAAAGGAAGTAAATTTTAAACATATGTCTTTGTTTGTGATACGTGGCTGGTACAAACTGAAATCTAATAACGTCAAGACAAGAGCAAAAGAGACAGAGAGAGTTAGCGAGAGAGAGAGAGAGAGAGAGAGAGAGGGATGGTGGTGGTGGCAATATTCTGTTATCGTTCCAATAACAGAGAAATGTTTGGAATAATAAAATTCCCGAAATGTCAAAAGAAAGAACATAATATATACATATAAGATAGCATTTTCAAGTGTGTCTCTCTGATTAACAGTTCAAAGAAACGTCGCTATGATAAACAGATAAATAAATAGATAAATACATGAATAAACAAACGAATAAATAAATGAATGAATAGATAAATAAATAGATAACTAAATGAAACATCAAAACGAAAAAAAAAAAAAAATAGAAATAAACCGTTGGCTCTGGTTGCCGGGCAGTTAGTATTCATGCAGTTTTGATCGCTAATTACATGACATAACCCTTTGATGTTTTATATCGACATTTGCCACAAACGTGTGGAGAGTGGAGGGCGTGGATGTGGGGAGATAAAAAGAGATAAGGCCACAGTGTAGGGGGGGAAAGGGGGAAGGGGCAACGTGTGTGTGTGTGTGTGTGTGTGTGTGTGTGTGTGTGTGTGTGTGTGTGTGTGTGTGTTTGTGTGTGTGCGAGTGTGTGTATGTGTTTGTGTGTGTGCGAGTGTGTGTGTGTGTGTGCGCGCGCGCGTGTGCGCATATATGTATGTGTGTGTGAGTGTGTGTGTGTGTGTGTGTGCACGCGCGCGCGTGCGCATATGTGTGTGTGTGAGTGTGTGTGTGTGTGTGTGTGTGTGTGTGAGTGTGTGTGTGTGTGTGTGTTGCGTGTGTGTATGTATGTACGTGTGTGTGTGTGTGTGTGTGTGTGTGTGTGTGTGTGTGTGTGTGTGTGTGTGTGTGTGTTAATGCCAGTTTTAAATGGGCAAAATGTTTATGTTTTCGTTATGTTATTATGCTGATAAATGCCGAAAAACAAAACATACAGACAGACAGATCGAGACAGACAGACGTATAGATTATCATGTTATGCAGAGACAGATATGTTATACAACTTTTTATCGTAATTATAAATACTCTGATGGGCAGAGAGACAGTCCGACAGACAGACGGGTAGGTGGACAGGAAAGAGTGGTCAACAGACAGACAGATAGACACACAGACATACGTGGACGGGCAGGCAAACTGGCATGCAGGCAGATATCGACAGGAATACGTCAACTTTTATTCACGCAAAGGCCCTGAAGCCACACGAAGGGGTATGATGTGCATGTGGAGTGATGGCCTAGAGGTAACGTGTCCGCTTAGGAAGCGAGAGTATCTGAGCGCGCTGGTTCGAATCACGGCTCAGCCGCAGATATTTTCTCCCCCTCCACTAGACCTTGAGTGGTGGTCTGGGCGCTAGTCATTCGGATGAGACGATAAACCGAGGTCCCGTGTGCAGCATGCACTTAGCGCACGTAAAAGAACCCACGGCAACAAAAGGGTTGTTCCTGGCAAAATTCTGAAGAAAAATCCACTTCGATAGGAAAAACAAATAAAACTGCACGCAGGAGAAAAAAAAGGGTGGCGCTGTAGTGTAACGACGCGCTCTCCCTGGGGAGAGCAGCCCGAATTTCACACAGAGAAATCTGTTGTGATAAAAAGAAATACAAATGCAAATAAAACAAATAAAACCAGCACACACCATTCACACAGAAGTACCAGGATGCTTCAGATCGAAACTGGGACGTCTTACACTTCTTCTTCTTCTTCGTTCGTGGGCTGCAACTACCACGTTAACTCGTATGTACACGAATGGGCTTTTTACTTGCATTACCGTTTTCACCCCCGCCATGTTGGCAGCCATACTCGGTTTTCGGGGGTGTGCATTCTGGGTATGTTCTTGTTTCCCCCATAACCCACCGAACGCTGACATGGATTACAGGATCTTTAATAACGTGCGTATTTGATCTGCTTGCATATACACACGAAGGGGATTCAGGCACAAGAAGGTCTGCACATGTGTTGACCTGGGAGATCGAAAAAAAAATCTCCACCCTTTATCCACCAGGCGCCGTCAACGAGATTCGAACCCGGGACCCTCAGATTGAAAGTCCAACGCTTTAACCACTCGGCTATTGAGCCCGTCGGACGTCTCATTCGAAGTAGGCTGATAAACTCCATACGACTCTGTTTTATTTCTTCAGACATCAGAAGCAGAGTTGAATCGTATGTGATTAGGTTAGTTATGAATTGCTTACGTATGATACTGTCAAAATAATTTGAAGAATAAACAAGAATTCTGTTTGTCTTCATTCCGGGTTTAGTTGATTCTGGTTTTCTTTTTTCTGCCGAGGGGAGGTGTGTGTGTGTGTGTGTGTGTGTGTGTGTGTGTGTGTGTGTGTCTGTGTCTGTGTGTGTCTGTGTGTGTTGTTTCTTTCTTCTTCTTTTTTTTTTTTTTTTACATAACGGGCAAATCAATTAAAGTATATGTTTTCTATAACGAAGGCAGTGCCGAGAAACATTCTGAATGATAAATTATTAGACGTCTGTCCAAATTCATCGGTAGATAGATTTTAACGTCGTGTTCTTCTTCTTCTTCTTCTTCTTCTTCTACTTCTTCTTCTTATCATTATTATTATTATAATTTACAACGAGTTTTTCGAACCTCTTAATTAGTCAAATGACATCTTATCTTCCTATTTTTCACTTATCCATTCTCGACAATTTTAACTCTCTCCATACGAACGGCGAAAGAGACGACGTTAACAGCGTTTCATCCCAATTACCATCATCAAAATATTGCAAGCGGAACGCTCTTATACTGAAGAGGTGAATGTTGACAAAGGATACCACAGTTCTGACGACGGAAGCTAAAGGTTGGGTCATTCAGACACCCACTGGACATCCGAGTGGTCTGTGTAGAGAAGAGAGGACTGGCCGTACTGAGTGAGTTAAACCAGCATCTAGTGCAACGTTACAATGTAACAAAGAATCTATATAGATAAGGATTTTTTTTATTT
>NC_134882.1:32964213-32966713 GCF_041734735.1 Babylonia areolata
CATCTCTTCTCCTACTGTTCCCTCCAGCTCACCATCTCTTCTCCTCCTGTTTCCTCCAGCTCACCATTTATTCTCCTACTGGTCCCTCCATCTCACCATCTCTTCTCCTACTGTTCCCTCTAGCTCACCACCTCTTCTCCTACTGTTCCCTCCATCTCACCATCTCTTCTCCTACTGTTCCCTCTAGCTCACCACCTCTTCTCCTACTGTTTCCTCCAGCTCACCACCTCTTCTCCTACTGTTTCCTCCAGCTCACCATCTCTTCTCCTACTGTTCCCTCCAGCTCACCACCTCTTCTCCTACTGTTCCCCCTCCAGCTCACCATCTCTTCTCCTACTGTTCCCCCTCCAGCTCACCACCTCTTCCTGTACTGTTCCCCTCCAGCTCACCACTTCTTCTCCTACTGTTCCCCCTCCAGCTCACCATCTCTTCTCCTACTGTTCCCCTCCAGCTCACCATCTCTTCTCCTACTGTTTCCTCCAACTCACCACCTCTTCTCCTACTGTTCCATCTAGCTCACCATCTCTTCTCCTACTGTTCCCCTCCAGCTCACCATCTCTTCTCCTACTGTTTCCTCCAGCTCACCACCTCTTCTCCTACTGTTTCCTCCAGCTCACCATCTCTTCTCCTACTGTTCCCTCCAGCTCACCATCTCTTCTCCTACTGTTCCCTCCAGCTCACCACCTCTTCTCCTACTGTTCCCTCCAGCTCACCACCTCTTATCCTCCTGTTTCCTCCAGCTCACCATTTATTCTCCTACTGGTCCCTCCATCTCACCATCTCTTCTCCTACTGTTCCCTCTAGCTCACCACCTCTTCTCCTACTGTTTCCTCCAGCTCACCATTTCTTCTACTGTTTCCTCCAGCTCACCACCTCTTCTCCTACTGTTTCCTCCAGCTCACCACCTCTTCTCCTACTGTTCCCCTCCAGCTCACCATCTCTTCTCCTACTGCTTCCTCCAGCTCACCGTCTCTTCTCCTACTGTTTCCTCCAGCTCACCATCTCTTCTACTGCTTCCTCCAGCTCACCACCTCTTCTCCTACTGTTTCCTCTAGCTCACCATCTCTTCTCCTACTGTTTCCTCCAGCTCAATCTATTCTCCTCCTGTTTCCTCCAGCTCACCATCTCTTCTCCTACTGTTTCCTCCAGCTCACCATCTCTTCTCCTACTGTTCCCTCTTGCTCACCACCTCTTCTCCTACTGTTCCCTCCATCTCACCATCTGTTCTCCTACTGTTCCCTCCAGCTCACCACCTCTTATCCTCCTGTTTCCTCCAGCTCACCATCTCTTCTCCTACTGCTTCCTCCAGCTCACCGTCTCTTCTCCTACTGTTTCCTCCAGCTCACATCTATTCTCCTCCTGTTTCCTCCAGCTCACCATCTCTTCTCCTACTGTTTCCTCCATCTCACCATCTCTTCTCCTACTGTTTCCTCTATCTCATCATCTCTTCTCCTACTGTTTCCTCCAGCTCACCACCTCTTCTCCTACTGTTTCCTCCAGTTCACAGTCTCTTCTCCTACTGTTCCCCTCTAGCTCACCACCTCTTCTCCTACTGTTTCCTCCAGCTCACATCTATTCTCCTCCTGTTTCCTCCAGTTCACATCTATTCTCCTACTTCCACTCCAGCTCATCATCTCTTCTCCTACTGTTTCCTCCAGCTCACCACCTCTTCTCCTACTGTTTCCTCCAGTTCACATCTATTCTCCTACTGTTTCCTCCAGTTCACATCTATTCTCCTCCTGTTCCCTCCAGCTCACCACCTCTTCTCCTACTGTTTCCTCCAGTTCACATCTATTCTCCTCCTGTTTCCTCCAGTTCACATCTATTCTCCTCCTGTTCCCTCCAGCTCACCACCTCTTCTCCTACTGTTTCCTCCAGTTCACATCTATTCTCCTCCTGTTTCCTCCAGGTCACCACCTCTTCTCCTACTGTTCCCCTCCAGCTCACATCTATTCTCCTCCTGTTTCCTCCAGCTCACCACTACTTCTCCTACTGTTTCGGCCAGCTCACCATCTCTTTTTCTACTGTTTTTTTTTAATAGTTTTTTTTTTTAACTTATATTTCTAATGACAACATTCAAATGTGAAAACCAATACTTTAATTAGATGTGTACAATCAGCAGCAGGTATGTATGTCTGGACATGAAACATGATTCCTTCCTTTTTTTTTCTTTCTTTTTTTTTTTTTTTTACTTCTTCCACGTCTAGATGCAAAGTATTATCTTCTTACAATTGCTGTCATTTCTTTAAAAAAAACACAAAAAAACAACAAAACCAACAACAACCCCCTCCCTCCCCCCTCCCCCCAAAGAAAAGAACAAAACCGGACAAACAAACAAAAAACAACAATCTCAAAACGAAACAAAGCATTATTAACCGTGCCAGACTTATTGTGAGACCGACCAGAAAGCAATCTGTTCTCCCGTTGTAGCTGCTGTAAGCTTCGAAGCAAAACCAGGAATATAAGATAACGCGATGTGCTGTTGAGTTAGTATTGTACG
>NC_134882.1:32971713-32976713 GCF_041734735.1 Babylonia areolata
GCTTTTGTATTAAGGAATATGGATAAATAAAAGAATAAAGGAAAAGCGCGCACGCACATGGACTAAAATAAGCATGTACATGCGCGCGCGCGAACACACAGATAGAGAGAGAGAGAGAGTGAGAGAGAGACAGACAGACACAGAGAGAGAGAGAGACAGAAAGTGAGAGACAGAAAGTGAGAGAGATACAGAGTGAGAGAGACAGAGAGCGAGAGAGATAGAGAGAGAGACAGAGAGAGTGAGACACACACATAGAGAGAGAGAGAGACAGAGTGAGAGAGAGACACAGAAAGAGAGAGAGGCAGACAGACAGAGAGAGAGAGAGACAGTGAGAGAGAGAGAGACAGCGAGAGAGAGAGAGAGAGAGAGAGAGAGAGAGAGTGAGAGACAGACTGAGAGAGAGACAGTGAGAGAGAGAGACACAGAGAGAGAGAGACAGATTGAGAGAGAAAGAGAGAGTGTGTGAGAGAGAGATAGACAGATTGAGAGAGAGAGCGAGAGAGAGAGAGAGAGAGATGAGGGATTCCAGATAATAAAAGTCCAGGGATCAGATTTTACGCATGGTCTGTTCTTCCAACATTTCCTGATTAATCTGCACCAAGTGCATGCCGACAAAGCAAAGGTCAGACAGAGTTCAGCAATACGCTGCACGCGTGCAAGCTCTAGTCCGCTTCCCCTGTGGGTTCCAGTGGCATGGAATGCGGGCCTGTCCTCTACAAAGGGAGGGATTTGTGATAACAATGAATAATAATAATGATAATAATAATAATGATAATAAAGTAGTAGTTGTAGTAGTACATTTCAATGGAATTTCTCCCTTTTCAAATATAATCAACAAACATCTGTCTCTCCCGATCTGATCTCTGACCTACCTCCACCTGTCTTTCATCTTCTTGTGTGTGGAATATGACCGGTGTGTGTGTGTTTGTGTGTGTGTGAGTGTGTGTGTGTGTGTGTGTGTGTTTGAATGTATATTTCATGTTTGTATTGTGAGTGCACGACAACATGACAATTTATATTGAGAGATAATCACGTTTTACCTGACTTTTGTTTTTCGCTAGAGGAGAATCAATAATGCGTATTCCACTATCACTCTTGAAATAGATTTGGTTTTTGTTTCGTCAATGACCAAACCGTTTAGCTAACTAACTACACTGGCGCAATCATGGCACAGCTGTATCTTCACACGTTCTGTCATTGCTGAATCACCAGAACAACCAGCAGGGGAACTATCACCAATGTCAAGTGTCTCCAAAGGGCCACCCATCAGAGGAGCCGCGCACTGCTGTAAGGTCGCTTTGGAGGTGTGTTGAAGTAACGCAAAGTTGTGCAGCTTGTGATTTAATGATTAACAAATAGTAAACAGTGGTAACTCTCTCCATACACAAGGTACACAACTTCAAGTCAATGCTGCTCACGCTACCAATTCAGCTAGCACACAGGTAAAGAAAAGGTACATTGGAACAAACCCAGACACTTCCTCAAATAAAGGAAGCGCCGGGCTTATCCTTATACCGATCATTTGGCATGTGCACACAGCAGCAAAGACAGAAGAAATGTACAAACACAAATTAGCTTTTATTCAAGACTGGCATAGCCTCTTTAATCCTGAACAAGCCACACAGAACACATGGACAATACAGAACAAACACATGGTTGCCTCTGTGGTTTTTTCAACTTGAAATTAATAAACGATGAGGCCAGGAGATCAAATGATTAACAAATAGTAAAAGAGTGGTAACTCTCTCCATACACATTGTGATTTAATGCCTTCAGGAAACCCACCACCACTCTACCGGTAACGCCCCCCTTTCGTGGTGCCACTGGCTGTCTTCAGAGGGCGGATCCAGTAGACTGGGTGCACGTGCTGTGTGGAGGGTGTGTGTGGGGGGGTGGAGGGGGGAGCGGTCATGACGTGACATTTCACAGTCTCCATCCGTCTGCCACCCACCCACACCCTCCAGACCCACCCACACACCACTCCCCACACTTCTACTGGTTTAGATGAAGTTCGTGTCTGTACAAGGGGGAAATATGGGAGGTGGGTGTTACCCACACACGTGCGCACGCACGCACGCGCGCGCGCACACACACACACACACACACACACACACACACACACACACACACACACATCCGAATGGAACCTAAACCGGACTTATCAGACATCGTGGCGATGTAGTCTGATGCGGACACCACTCCAGAAACGGGCAGTAAAGGGAACGTCTGGAATTTACTTAGGTTCCCGGCGCCAGCGGCTGGCATTTTCTGGCTGGCGTAAAACAGGCCAGTTCTGTACAGTTCACTTACTGCCCAAGGAGGCGTCACACTGTCTGTTTATCTGTTTCTGCATCTCTCTGCCTTTCTCTGCCTTTCTCCGTCTCTCTGCCTTTCTCTCTCTCTCTCCCCCCCCCCCCTCGACTTTGAAAAAGCGTTTGATTCCATCAATAGAAATCTTCTTTGGCCTATTTTGTTTAAAAATGGTATCAAAGGTAAACTGTATAAATGTATTAAAAGTATGTATGATAATGTTAAAGCAAGAGTTAGATGTGGAGCAAGACTAACGGACTATATTAACTGTACAGCAGGTGTAAGGCAAGGAGACCCATGTAGCCCAGTATTATTTTCGGTCTTTATAAATGAGCTAGCGTTAGAGGTTATTAACAATGGAAGGCATAGAGCAACATTCTTAAATGATCCATTTGAACTGTTCATTCTTCTTTTGGCTGATGATGTGGTTTTGTTTTCAGAAACTGTTGTTGGTTTACAAACTCAACTGAACAATTTACATAGGGCAGCTGTATCACTTAAATTAAAGGTCAACATGTCCAAAAGTAATATAATTGTTTTTCGAAAGGGTGGGTATTTAAGTGCAAGGGAAAGATGGGTTTATAACGGTACCATTATGCCTGTGGTGAATGTTTACAAATATTTGGGAATTCTTTTTTCTACTCGTCTTAGCTTCGTTGTTGCTTGCAGTAGGGCCAAAAATGCTTTATTACGTATTATGCAAAAGTTATATGTTCTTAATAATAATTCGTTTGAGTTATTTATCAAAATGTTCGATGCACAAGTGCAACCAATTGTGCAGTATGGTTCTCAATTATGGGGTTTGGATAAGGCTGTTGTATATTATGAGTCTGTTCATTTATTTGCTGTTAAACGATTTTTGGGTGTAGATAGGCGGACACCAAATGATTTAGTATATGGTGAAACAAATCGATATCCAATATCTGTTAACTCTGCAGTTAGTTGTATTCGCTATTGGTTAAGAATATTGCAAATGGAAGATTCAAGACTGCCATACAAAGCTTACCAAATGTTATATGAACTGGATAGTAGGGGTAAAATCAACTGGGCATCAAATGTGCGCGTCTGTCTGTTTAAACATGGTCTTGGACATGTGTGGCTGAATCAAGGTGTTGGCTGTGAAGTAGGTTTTATAAATGTTTTTCGACAACGTCTAATAGATAGCAGATGGCAGGAATGGAATCAGCACATCTCGACTAGTGAAAGGTTTGAGATATATAGAACATTTTGTGTCTCGCATGTTGTGAAACCATATTTGCTTCTGAATCTTGATAAACATATAAAGTATATCACAACAAGGTTTAGACTGGGTATTTCTGATTTGGCTGTACATAGGTATAGATACAAAAAAGTGAAAGAATCTGATTTGATTTGTCCTATGTGTAAACGTTCAAAAGAAGATGAAGTTCATTTTGTTCTTTGTTGTGAAGTACTGAAAGAAATCAGAGAAACTTTTATTCGACCCAGATACTATCGACAACCTTGTCTCTTCAAATTGGTTCTATTGTTGTCTTGTACTGACCCTGATGTTGTGCGAAATTTGTCTCTGTTTTTCTACAAAGCATTTAGATACAGGGAAATTCTCACTTCTTAATGTTCCCGATTAACCTGATATATCCATAGCTGCATTGTTTTGATCTGTATGTCTTAAAGGATATGATTATTGTCTGTTCACTTTCCCCTTCATGAGGGGCCTAGGCCTAAAATGAATAAACCATCTGAATCTGAATCTGAATCTCTCTCTCCCCCTCTCTCTCCCCCTCTCTCTCTCTTTCTCTCTCCCCCCCCCTCTCTCCCCCTCTTTCTCCCTCTCTTTCTATCTCTCCCTCTCTTTCTCTCCCCTCTCTCTCTCTTTCTCTCCTTTCACTCCCCCTCTCTCTCCCTCTCTTTCTCTCCCTCTCTCTCTCCCTCAGAGTGTCAAAGTCTCTCTCTCTCTTTCTCTCCCTCTTTCTCTCCCTCTCTTTCTCTCTTTCTATCCCTCTCTCTCTCTCCCCTCTCTCTCTCTTTCTCTCCCTCTTTCTCCATCTCTCTCTCCCACTCTCTCTCTCTCCCTCTCTCTCCCCTTCTCTCTCTCTCTTTCTCTCCCTCTCTTTCTCTCCATCTCTTTCTCTCTCTCTCTTTCTCTCCCTCTTTCTCCATCTCTCTCTCCCACTCTCTCTCCCCTTCTCTCTCTCCCTCTCTTTCTCTCCACCCCTCTCTCTCCCTCAGAGTGTCAAAGTATATATCTCTCTCTTTCTCCCCCTCTCTTTCTCTCCATCTCTCTCTCTCCCTTTCTCTCCCTCTTTCTCTCCCCATCTCTCTCTCCCGCTCTGTCTCTCCCTCTCTCTTTTCCCTTCTCTCCCTCTCTTTCTCTCCCCCTCTCTCTCTCCCTCAGAGTGTCAAAGTCTCTCTCTCTCTCTCTCTCTCTCTCTCTCCCTCCCCCCCCCTCTCTCTCTCATGTTTAAATCATCATTATACGGATTATATGTACTTTGTTTCCTCTGTACTGTTCAAACCTTGGAGACGAACGACTGGGAGGAAAAAAAAAGGAACAATACCCGCCTGCCACATGGACATTTTAAGCAAATGACAAAGTACCAAAGTGCCGCTTATCCCTCAGTAGTTTAGTTTACTTTGATTATGTTTTTCCTTTCTGTTCCATTTTTATCTGTTTTGCACCAATTTTGTTCTGATTTATACCTACTATGTCG
>NC_134882.1:32979213-32981713 GCF_041734735.1 Babylonia areolata
GTTAACGCGTTGGACTTTCAATCTGAGGGTCCCGGGTTCGAATCTCGGTAACGGCGCCTGGTGGGTAAAGGGTGGAGATTTTTTTCCGATCTCCCAGGTCAACATGATTATTATATGTGCAGACCTGCCAGTGTCTGAACCCCATTCGTGTATATACTGCACGCAGAAGATCAAATACGCACGTTAAAGATCCTGTAATCCATGTCAGCGTTCGGTGGGTTTTGGAGCTTGGTCTCCGACCGAGGATAGGCGCTATATAAGTATCCATATCAATCAATCAATCCCTCCCAAAAAAAAACGTCCGGGGTGTGACCCAGATGTGAAAGACCACAGTGAAAGCCACCTGAAAACACCCAATCTTTGTTCCCGCTGCTGTGACTACCAGTGAAACACGTTCACCTTACTTGGAGAGCAGTAGCAGCAGCAGCAGCAGCAGTAGCAGTATCAGCAGCAGCTAGTTAACTAGCCAACTAGCCAGCTAGGTCTTTACTCTCCAAGTCCTAGCGGGCCTCAGATGGCGCTGGCAGACGGGTGGACACTGAAGATGATTGGATGATTGGGTTTTCCTCCTGAGATACCCGCTGAGTGGGAGAGAGGGTGTGATTGAATTTCCTGAGGCGAGAAGACCAGAGGAGAACTGGGAGATGTACAGACTGAGAGAAAGGGAGAGAAAGAGGGGGGGGGGGACAGACAGACAGACACATAGACAGACATGCTAGTTGAGAAGGAGAGAGGATATTTAGAGAGAGACAGGTAGAAAGACAGACAGACAGACAGACAAACAAACATGCAATTTGAGAGGGAGAGAGGGTAATTTAGAGAGAGACAAATAGACAGACAGACAGACAGATGGAGGGAGGGTAGTTTAGAGAGACAGATAGACAGACAGATAGATATGCTATTTGAGAGGAAGGGAGGGTAATTTAGAGAGACAGATAGACAAACAGATAGACAGACATGCTATTTGAGAGGGAGGGAGGGTAGTTTAGAGAGACAGACAGACAGATAGACAGACATGCTATTTGAGAGGGAGAGAGGGTAATTCAGGGAGAGGGATAGATAGAGAAAGGTGTTGGGGAGTGGTTGGAGGGGGGGAGGGGGCGGGAGGGAAGGAACGCGGAGGTGGGGGGATTTTTTTTTACAGTTTCTTTTATGATAATAATACTAATACTAATAATGTACATTTGTATAGCGCACTTTCTCCCTAAGAGCTCAGGGCGCTTTACATCAAAGAAAAAAAATTCATGACCACTCTTTCTCAAAAAACCATCCACATTGTGTTGTTTGGTATGTTTTTGTTTGTGTGCGTGCGTCAGTGTGTGTGCGTATGTGTGTGTGCGTGTGTGTGTGTGTGAGTTTGTGCGTGCGTGCGTGTGTGTGTATTCGGTTGACCGCTTGATAACGTAATTCACAGATCAACTTAACATACAACGATAATAGTTATTCTAACAATTCCTTCTATGACAGCGAATGAGAGACGAAGGGCGGGTGGGTGGGGTGGAGAGATGGGGGTCAGAAACGGAGACAGACAGACAGAGACTGAGGGACACACAGAGAGAGAGGCTGAGACAGAGGGACAGAGAGAGAGGGGGGGGGCAGAGGGAGAGGCAGAGACAGAGGGACAGAGAGTGAGAGGGGAACAGAGAGAGAGAGAGAGCGATAGTGGCAGATACTGAGGGACAGAGAGAGAGAGGCAGAGACAGAGGAACAGAGAGGGAGAGGGGGGCAGAGGGAGAGGCAGACAGAGGGACAGAGAGAGAGAGGGGGGGGGCAGAGGGAGAGGCAGAGACAGAGGGACAGAGAGAGAGAGAGGCAGAGACAGAGGAACAGAGAGAGAGAGGGGGGGGGGGGGGGCAGAGGGAGAGGCAGAGACAGAGGGACAGAGACAGAAAGAGAGGCGGAGATCGAGGAACAGAGAGAGAGGGAGGGGGGGGGGGGCAGAGAGAGATGCAGAGACAGAGGGAGAGAGAGAGAGGGGGGGGCAGAGAGAGATGCAGAGACAGAGGGACAGAGACAGAAAGAGAGGCGGAGACCGAGGAACAGAGAGAGAGGGGGGGGGGGGCAGAGGGAGATGCAGAGACAGAGGGACAGAGAGAGAGAGAGAGGCGGCGACAGAGGGACAGAGAGAGAGAGGGGGAACACAGAGAGAGGAACAGAGAGAGAGAGAGGGGCAGAGACAGAGAGACAGAGAGAGAGAGGGGCAGAGACAGAGGGACAGAGAGAGAGAGAGAGAGGCAGAGACAGAGAGAGAGAGGGGCAGAGACAGAGGAACAGAGAGAGAGAGAGGGGCAGAGACAGAGGGACAGAGAGAGAGAGAGAGGCAGAGACAGAGAGACAGACAGAGAGAGAGAGGCAGAGACAGAGAGAGAATCGGCGTAGTCCGACCTTGTGGAGTTCAGTAAACCTTCTGTGAGCGACTTCGTGACTCTTTGGGTGTCTCTGGGTTTAGCGGCATCAGCCAACCAGCCAGCCAGCCAACCAGCCAGCCAGCCAGCCAGCT
>NC_134882.1:32991713-32996713 GCF_041734735.1 Babylonia areolata
CAAATGGGACTTGTACGCTGTAATGATGACCACGCAGACCAACATCATCTTGAACAGTCAGTATCCACCCCCCTTACCCCCCACCCCACCACCCTCTCCCACCACCAAATTCAGTCTGTTTTCAGAAGATACATCACCGGCACCCCTCTGATCATTCAGCCTGTATGAGTGAGATGCGTGATTTTCCCCGCGCATCGTGCAATAATTAAGGCAACGAATTGAACTGCGTCAACGTGGAAACTGAACGTTTAGTTTAGTGAGGAGGAAAAGATTGTGTGGAACGTCGGTAAACTTTTAAATCGTAGAAAGACAAGTACGTGTGTGTGTGGGGGGGGGCGGGGGGGGGGGGGGGGGGGGGGGGGGGGCGGGGGGGTCGGTGGGGTGGAGGGAGGAGTGTTGAATTTGAGAGTTTTGCGTGGTGAGAAAGATTTTTTTTTTTAAATGAAAGACGAGGGAAATGAAGAGAGGTTTATTGACTCTCTCTCTCTCTCTCTCTCTCTCTCTCTCTGTCTCTCTCTGTCTGTCTGTCTGTCTGTCTGTCTGTCTGTCTCTTCCTGCTTATCCTCTACCCCTCCCCCGACCCTCTTTCCTCATGCTCACCCAACTCATCTTTCAGGCTCACAAAACTCATCTTTCAGGTTCACCTTACTCATCTTTCAGGTTCACCCAACTCATCTTTCATGTTCACCCAACTCATCTTTCAGGCTCACCCAACTCATCTTTCATGTTCACCCAACTCATCTTTCAGGCTCACCCAACTCATCTTTCATGTTCACCCAACTCATCTTTCAGGCTCACCCAACTCATCTTTCAGGCTCACCCAACTCATCTTTCAGGCTCACCCAACTCATCTTTCATCTTTCATGTTCACCCAACTCATCTTTCAGGCTCACCCAACTCATCTTTCAGGTTCACCCAACTCATCTTTCAGGCTCACCCAACTCATCTTTCAGGTTCACGCAACTCATCTTTCATGTTCACCCAACTCATCTTTCGTGTTCACCCAACTCATCTTTCATGTTCACCCAACTCATCTTTCAGGTTCACCCAACTCATCTTTCAGGCTCACCCAACTCATCTTTCAGGTTCACGCAACTCATCTTTCATGTTCACCCAACTCATCTTTCATGTTCACCCAACTCATCTTTCAGGTTCACGCAACTCATCTTTCATGTTCACCCAGCTCATCTTTCAGGCTCACCCAACTCATCTTTCAGGCTCACCCAACTCATCTTTCAGGTTCACGCAACTCACGCAACTCATCTTTCAGGCTCACCCAACTCATCTTTCAGGCTCACCCAACTCATCTTTCAGGTTCACGCAACTCATCTTTCAGGTTCACGCAACTCATCTTTCAGGTTCACCTAACTCATCTTTCGGGCTCACCCTACTCATCTTTCATGTTCACCCAACTCATCTTTCAGGCTCACCCAACTCATCTTTCAGGCTCACCCAACTCATCTTTCAGGCTCACCCAACTCATCTTTCAGGTTCACGCAACTCATCTTTCAGGTTCACGCAACTCATCTTTCAGGTTCACCTAACTCATCTTTCAGGCTCACCCAACTCATCTTTCAGGTTCACCCAACTCATCTCTCAGGCTCACCCAACTCATCTTTCAGGCTCACCCAACTCATCTTTCAGGTTCACGCAACTCATCTTTCAGGTTCACGCAACTCATCTTTCAGGTTCACCTAACTCATCTTTCGGGCTCACCCTACTCATCTTTCATGTTCACCCAACTCATCTTTCAGGCTCACCCATCTCATCTTTCAGGCTCACCCAACTCATCTTTCAGGCTCACCCAACTCATCTTTCAGGTTCACGCAACTCATCTTTCAGGTTCACGCAACTCATCTTTCAGGTTCACCTAACTCATCTTTCAGGCTCACCCAACTCATCTTTCAGGTTCACCCAACTCATCTCTCAGGCTCACCCAACTGTTGTGTTTTATGTTTTATTTTACCAGACACTTTTCCCTGGTGTACACACCCACCCACCCATCCATCCTGCCAACTTCTGAACTGCTGCGGCAGAGACCTTCTGATATCCTGTGCCTGCAGCTTTAGTCATAAATCTTGTTTTGTCTGGAATCATAATATTTTGTATTTTATTTCCTCGTATATCGTATCTTAGTAGAACATATTTTTCTGGGTTTTAAATCTGATACCTTCACAATGATTTGTGGCGTAGTTGGTGTTCTGTTGTTGTTGTCAGTGTGTTCGTGTGTGTGTGTGTGTGTGGGTGGGTGGGTGGGTGGGTGGGTGATGATTGTATGTGGGGGTGGGGGGATGGGGTGGGGGGAAGAGTATATGTGTTGCAGGAAATGAATGATCGATCTTACTGCATCTTAGTCTGAATGGCAACATGGATTCTCTTATTGTGATGAATATTTTGATGAATCTTCATGTTATATATATTAAAAAAAAAAAGCTATTGTGCTTTATATGTTTAATGTTTAATGTTGCTTGAACTCGAGCCCGAGGACAAAATTACTGTGAATTTTCAGACAATGAATTGAATTGTACATTGTCAAGTCAGAGCACTGATGAGCACTGCGCTGGTTGGCACCAATATTGTATTGTATTGTATTGTGCTGTGTTGTGTTGTATTGTATTGTATTGTATTGTACTGTATTGTATTGTATTGTACTGTATTGTATTGTATTGTATTGTACTGTATTGTATTGTATTGTATTGTACTGTATTGTATTGCACTGTATTGTATTGTATTGTACTGTATTGTACTGTACTTTATTGTACTGTATTGTACTGTAATGTATTGCATTGTACTGTACTGTATTGTATTGTATTGTAATGTGTTGTATTGTATTGTATTGTATTGTATTGTATTGTATTGTCACAGCGGGTTTTTTTTCTTTGTGTGACTCCTCTCCACGATGAGAGAGTGTCGCCACAGCGCAGCGCTACCTTTTCTTTTCTTGTTCGTCTTTCTGTGTATTTGTTTTACTATCAAACTGTCAAAGTGGGGGTTTTTTTCTATATAATTTAGCAAGTCTACCCTTTTGTTACCATGGGTTCTTTTACGTGCGCTAAAGTGCATGCTGCATACCGTTTATCGTCTGATTATGCAGATGACCAGCGTCCACCAAGATCTCGTAGAGGAGTAGAAAATAAATCTGGCGAGTCTGGGATTCGAACCCGTGCCCTCAGATTCTCTCCATTCCTTGGAGGACGCGTTGCCACCAGGCCAACTCACCACTACAAACTGGAAATACTAATATTGCAATATCCAGGGATGTCCTCTCTTCAAAATGAATTCAGTACCCTAATCTTCCACTTCGTTAGAAGAACAAAACTGAACTCTTTCACTTCCGTCTTGATCTGAAAATCACCCGGGTTTTCTTTTCCGGATACAGAAACGAGAACACTGTGATTTGCAAGTTGAGGTTTATTTATTTATTTATTTATTTTACCACCTGACGCCCGAAGAAACACACCTTTAGGGCTTGCCCTTTCGATTTTAATCAGATAATATTACAGATTTCATTATTGACGGAGTGTTGGTGTGTATGTGTGCGAATAGTGAGGCTTGTTTGGTGGAGACCAGCGTAAAGTGGTCTCTGCCAGAAACCTAAACTGATAAATGTAACTGGATAATAAAAGTAACTAGATAAAATAGGATGTGAAGTACGAAATCAAAGGGCACAGAAGCTTCCAGTTTTTACATACACGTCTTTGAGCGTGCCTGCATATTTATGTATGTTACGACCGAGCAGAAATTGGTGGTTGCATAATTATGTATGTTACGACCGAGCAGAAATTGGTGGTTGCATAATTATGTATGTTATGACCGAGCAAAAATTGGTGGCTGCATAATTAATTATGTATCTTATGGCCGAGCAGAAACTGGTGGCTGCATAATTAGGTATGTTATGACCGAGCAGAAATTGGTAGCTGCATAATTATGTATCTTATGACCGAGCAAAAATTGGTGTTTGCATAATTATGTATGTTACGACCGAGCAGAAATTGGTGGCTGTATAATTATGTATGTTACGACCGAGCAGAAATTGGTGGCTGCATAATTATGTATCTTACGACCGAGGAGAAATTGGTGGCTGCATAATTTTGTATCTTACGACCGAGGAGAAATTGGTGGCTGCATAATTTTTGTTTCTTATGGCCGAGCAGAAACTGGTGGCTGCATAATTAGGTATGTTATGACCGAGCAGAAATTGGTAGCTGCATAATTATGTATCTTATGACCGAGCAAAAACTGGTGGCTGCATAATTAATTATGTATCTTATGACCGAACAGAAATTGGTGGCTGCATAATTATGTATCTTATGACCGAACAGAAATTGGTGGCTGCATAATTATGTATGTTACGACCGAACATAACGTGTAGGTTGTAACACCGAGTAGAAGCAGCAGTAGCAGCTGAAGCAGCAGTCTGTTCGTGGTAACGAAACTTAGCCACTGTCTACAAAAAAAAAGAATGGATTTGAGTGCGTGGGGGGGGGGGGGGGTGAGGACTGGAGCTGGCGATAGGGGAGGGACTGGTGCGTGTGAGTTTGACAGCACGCAGTACTACTTTACTGCTACAAAGTAGGGAAAAGTATTATGTCTGTGTTGTGTGCTTCATGTCTGAAAGTTCTATCTCTTCACAAGGAATGGGTGGATATCTTTTCTCTCTCTCTCTCTCTCTCTCTCTCTCTCTCGCATGCTCGCTCGTTCGCTCTCCCCCCCGCCCCCCCCCCCGCCCCCCACTTACCCTGTTTCAGGGGGAATAATGTAAAGGATTTCATATTCAAACTATCTTTGTGTATAT
Organism: Babylonia areolata; assembly: GCF_041734735.1. Classification (NCBI taxonomy): domain Eukaryota; kingdom Metazoa; phylum Mollusca; class Gastropoda; order Neogastropoda; family Buccinidae; genus Babylonia; species Babylonia areolata. Next base: position 32,996,509 of record NC_134882.1, read on the forward strand.
ACATACATACATACATACATACGCGCTCACATACACACGCGCACGCGCGCATGCATGCACGCACACACTCACACACACACACACACACACGCGCGCACACATACACACTCCATAGACAAACACACATACGCGCGCGCGCGCACACACACACACACACACACACACACACACACACACACACACACAATTTTTTTCTCCCATCAAC
>NC_134882.1:33006713-33009213 GCF_041734735.1 Babylonia areolata
GCAATGTGTGCTTTGGCACGTGCGTCACTGTCATGTAATAATGATGATAATAATAGTAAAAATAATAGTATTTATATAGCGCTGAATCTTGTGCAGAAACAAATCAAAGCGCTTTCACACCAGCCAGTCACACGCATGCATAACATTTAAAACTGAAGAAGAAACTGAAGACAAGGAAGAGACAGGGGAGGGAGGCTGGCTTGCTATCTCGTGAAGAGGTGGGTTTTAAGGCCAGACTTGAAAGAGCTGAGTGCGGAGACGTGCCGAAGCGAAAGAGGAAGTTCATTCCAAATGAAAGGTCCAGAGACAGAGAAAGAGCTGTACTCAGCAGGTGAAGTGTGGACCCACAGTCTGACTTTTGAATGGGTGTCTGGATGCAGCTGAAGAGACCTGTTCTGGGTAAACACCTGATGATGTGGCTTTGGGGACGGTGCCGTATACCTGCGTTCACTGTGAACACTGACGCACTCGCACTCACACACATTAATATGTGTGCATGCACACACATGCAAACACATGCATACATACACATAGTCAAACATGCTTACACAAACACAGTTACACACACACACACACACACACACACACACACACACACACACACACACACACACACACACACACTGTGCAGTATGTGTGTGTATGTGTAAGCATGTTTGACTTTGTGTATGTATGTGTGTGCAGTGTGTGTGTGTGTGTGTGTGTGTGCATAATACCTTGTGTGTGTGTGTGTGTGCGTGTGTGCGCGCGCGCGTGCGTGCGTGCTACCTTGTGTGTGTGTGTGTGTGCGTGTGTGTGTGTGTGTGCATACTACCTTGTGTGTGTGTGTGTGTGTGTGTGTGTGTGCATTCTACCCTGTGTGTGTGTGTGTGTGCGCGCGCGCGCGCGTGCGCATGCATACTACCTTGTTACTAAGAGTGGATCCAAGCCCATAATTATAAAAATACAGGGCAGACGAAAACATGGCATGCAACCATTCTAAAAAAAACACAAACTTTCTCCGTTATGTCCCCCACCCCCTCCCCCCCTGCATTTAAGGGTAGCCACTGACAGCCGTGGTACTTGAGCCATCGTCTCTGAGGTGGGTGAGGTGAGGGACCGTCTTGGTCTCTGAAGCTGCCATCGTCATGGGCAACAGTTGGTGAGGAGAGTCGTTGACTGATGTTTTGTTTTAGGGTCCATGCATGCTAGGTCAACAGAGAGGACCCGTGGCAAAAGAGTGGGGGGTGGTGAGGCGGAGAAGGGGAAGAAGGAGGAGGAGAAGGAGGAGGAGAAGCAGCAGGAGGAGGAGGAGGAGATGAAGGAGAAGGAGAATGACAAGAGGAAGAAAGGGAGAAGGAGGAGATGGAGAGGTCGAAGAATGAGAAAGAGGGCAAGATCTATCTATCTGTCTGATTCTAATTCTAATATATTTATCTGTCTGTCTGTCTGTCTATCAGTCTATATATCCCTTACCTCTCTCACTCGGTACTATATCTGTCTCTCTCTCTCTCTCTCTCTCTCTTTATAAAAAAGGCAATGTAAATAACACCAGTAATTATAGAGGCATTTCACTCTCTGATATTAGTAGCAAAGTATATAGCACTATTATTAACCAAAGGCTTCAGGAATATGTAGAATATAACAATATAACTGGAGAACATCAAGCTGGGTTCAAACGAGGTTACTCAATAATTGACCATATGTGTACTCTTTTTGCCCTAATACAGAAACAATTTTCATGTAATCGTAAACTTTATGTAGCGTTCATTGATTTTGAAAAGGCATTTGACTCAATTAATCGAAATTTATTATGGCCCATTCTTATCAAAAATGGAGTTAGTGGAAAACTATTCAGTTGCATTAAGAGTATGTATAGTGTTGTTAAAACTAGAATTTGATGTGGTAACGAGCTTACTAATTATATATATTGTACAAGAGGTGTCAAACAGGGAGATGTATGTAGTCCTATTTTGTTTTCATTATTTATAAACGAATTAGCGTTAGAGATAATAGATAAGGGTAGACATGGTGCTAGATTCACAACTGATCCAATGGAATTGTTTATTTTACTACTCGCCGATGATATAGTTTTGCTCTCTGAGACAGTTGTTGGTCTCCAGACACAATTGAATAATTTGAAAAATTCAGCTTATCAGTTACAGTTACGGGTTAATATGGATAAGAGTAATATTGTTGTTTTCAGAAAAGGGGGTTATGTGGCAGCGAGGGAAAGGTGGGTTTATGATGGTATTGTAATGCCTGTGGTTAATGTGTATAAATATCTTGGAATATTTTTCTCTACGCGTTTGAGTTTTGTAGCTGCATGTAAGGATTTAGCTAGCAGAGCAAAGAATGCATTGTTACATATTATGAAGAAACTTTGCTGAATAATAACTCTCTTGACCTCTTTTTGAAAATATTTGATATCCAGATACAACCTATTGTATTATATGGTTCAGAAATATGGGGATCAGATAGAAAAGCTGGTATGCATTGTGAATCTATTCATTTATTTGGC
>NC_134882.1:33019213-33021713 GCF_041734735.1 Babylonia areolata
ACACTCACACACACAAATATATATATACAGACACACACACACGCACACACACAAACATATGCATACATACACTCTCTCTCTCTCTCTCTCACACACACACACACACACACACACACACACACACAAACAAACAATAAACAAAAACCCACACACACACATACACGCAAACAAACAACAAACACACACACACACACACACACACACACACACACACACACACCATCTCAGTCAGACTGGACAAGAACCATCCATCCCAGTCAATTTCTGGCTTCTGTTGCTCCGTGGAAAACCCGTGGTAAAAAACCTCACGAACAAGGGAGCTAACTGGTAACTGGGGGGCGGGGGGTTGGGGGGTGGACTGCGCCTGAGTGAGGGAGGGGCCACACATGGTATTGTTCCGTGCTTTTTGCTGATCATCTGGGCTGACAGGTTCGTCTGTCACCTCACTGATTGTTAACAGTACCTGTGTCAATCTTCGTGTGGAACTGATGTGCCTCGCTCTCGCTCTCTCTCTTTTTTTCTTTTTTTTTTAATTTTTAGTACTGAGACAGACTTGTGTGTGTGTGTGGTGTGGAGAGTGGGTGAGTGCGTGGTAAAAACCTCACGAACAAGGGAGCTAACTGGTAACTGGGGGGCTGGCGGGACGGAGGTCTGGGGGGGGGGGGGGGGAGACTGCGTCTGGGCCACACATGGTATTGTTCCGTGCTTTTAGCTGATCATCTGGGCTGACAGGTTCGTCTGTCACCTTACTGATTGTTAACAGTACCTGTGTCAATTTTCGTGTGGAACTGATGTACCTCGCTCTCTTTTTTTTTTTTTTTTTAATTTTTAGTACTGAGATAGACTTGTGTGTGTGTGTGTGTGGTGGGGAGAGGGGGTAAGTGCATGGTAAAAACCTCACGAACAAGGGAGCTAACTGGTAACTGGGGGGCTGGCGGGACGGAGGGGGGGGGCCGGAGAGGGGGGGGGGCGGGGGGGGGGGGGGGGGGCTGGAGGGTGGACTGCGCCTTGGCCACACATGGTATTGTTCCGTGCTTTAAGCTGATCATCTGGGCTGACAAGTCCGTCTGTCACCTCACTGATTGTTAACAGTACCTGTGTCAATCTTCGTGTGGAACTGATGTGCCTCGCTCTCTCTCTCTCTCTCTCTTTTTTTTATTTTTTTTTTATTTTTTTTTTTTTTAGTACTGAGACAGACTTGTGTGTGTGTGTGGTGTGGAGAGTGGGTGAGTGCGTGGTAAAAACCTCACGAACAAGGGAGCTAACTGGTAACTGGGGGGCTGGCGGGGCGGGGGGGGGGGGGGCCGGGGGGGGGCCGGGGGGGGGGGGGCTGCGCCTGGGCCACACATGGTATTGTTCCGTGCTTTTAGCTGATCATCTGGGCTGACAAGTCCGTCTGTCACCTCACTGATTGTTAACAGTACCTGTGTCTATCTTCGTGTGGAACTGATGTACCTCGCTCTCTTTTTTTTTTTTTTTTAATTTATTTTTTGTTTTGTTTTGTTTTGTTTAGTACTGAGACAGAGTTGTGTGTGTGGGGGGGGGGGGTTCGGTGTGTGTGTGTGTGTGTGGCGGTGTGTGGTGGGGGGGGGGGGGGGGGGGTGAGTGCGTGCGTGCGCGTGTGTGTGTGAGTGTGTCTGTGTCCGTGTGAGATAGAGAGAGAGTGCGTGTGCGTGCGTCTGTGTGTGTGTGTGTGTGAGAGAGAGAGAGAGAGAGAGAGAACTCAAAAAAAGTCAGAACTCAAAACGTTTATATTCAAGGATTAAAATTTTAGGCATAGCCTATTCTTCCAATCTATCCTTGCACACACACACACACACACACACACACACACACACACACACACTCACACACACACACACACACACACTCACACACACACACACACACACACACACACACACACACACACACACACACACAGTAACTGAGCGTTCCTCTGCCACCTCATTCAAAGAGAAGACAGAACTCACTCGTGTTCCACAAAATCATCTCATTCATCCCCCACCCTCCACTCCCCCTCCCTCCTCACCCCCACAACCCCCTCCCCTCTCCTCCTCTCCCCTCCCCAATCCTTTTTTTTCCACATGTTCAGTCGTGCGTGAACAATGGTAGCAGAGCGTGGTTTCAGAACTGTCGAGAGAGATGTGGATGTGGCAACCATCACAAAACAACCATCCGACGAGAAAAATGTTCGTGTGAAGCCGTGGTCAAATGAAAATGAAGATCTGGCAAAAATTGGCGGATCTTCATTAAAAAAAATAATAATAATAAAAAATTTAAAAATGTCAGCTTTGCATCTTTTTCTGTCTCCGGCCCCAACCACAGCTCAACTCCAGCTCTGTCCTGACTTTCCCTACTCCCCGTGTGTGTGTGTGTGCGTGTGTGTGTGTGTGTGTGTGTGTGTGTGTGTGTGTGTGTGTGTGTGCGTGTGTGTGTGTGTGTGTGTGTGTGTGTGTGTGTGTGCGTGTGTGTGTGTGTGTGTGCGTGTGTGTGTGTG
>NC_134882.1:33039213-33051713 GCF_041734735.1 Babylonia areolata
CAGCTGAGAAGAGAAGCCCTCTTCATCTCTATCTCTTTCCGACCCCCCTCTCTCTCTTCCTCCCTCTCTCTGCATCGCTCTCTCCCTCCCCCAGCCCGCAGCCCCCTCCCCTCTTCTCCCTCTCTCTGAAGAACACGAGGAATCAAGAGAAACGGGCAGCCACTCAGCACAGTGCAGTCAGCTGAGAAGAGAAGCCCTCTTCATCTCTATCTCTTTCCGACCCCCCTCTCTCTCTTCCTCCCTCTCTCTGCATCGCTCTCTCCCTCCCCCAGCCCGCAGCCCCCTCCCCTCTTCTCCCTCTCTCTGAAGAACACGAGGAATCAAGAGAAACGGGCAGCCACTCAGCACAGTGCAGTCAGCTGAGAAGAGAAGCCCTCTTCATCTCTATCTCTTTCCGACCCCCCTCTCTCTCTTCCTCCCTCTCTCTGCATCGCTCTCTCCCTCCCCCAGCCCCCTCCCCCCCCCCTTCTCCCTCTCTCTCTGAAGAACACGAGGAATCAAGAGAAACGGGCAGCCACTCAGCTCAGTGCAGTCAGCTGAGAAGAGAAGCCCTCTTCATCTCTATCTCTTTCCGACCCCCCTCTCTCTCTTCCTCCCTCTCTCTCCATCGCTCTCTCCCTTCCCCACCCCCCACCTCTCTCTCTCTCTCTCTCTCTCTCTCTGCAGTCAGCTGAGAAGAGAAGCCCTCTTCCTCTCTCTCTCTTTCCGACCCCCCTCTCTCTCTTCCTCCCTCTCTCTCCATCGCTCTCTCCCTCCCCCAGCCCCCTCCCTCCCCTTCTCCCTCTCTCTCTGAAGAACACGAGGAATCAAGAGAAACGGGCAGCCACTCAGCTCAGTGTAGTCAGCGGAGAAGAGAAGAGGCCTGGTAGGAGTGAAGCAGCTGACGGGGAGGGGGGGGTGGGTGGGGGTGAGGGTTGAGGGAGGTAGGGGTAGGGGTGGGTTGCTGTTACCACAGCCAGTCACACAGTCAGTCTGAAGGACCCCTCACCTCATGCGCCCCCCCCTACCCCACCCCCCACCCCCTTCCCCCGACCGTTCTGTCCGCCTGGCTAAATGAGTGTCACCGTCACTGAGACCAGTGCCAGACTGTCTGTCTGTCTGTCTGTCTGTGTCTATCACCGTCACTGTGACCAGTGCCAGACTGTCTGTCTGTCTGTCTGTGTCTATCACCGTCACTGAGACCAGTGCCAGACTGTCTGTCTGTCTGTCTGTGTCTATCACCGTCACTGAGACCAGTGCCAAACTGTCTGTCTGTCTGTCTGTCTGTGTATATCACCGTCACTGAGACCAGTGCCAGACTGTCTGTCTGTCTGTCTATCACTATTACTGAACCAGTGCCAGACTCTGTCTGTCTGTCTGTCTCTCTGTCTGTCTATCACTATTACTGAACCAGTGCCAGACTCTGTCTGTCTGTCTGTCTGTCTGTCTATCACTATTACTGAACCAGTGCCAGACTCTGTCACTGATTTGTTCCATTATGGAGACAGACAGAAAGAGTTGAAGAAGGATAGACAGAGGCAGCGAGACGGACAGAGACAGGGAGAGAGAGAGAGAGAGAGAGAGAGAGAGAGAGAGAGAGCAAATGGGTGGGTGGCAGGGAAGAGAGAGAGGGGAGAATGGGGGAGAGAGAGAAAGGGGGGGGGTGTTAAATAGAGGGACAGAAATTGAGAAGAAGAGACGCATACAGACAGAGGTTCCGAAATGGAGAGAGAGGAAGATAGTGAGAGGGTGAGAGAGAGGGAGATAGAGAGAGGAAGAGAGAGAGGGGGGAGAGAGAGAAGGGGAGGAGAGAGAGGGAGAGGGAGGGGGAGGGAGACACCCATTTGGAGACGCAAGAGAGAGAGAGTAGAAAACTATAAAGAGAGAGAGAGGGGGGGAGTAGAAAGAGGGAGACGGAAATGGCGAAGGAGGGGACTTGATAGAAAGTGAAAGAGAGAGAGTGGGAGGGAAGGAGAGATTGATAGAGGGAGAAAGCCGTGGAAAGAGAGAGAGAGAGGAGAAGGAAATGGCGAAAGAACTGGGAAGTGACAGAGATTGAAAGAGAGTGAGAGAGTGGGAGAGAAGAAGGAAGAGATTGATAGAGGGAGAGAAAGAAAGACAGACGCGCGCGGAGAGAGAGAGAGAGAGAGAGAGGGAGAGGGAGGGAGAGAGAGGGAGAGAGATGGAGAGAGGGTGGAAAAAGAACGAAATAGACAAACAAAAGGGAGGATATTCGGGAATATAGAAGAATGAAATGGAGAGAAGAGGAGGAGGGAAAGACAGAGAGAGAGAGGGAGAGCGAAAGAAAGAGGAGAGAGAGAGAAACACTGAAACACTGAAATGTTTAATGTCATTAGCTGAACAGCTCTGATGACATGGTAGGTACTAATCAGATCAAAATGGTGCAAAATAGATAAAAATGGAATAGAAAAAAAACAAACAAACAAACAAACAAAAACAAATAACAAAGACAGAAAGAGAAAAGAAAAATAAAGAAAAAAACAACAACCAGAATTGAAACAACATAAACTAATAATTAAGAGATTAGGAGAGAGAGAGGAGAGAGAGAGAGAGAGAGAGACCTGGGACATTGTTTTACTGCCATTGACAATACTATCCTTTGGCAAAGAGGACAATGTATGAACACAAGGAAAACGACGGTTTATAGAGAAATAGACACATTGCTAAGAATAAAAAGAAAGTCAACGACAAACAAACAACAACAACAACAACAAAATCATAAAATACAACATATTGTTAAGATTAAAAAGGAAAATAAAAAAAGCTCGACCATCCAACTTTCTACAAAGTCATTCAGAATTATAAACTGTGGAACTAGCATCAGGGTAACAGTGTTGTTGTTTTTTCGATAACTGTAAGTTTCCCAAAGATAATTTCTTTTTTCCGACAATCCCAAGCAAGGGCGATAAATTTCGCAAGTGATCTTATTCTTACTTCATAATCTGTCAAAAGCGTTCTGGTAAGGTTCATGTTCTCTGAGCATTTCTTTCGAATTTATTCATAATACTTACACATAAAAAGGAATGAGAGAGAGAGAGAGAGAGAGAGAGAGAGAGAGAGAGAGAGAGAGAGAGAGAGAGAGAGAAGCTAAGGAAAGCGAAAAGAAGGGGGGAGAGGTACAGAGACAGATTTAAGAGGGCTGAGAGAGAGAGAGAGAGAGAAGGAGGGAGGAAGGAAGGAATGGAGGAATGAAGAAGAAGAACAGATGAGAGAGAGAGAGACAGAGAGACAGCGAGAGAGACAGAGACAGAGAAATAATGAAATAACACCCAAAGGAAAACCTCGCCAAGAATAACGATGTTAAGACGTTATGTGAATAACACTCCCAGTGGGGCTGACATCAAACAAGATTAGATAACCGTGAACAGAAACGTAACCACACATAAATCCAGTTTGGAGAAATTATCTATTGACATTATAAAAAGAAAAATAAATAAATAAATAAATTTAAATAAAAACCAACTAAATAAAAATAATAAACATAATAACGAACAAGTCATTTCATGGAACGTTATAAATCGAGAAAAAGAGAGAGAGGGGGAGGGAGGGAGGGGGAAGGGAGAGTGAGAAAGAAAGAGGCAGAGGGGGTAGACAGAGACACGGAGATATATATATATAGAGAGAGAGGGGGGGGGGGGGGTAAGAGGAGTGGGTAGAGGAGAAGAAGGAGAAGAAGAAGGAGGAGGAGGAGGAGAAAAGTCTCGAAGGAATAGAGGGATAAACAGTTTTCGACTGAAGCAAAAAGAGTCAGTGAGTGAGTGAGCGAGCAAGTGAACGGAAGGATAGGGAGACGGAGGTGCAGAGAAGAGAGACAGAGAGAGGGAGGACAAAGACAGACAGAGCGACAGAGAGAGAGAGACAGAGACAGAGAGAGGAGAGGAGAGACAGAACTCATCGCCAGAATCCAGTGCGTCTGTTTATCTTCAGGATGAGAAGCAAATCAAGCAGGAACTTTTCAGTGGGCCTCTTCCAATGCGGTTCGTGTTTTGTTTTCGTCTCACGGGAAGGGAGGACTGGAAAGTGATGCAGCTTTCTGGAAAGGGCTTGGCACGTGCTTGTGCACAGACGCGTACAAGCATGCGCACGCGCACGCGCACGCGGACACACACACACACACACACATACACACACGCGCACACACACACTCACACACACACACACAATTTAATTATACATAATATACATACTTAAACACGCGCAGGCAAACACATACATACATGTACGCACGAACACACACACACACACACACACACACATACACACACACACACACACGCACACACGCACGCACGCACGAACACATACTAACTCGCTTTCACACACCAACAGACTTTTCTATTTTTCTGCCTCCGCCTCTCCCTCCCACAACCTTCTCTCTCTGTGTGTCTATCTGTCTCTCTGTCTCTCTCTCTGTCTCTAGCTCGCTCTCTCTCTAGCTCGCTCTGTCTCTGTGCGTTTGCGTATGTGTTGTGAGTGTGTGCGTGCCTGAATGGTTAATCACACACACACACACACACACACACACACACACACACACACACACACACACACACAGAAAAAAAAACAGAAAAAAAAGAAAAAACAAACAAAAAACAACCTCTGAACACACGAAACAACATGGAAAGACAACAAAGAGAACAAAGAAAGAAAAGAAAAAAGAAAAAAAGAGAAGAAAAACCACATGCACAAACAGCGACCAAAGCCGAGAAGATTAACGTTTTCCTGCAAAGAAAACGATCCCATTGATTTTCCTGTTTTAAGGTTTTAACAACGCGCGTTCGTATTCGTTGTTCTTTTCTTTATTGGTTTTCTCTCTCTCTCTCTCTCTCTCTCTCTCTCTCTCTCTCTCTCTCTCTCTCTCTCTCTCTCTCTCTCTCTCTCTGCGTTGTGTTGCTTGTGTGTGTGTGTGTGTGTGTGTGTGTGTGTGTGTGTGTGTGTGTATGTGTGTGTTTGTTGCGTTGTGTTGTGTGTGTGTGTCTGTGTTTGTGTGTTGTGTTGTGCTTGTGTGTGTGTGTGTGTGTGTGTGTGTGTGTGTGTGTGTGTGTGTGTGTGTGTGTGTGTACCGTCTGCCTGTCTTCCTGCTTCTTTTCCGTCCTCCCTTCTTCCTCACCCCCCCACCCCCCACCCCCCCCCCCCCCCCCCCCCCCCCCCACACACACACCCTACCCCCCGATCCCCCTCCATCCCCCTACCCCCACAATCACCACCTCCCTCTCCCTCCTCCTCCTCCTCCTCCTCCTCCTCCTTACTTCTCCTCCCCCTCTCTACTATATTCTTCACCGTCCACTCGTTAACAATCCTCCCTCGCCTCGCCCACCCCTCCCCCAGCCACCACCCTTCTCCTCCTCCACCCCCCCCCCACCCCCCCCCCCTTTCCACACGTCTTCCGTTTACACCCACCTCACCCTCCTCACCCGCCCACCCCACACCTCACCCCCCACCCCCACCTCCCCCCCCCTCCTAACCCCATCGGTCCTTGGTCCTGGGCCACCTAAACTCCCAGTTCTCTTGTTCGCAACGACAGCATGTTGTGTGAAATGTCTTTTTATTGTATGGCATTGTATTGTACTGTGTTGCGTTGTGATGTGATGTCTTTTGTGTCGTGTTGTGTCGTGTTGTGTTGTGTCGTGTTGTGTCGTGTTGTGTCGGGTTGCACGGTATTGCCTCAACAGATGATGATTATGTCTGTGTGAAATTTCACGCTTTTTTTTCTTTTTCTTTTTTTTTTTATTTACTGTGTCTGCAAGTGTGGAACTACTGGTTTCAATATCAGTATGTGTGTGTGTGTGTGTGTGTTGGGAGGGAGGGGGGTGGGGTGGGGGGGGCGGGGAAGGGGGTGCCGGGGGTAGTGAGGGTGGGGGGGGGGGGGGGGGTCTGCAATTGGGTCTGTTTGTTGTGTCATGTCGTGTTGTGTCGTGTTGTGTTGTGTGGTATTGCCTCAACAGATTTGTTTGTGTGAGATTTCATACCTTTTTTTTTGTTTGTTTTGTTTTGTTTGTTTGTTTGTTGTTGTTTTTTTCCTGTCTGCAAGTGAAGAGCAACTGGCTTTCGATATCAGTGGGAGTGTGGGCGGTGGGAGGGTTGGTGGTTGGTGGGGGGTGGCGGGGGGGGGGGGCGGTCTGCAGAATCCTTTTTTTTTTTTTTTTTTTTTTTTTTTTTTTTGCCACGGACGACGTCTGTTTTTTGTTTGGCTTGAGTTTTGTTGTGACGTGCGTTGAGTCCCCACACTGCTGCACGAGGAACCCTCTGTTTATCGTCACGACATCTGAAAGACTTAGCACCCAGTAAGGGAGAGTAATTTGTTAAAATAATAATAAAATAAAAATAAAATCCCAGTTCACCCATGACTTCTCTATTCCTGCACTGGGAGCGTGGCAACCAGGCAGCCAGTCTGTCAACAGTTTCAGTTTCAGTTTCAGTAGCTCAAGGAGGCGTCACTGCGTTGGGACAAATCCATATATGCTACACCACATCTGCCAAGTAGATGCCTGACCAGCAGCGTAACCCAACGCGCTTAGTCAGGCCTTGAGAAAAAAAAAGGTGAATAATTATAGATAAGCTTACATAAATAAATAAATAGATAATAATTATGATATAAAAAAGGCAGTGGTAATGAAAATAATAAAATAATAATAATAATAATAATAAATAAATAAATAAATAAATAAGACAACAATGATGTTAAATAAGCAAATAAATGTAAAACATGAAGACACACATTCACACATACACCCACACATGAATAACAGATATGCACCAAACACGCAGTTTCACAGATATGAAAGCACAGTCAAATACATATAAACGTACATGAGCTCCAACACACACACACACACACACACACACACACACACACATTACCCTGCACCTCCTCTACCCCCCTCCTCCACACTCTCATTTCTAGTCTATGTATCGCAGCTTCCACGGCACACATACACACGCACACTCACACACACACACACACACACACACACACACACACACACACACACACACACACACACACACAAACAAAAACAACTGTCAACAGTGATTAAGAAACGCGTGTGGTAAATAGATGCGTGTGAACTCAGAACTCGGAACTCATTTAAATTGTCGTAAAAACCCATCATAGGAATTATGGCCACTATAAACTAAACACAACAAACAAACAAACAAAAAAAGTCAAAGCAATAAGTTTTGAGCACATGCAGGATATTCCACAAGACATAGTTATGGATTGTGAACTTTAAAGCATATTGCCAGTTCTGGCTGGAAATAACTTACTGAGTGGCAACAGAGAACTCGGCCTTTGGATTATTGTGTTGTAAGTGCCATCCGGCCAATGATTCGAAGACTGGGAATTAACTGTCACAAGTAGGCGAGATCTCAAGTCAAGAGTACGCACTGCACTGGTCCAGAAAATGCAGTTCATCCTGCATTCGTGTGTGTATGTGGGGCTGGGGATGGGTGGGAGGTTGTATCAGTGTGTGAGTGTGTATGTGTACGTGTTTGTGTGTGTGTGTGTGTGTGTGTGTGTGTGTGTGTGTGTGTGTGTGTGTGTGTGTGTGCGCGTGTGTGTGTGTGTGTGTGTGTGTGCGTGCGTACAAGATCACATGTTCCATGTTTATATTTGTTTTGTTTTTATGATACTCCTCGGAGTGTGTGTGGGTGCGCGCACGCGTGTGTGTGTGTTTGGGTGTGCGTGCGTGTGTCAATCTGTGTGTGTGTGTGTGTGTGTGTGTTGCTCTGTGTCTTTGAGACAGGGAAAAAGCAATTAGGAAGGCAGTGAGAAATGAACACACAGATGATTCATCAGCTGAAATGGAAAGAAGAAAAAAAACAGCAATCGATACGGTTTGGTAATGAACATGGAGAGAAAGATAGGGGGCTGGGAGAGACAGACAGACAGACAGACAGACAGAGAGAGGTGGAAGAGAGAGAGAGGGAGGGGGGAAGAGAGAGTATGTGTGTATGTGAACAATGGAGAGAACTGTATGTAATGTAATTTTCATGCTAAAATTCCCATGTGAAGGGACGTGAGCAATTAAGCACTACAGATAAAGAACGATCATGTCATCCAACAACACAAAATTGGAGAGAGAGAGAGAGAGAGAGAGAGAGAGAGAACGATATCGTCAACGACAGCCATAATCTGTTCAAGGCCATGGCCCCATTTAAATGAGCAGACATCAAATAAGACACAATTCTGAAAAAATAAGAAATAACGCCGACCGATATTGATGTACGTGAAAGTTGATATCTGTGTCTGTGATATTATCAAATCATATGGTTCCATCTTTTTAATGGATTTAAAAGAAAACGCAAGAATTTTTTTTGCAACCGTATCATTTTTCGCAGAACTAGAGAGAGTGAGAGTGATAGAGACAGACAGACAGACAGACAGAGAGAAAAACAGGCAGATAGAGAGAGAGAGAGACATGATGTGTGAGAGACGGGGAAACAGAGCGACAAAGAGACAGAGACAGTGAAAGAGGCAGATTCAGACAGACAGACAGACAGACAGACAGACAGAGACACGAACAACACAGACTGAAGCTTTCCAATATCAAACAACTGAAAGAACTGAAGACTATAATCATGCTGAAGGCCTTCTCTGTGTGTGTGTGTGTGTGTGTGTGTGTGTGTGTGTGTGTGTGTGTGTGTGTGTGTCTCTGTGTCACACACACACACACACACACACACACACACACACACACTCACTCACTCACTCACTCACTCACTCACTCACTCACGCACACGCACAGACACTTCTTCCGCATTTTCATCAATTTGTTCGTGTGTTTTTTTATAAATCTTAACATTCAAATGTGAAAGTTAATAACTGGATGGCTGCACTATAATTCATGGGTATGTGCAAACGGAACATTACTTGATTAAATTGAATCCTGCATACGCACGTGCGCTTGCACTTACACACACACACACACACACACACACACACACACACACACACACACACACACACACACACACACACGCAATACCACACCACACCACACGACACACAAAACACACACAGACACACGCAACACCACACCACACGACACACACACACACGCTCGCGCACAAACATACACGCACACACACACCACCCACACCACACACCACACCACACCACACGACACACACACACACGCTCGCGCACAAACATACACGCACACACACACCACACATACACACACACACACACACAACACAACACAAGATAAGTGAGTGGCACGTCGCCTCTCACGTTGATTGGTCAGTCGCAGGCACCAATAATTTCACGGGGAATCAGTTCATTTCTCTGCTGGCCTGTACCCATGATTACCTCCTCTTTCTCACTTGCCCACCAACCTCACCCCCCCCCCCCCACCCCCCCCCCCCCCCAACACACACACACCCCACCATCCCACCACCTTCAGTTCCGAGGATGTCTGGTTGAGTGGTCAGCTGAAGGCCGCGATTTGAGAAAATTTACGAGATTATAGTTATCATTTTATGTCTCGTAGGAGGAGTATCTTAGTCGCTTTCTCTCTCTCTCTCTCTCTCTCTCTCTCTCTCTCTCTCTCTCTCTCTCTCTCTCTCTCTCTCTCTCTCTCTCTCTCTCTCTCTCTCTCTCTCTCTCTCTCTTTTCTTTTGTGTAATACGTTGCTGCGTTTCTCTGTCTGTTTGTGTGTATGCATGCATCTATGTATGTATGTTTGTATGTATGTATGTATGTATGTATGTATGTGTTGTCTCTTCTTCTCTAGTCCCTTCTTCTTTTCTGTCTGTGTGCCTGTCTGTGATTGCGTCTGTGTTTTGTGTCCGTCTCTGTCTGTGTCTACTTGTGCGTATGTGTATGTTAGTGTCTGCGTCTGGTCTGTTTATATATATATATATATATATATATATATATATGTGTGTGTGTGTGTGTGTGTGTGTGTGTGTGTGTGTGTGTGTGTGTGTGTGTGTGTGTGTGTGTGTGTGAGTGTGTGTGTGTGTGTGTCTGTCTGTCTGTCTGTCTGTGTGTGTGCGTGAGTCTGCTTGTGTGTGTGTGTGTGTGTGTGCGTGCGTGTGTGTGTGTGTGTGTGTGTATGTGTTATCCAGTATATTTTATTACTATCACACTCATTAATCGTTAATCATTCAGTATTGTGCAGCGTAAACCATTAATGTATAGGGCTGGGACTGCATGAAAGGCAAAAAGCACACTGGTACAACTCTATTATCCTCGGAAATACAGAATTTTGTCTTGTCTTGTGTAACAGGATTATTGATTGGTCGTGGAGCTGGCGAAGCGTCCATTAAAGGCGCACAGGGCATGTTGGAATGTTCGTGCGAGGTAGGACGTTATATCAGGCTGTAGCCATCCTTTTGTCTGGAACTTGAGAGGTACTGGGAAGTGTGTTTTTGTCCCACCCCCCATCCCCCGCCTCTTCCTCTCTCTCTCTTTCTCCCCCCCCCTTCTCTCTCTCTCTCGCTCGCTCGCTCTCTCTGTCTCTCCATCTCTCTCTCTCTGTTTCTCTCATTCTCTCTCTCCCTCAGAGTGTCAAAGTGTCTCTCTCTCTCTCTCTCTCTTTCTTTCTCTCTCTAGCTCTCTCTCCCTCTCTCTCTCTCTCTCCCTCTGTTCCCCTCTCTCTCTATCTCGTTCTCTCTCTCACACTCACTCTCTCTGTTACTCTCCCTCTCCCCCGCTCTCTCTCTTCTGTCCTCTCTCCTCCCTCTCTCTCCTTCCTACCCCCTCTCTCTCCCTCTCTCTCTCTGTCTCCCCCTCTCCTACCCCCTGTTCTCTCCTCTCTCTCTCTCTCTCTCTCTCTCGCTCCTATCTCCCTCTCTCTCCCCTCTCTCTCTCTCTCTCTCTCTCCCTCTCTCTCTCTCTCTCTCTCACTCCTTTCTCTCTCTCTCTCCTCTCTCCCTCTGTCTCTCTCTCTCCTCTCCCCCTCTCACTCTCTCTCTCCCTCTCTCTCTCCTCCACCAGGCTGTCGCTGTATGGGTGTTCAGGCATTCAGCATTCAGTGGAAAGGTCATCTTATTTTGTGTCTTTCCTGATGGTCTGTGAGATGCGACATTTGGAATAATAATTTAAAAAATAAAATAAATAAAAAAAACTATTCAAAGCATTTTCGTCATGATAAAAGACCGGGAAAGGAAAGGAATTTGCCGCGAATATCGAACGTTCTTTTGTTTTTCTTTTTCTTTTATTTCCTTTTTTTTCTTTTCTTTTTTTTTTTGTCCGTTTCTTAAAAATTGGAAAAGAAAACCCCGTTGATCAGAGAGCACAAAGCAGAATTTACTTCAAAAATGAACATAGCCAGATGTGTGTGTGTGTGTGTATGTGTGTGTGCGTTTGTGTTTGTGCGTGCGTGTGTGTGTGTGCGTGTGCGTGCGTGTTGTGTGTGTGTGTGTGTGTGTGTGTGTGTGTGTGTGTACGTGCGTGTGTGTTTGTGTGTGTTGTGTGTGTGTGTGTGTTTGTGTGTGCGTGTGTGTTCAAAACCTTTGCTTTCTGAGTCCAGTGGGCAGAATGGTTTGACATCAGTCGCCGTGAGCTATATCAATTTGCCTCAACCCCCCACGCCCCCCCCCCCCCCACACACACACACAGTGGGTATGGGGATACCCTCTCCCTCCCCCACTCCCCCATTCCCCCCCCCCCTTTTCATCTCTGGGAGAGTATTCTATAAAGAGAAGAAAGAAAACATTCCAGTCATAACACCACATACCGAATTTAAGATCTTTTCTCACACTAATCAGTCCAGAGATTTGTGGTTACAGATGCGTAGGCGAATGGAGAGGAGCGACGGAGAGAGAGAGGGAGAGGGGAGGAGCAGGGGAGAGAGAGAGGGAGGAACGGAGAGAGAGAGGAGGGCGAGTCAAAGAGAGAGGGAGGGAGAAAGAGGGGGGAGAGAGAGAGAGAGGGGAGGAGCAGAGAAACATAGAGGGAGTGAGAAACGAGGAGAGAGAGAGGGGGGGGGAGAGACAGAGACACAGAGAGAGAGAGGGGAAGAAAGGGAGGGGAGGGAGAGAGAGGGGAAGATAGAGGGAGGGAAAGAGAGAAGGAGGGAGAGAGAGGGAGGGAGAGAGAGAGAGAGTGAGAGAGAGAGAGAGAGAGGTAAAGAATTACGGGCATAAACACAGATAGGATCGATTATTCATGTCTCAAAATACTGGCCATGACTACGCCATCTTGCATTCTAATCCTTCCTTCGCTCTTATAGTGTCTCTTTGTTTCTGTCTTTGTCTCTCTCCCTACCCCCCCCCCCCCCCAACCTCCGCCTCTCTATCTCCCTCTCCCTCTCTCTCTCTCTCTCTCTCTCCTTCTCTCTCTCCCCCTCTCTCTCCCACACCTCTTCTCTCTCTCTCTCCTTCTCTCTCTCTCTCTCCTCTCTCTGTCTCTGTCCCTGTGTCTGTGTCTGTCTCTCCCTCTCCTCTCTCTCTCTACTTTTCTCTCTCTCTGTCTCTGTGTCTGTCTGTCTGTCTCTCTCTCTCTCTCTCCTCTCTCTCCCCTCCTCTCTCTCTCCCTCTCTCTCTCCTTC
>NC_134882.1:33059213-33061713 GCF_041734735.1 Babylonia areolata
TGTGTCTGTGTCTCTGTGTGTATGCGCGCGTGCGCGTTTGCGTTTGTAATTCAAAGGGAAAAGTCGGCCCGAACAACACTGCAATTGATTAACAAAGCTGTTCGATAGTTTTCCACCAGTAATGCAGCGCCAATGACACGCAGTGATAAGTGTCTGGATAGGAGATGAAATATAGCGCCGTCGGCACGTTGCGACATTGAGAGGTGGAGCTACTGGATACGTGATGGAGTCTCCCGTCGGACCGACAGACGAGTAGGCAGGCAGGCTTACCTGTCGGTGTGTTTCCTCATATGGGAGAAGAGGCCGATTCTGGATGCGCAGCACTTCCCCACAGGTGTTGCAAGGGAAAACGTCTCCAGAAGTTGAGCCTTGTTTCCTTCGCTCACTGCTTCTCCTTAATGGCCAGCATTCTCTTGTTTTCAAACGTCTTTATGCCACTAGAGCACAGCATCCTCCAGCGAGAGCGCTCAAGGACATCAGTTTCCCAGGAAGCGATTTCTGTGTCACAGGCTTTGAGGTTTGTCTCTGAAGCGCTTGCAGGGTCTTCCAAGTTCTCGGTGGCCTTCCTTCAGCTGGCCATACAAGAGCATCTTCGGGATCCTGCTGTCTGTCATGCGGACAACGTGTCCTGTCCAGCGTAGCTGGCACTGGGCACGTAGCGAGAATGTAATAGGGCTGGCAAAAATGATAGTGCTACCGACGCGTACAGCTGTTGAGACGCAGTGAGCGAAATGGCCGTGCTCCTCTGGTTGTAAAGACAACTTCGTTTTCGACGTTTCTGCTCGCTCCTTCCCTTGTTAGCCTCCCCCCTTCATATTCCGTCCGTCCATTCTGAAAAAAAAAAAACGAACAAAGCTCACAAATCAGGTTCCGTTTTCTTCAAACAACCTCTCACGAAGGTCTTTTTCTTTCATCAGCGGTAATAGTTACAGTGCAGCTAGCAACAGCAGAAACAGTAGCAGCAGTAGCAACCTAATAACAGTTGCAGCAGTGGTAGCAGCTACAATGGTACAAACAACAGCAGTTGCAGTAATAGTAGAAGTTCAGCAGCAGCAGCATTACTAGCAATAATAGCAGCAGCAGTAGTGATAGCAGGAGCAGTAATCGTAGCAGCAGTAGTAGCAACAGTCGTGTTTGGTCATGTCTGAGGTCCCGTTTTGTCGTAACTTAGGTCGGGTTTTGTCTTGTCGTACTGTTTGTCGATTTCAAGGAAAATAGGACACAGGAGGGTGTTTTTCTTGATATTTTGGAGCTGATAAAAATATTCAGCCGTCAATGACGCAATCTGACTATCTGACCAGGTGGGTCGTGTGTCTCTCTTTTTTGCTGATGGATCATCGGGTTCCCATCTGTTCCCTAAGTATATCTCCACACTCTGTGTGTGTGTGTGTGTGTGTGTGTGTGTGTGTGTGTGTGTGTGTGTTTGCATGTGTTTGTATGTGTGTGTGTGTGTGTGTGTTTGTACGTGTGTGTATGTGTTTGTGTGTGTGTGTGTGTGTGTGTGTGTGTGTGTGTGTGGGTGTGTTTGTGTGTGTGTGTCTGTGTGTGTTTGCATGTGTGTGTGTGTGTGTGTATGTGTGTTTGTATCCGTGGATTCCTGGTTGAGCAACAAAGCTGATGAGATCCAGGGGTTTGCAGACAGAAACGACATGAAGAACTTCTATAACGGCCTGAAAAAAGTCTACGGTCCCACCACCTCCGGATCTGCTCCACTCCTCAGTGCTGATGGTTCTACCCTAATCACTGACAGGGACGGGATCCTTGAGAGATGGGCTGAACACTTTGACAGCATACTGAACCGCCCTTCCACCATCAGTGATGAAGCCATCGACCGACTCCCCCAGGTGCCAGTCAGTGAGTCGTTGGATGCCATTCCAACTTTGGAGGAGACCCAGAAAGCTATCCGTCTGCTATCCAGTGGCAAAGCCCCTGGCTCAGACTCCATTCCAGCTGAGGTCTACAAAGAAGGTGGTATGGCGCTGACTGAGAAGCTTCATCAGCTGTTCCAGGTCATCTGGCAGCATGAGGCAGTTCCACAGGATTTTAAAGACGCTTCCATCATACACCTGTACAAGCGCAAAGGAAATCGTCAGGCCTGTGACAACCATCGTGGAATATCCCTGCTGTCCGTCGCAGGCAAGACTCTGGCCAGAGTGCTACTCAACCGTCTCATAGCGCACCTTGAGCAAGGTCTCCTACCAGAGAGCCAGTGTGGCTTCCGGAAAGAACGCGGAACTATCGACATGGTGTTTGCTGCCAGGCAGCTCCAGGAGAAATGTCAGGAACACAACGCCGACCTTTATTCCACCAATGTCGATCTGACCAAGGCCTTCGATACTGTTAGCAGAGATGGCCTTTGGAGAATCATGGCGAAGTATGGATGTCCCAGAAAGTTCATCATCATCATACGGCAACTACACGATGGGATGCTGGCCCGAGTCCAAGACAACGGAGAGACTTCAGAACCATTCCCTTTCTCCAGCGGCGTTCTTGCTCCCAC
>NC_134882.1:33069213-33071713 GCF_041734735.1 Babylonia areolata
AAAGCATTACATAATGAATAAACTAATAACTAGCTAAATAAATCAAATAAATCGACTGATCGATTGCAGTGATGGCCTAGAGGTAACGCGTCCGCCTAGGAAGCGAGAGAAACTGCACGCGCTGGTTCGAATCACGGCTCAGCCGCCGATATTTTCTCCCCCTCCACTAGACCTTGAGTGGTAGTCTGGACGCTAATCATTCGGATGAGACGATAAACCGAGGTCCCGTGTGAAAATGATAATAAAGAGAAAATGCATCTACACCAAAAAAGACACGCACATGTGCATGTTTAAGCATCCACATTACATATAACATTCCGTTAACATAGTTAAAAAAAAAAAAAAAAAAAATTTGCACGTTTATGAACAATGAACAGTAATCTTCATAAAATTCCATTCATATATCTTAAAAACTCTCTCTCTCTCTCTCTCTCTCTCTCTCTCTCTCTCTCTCTTTCCATTCCTACCCCTCTCTCTCCCTCCCTCCCTCTCGTTTTCTCCCTCCCTCCATCCCTCCCTCCCACCCCCCTTTCTCTGTCCGGCCCAACACAAAAATGTTTTTTCTCCAGACTGCTGTTCAGCAGCCGTCATCTTCCCCTCTCTCTCCTGTCCATTAGGCAGACGTTAGACTTTTTGCTGAACATTGGTTATGACGTCAGTAAACGAAGCCATTACGTCTGTCGTTGTTGAAATTGCAAGTGACGCCTGTGTGTTTGGTGTGAGTGAGTGTGTTTGGGGGGGGGGGGGGATGTGTGTGTGTGTGTGTGTGAGAGAGAGAGAGAGAGAGTGTTTGTTCGTGTATGCACGCGTCTGTGTGTATGTACGAGTGTTTGTTCGTGTGTGCGCGTGTCTGTGTGGGTGTGGGTGTGTCTGTGTGTGTGTGTGCGCGCGTGTGTGTGTGTGTGTGTCTGTGTGTGTGTGTGTGTGTGTGTGTGTGTGTGTGTGTGCGTGTGAGAAAGAGACACAGACAGAAAGAGAAACAGTTACCGACAGAGACAGACAGCTCTCTCTCTCTCTCTCTTTCCCTCCCTCTCTCTCTCTCTTTCTCTCTCTCTCTCTCTCCATCTCTCTCCTTCTCTCTCTTTCTCCCTCCCTCCTTCTCTCTCTCTCTCTCCTCCCTCTCTCTCTCGCTCACTCCCTCCCTCCTTCTCTCTCTCTCTCTTCCTCCCTTCTTCTCTCTCTCGCTCTCACTCCCTCTCTCTCCTCTCTCTCTCCCTCCCCCTCTCTCTCTCTCGCTGTCTCTCACTCTCTTTCTCTCTCTCTCTCTCCCTCTCTCTCTGTCTCTCTCTGTCTCTGTCTGTCTGTCTCTCTCTCTCTCTTTCTCTCACCCTCTCTCTCTCTCCTTCCCTCTCTCTCCCTCTCTCTCCCTCTCTCTCACTTTCTCTCTCATTCTCTCTCTCTCTCACACACTCTCTCTCTCTGTATATCACTCTCTCTTTCTCTCTCTCTCTATCTGTCTCTCTCTCTCACCCTCTCTCTCTCTCTCGCGCGCGCGCGCTCCCCCTCTCTCTCTCCCTCCGTCTCTCTCTCCTTCCGTCTCTCTCTCCTTCTCTCTCCCACTCTCTCTCACTCCTTCCCAATAGAAGGTTTTTTTCCCCCCAGTCTGCTATTCAGCAGCTGTCATCCCACATATCATTTCCTGTCCATTAGGCACACGTTAGACTTTTTACTGGACATTGGTTATGACGTCAGTAAACGAAGCCATTACGTCTGTGTTTGGAGTTTGTCCTCGTTCGTTTTTTTTTAGTTTTTTTTGTTTGTTTGTTTGTTTTTTCCTCAAGGCCTGACTAAGCGCGTTGGGTTACGCTGCTGGTCAGGCATCTGCTTGGCAGATGTAGTGTAGCGTATATGGATTTGTCCGAACGCAGTTACGCCTCCTTGAGCTACTGAAACTGAAACTGAAACTCAAAATGGAGGTGAGGTGTGCATTTCAGTACTCTGTGTGTGTGTGTGTGTGTGTGTGTGTGTGTGTGTGTGTGTGTGTGTGTGTGTGATAGAGTGAGTGAGTGGTGTGAATGATGTGTGTGTTTGCGCGTTTGCGTATGTGCGTGTCTGTGTATCTGTGTGTCACTGTGTGTGTGTGTGTGTGTGTGTGTGTGTGTGTGTGTGTGTGTGTGTCTGCATGTACGTGAGAGAAAAATAGAAAGAAGGTCTGTGTGTGTGTGTGTGTGTGTGTGTGTGTGTGTGTGTGTGTGTGTGTGTGTCCATTCTCCATTCTGTCTCTGTCTTTCTCTCACTCCCCTACATCTTTCCATTTTCCTCTTTATCTCTCCCTCTTTCTCTCTCTCTCTCTCTCCTACTCGCTCTCTCATTCCACCCCACCCACCACCACCCCCCGCCCCTCACCCACCCACCCCACGCTCTCTGTCTCTTTCTCTCTCTCTGTCACCCATTCCCTTTCCATGCAATATTCTCTTAAAGAAAAAAAAAAAGAAAAAAACACCACCGTGTGAGA
Source organism: Babylonia areolata (assembly GCF_041734735.1). Lineage (NCBI taxonomy): Eukaryota > Metazoa > Mollusca > Gastropoda > Neogastropoda > Buccinidae > Babylonia > Babylonia areolata. Next base: position 33,071,669 of record NC_134882.1, read on the forward strand.
GTGTTGCAAGGAGGATATTTTCTGCAGTTAACTGGCTCTGTGCAA
>NC_134882.1:33076713-33079213 GCF_041734735.1 Babylonia areolata
GGCGACATGAACCCAGTGAGGACAGTCCTTGAAGAGCGAAAAAGGAACACACGCTGACTGTAGCTGTTGGGTTTAACCACCTATCAGCTGGCGACATTAACCCAGTGAGGACAGCCTTTGAAGAGCGAAAAGGAACACACGCTGACTGTAGCTGTAGGGTTTAACCACATGTCAGCTGGCGACATTAACCCAGTGAGGACAGTCCTTGAAGAGCGAAAAGGGAACACACGCTGACTGTAGCTGTTGGGTTTAACCACATGTCAGCTGGCGACATGAACCCAGTGAGGACAGTCCTTGAAGAGCGAAAAAGGAACACACGCTGACTGTAGCTGTTGGGTTTAACCACATGTCAGCTGGCGACATGAACCCAGTGAGGACAGTCCTTGAAGAGCGAAAAAGGAACACACGCTGACTGTAGCTGTTGGGTTTAACCACATGTCAGCTGGCGACATGAACCCAGTGAGGACAGTCCTTGAAGAGCGAAACAGGAACACACGCTGACTGTAGCTGTTGGGTTTAACCACATGTCAGCTGGCGACATTAACCCAGTGAGGACAGTCCTTGAAGAGCGAAACAGGAACACACGCTGACTGTAGCTGTTGGGTTTAACCACATGTCAGCTGGCGACATGAACCCAGTGAGGACAGTCCTTGAAGAGCGAAAAAGGAACACACGCTGACTGTAGCTGTTGGGTTTAACCACCTATCAGCTGGCGACATTAACCCAGTGAGGACAGTCCTTGAAGAGCGAAAAAGGAACACACGCTGACTGTAGCTGTAGGGTTTAACCACATGTCAGCTGGCGACATGAACCCAGTGAGGACAGTCCTTGAAGAGCGAAAAGGAACACACGCTGACTGTAGCTGTAGGGTTTAACCACCTATCAGCTGGCGACATTAACCCAGTGAGGACAGTCCTTGAAGAGCGAAAAGGAACACACGCTGACTGTAGCTGTTGGGTTTAACCACCTATCAGCTGGCGACATTAACCCAGTGAGGACAGTCCTTGAAGAGCGAAAAGGAACACACGCTGACTGTAGCTGTTGGGTTTAACCACATGTCAGCTTGCGACATTAACCCAGTGAGGACAGTCCTTGAAGAGCGAAAAAGGAACACACGCTGACTGTAGCTGTTGGGTTTAACCACATGTCAGCTGGCGACATTAACCCAGTGAGGACAGCCTTTGAAGAGCGAAAAGAGGAACACACGCTGACTGTAGCTGTTGGGTTTAACCACATGTCAGCTGGCGACATTAACCCAGTGAGGACAGTCCTTGAAGAGCGAAAAGGAACACACGCTGACTGTAGCTGTTGGGTTTAACCACCTATCAGCTGGCGACATGAACCTCAGTAAAATAAAATCAGAGTGACGCTGACTTGAAGTGCAGTTCCTGCTCTTTGTGCAAACTTTTTTTTTCAGTGATTGAACTCATTGTGCTGGAACAAACAAGGTAAAATAACCCAAGGAGGAAAAAAACAACCGGATACAGAATAGTGACTGCTGATAAACGTACCATGGAATTCCAATCTTATCTCGGATTTCACTGACGAACATTAATTAATGGTCAGCAGCAGCCAGAAAGATAAGATCTTGTTCGGTGCTTGGGCCTTGGTAAAGAAGATTCTTCTTCTTCTTCTTCGTCTTCTGCGTTCGTGGGCTGCAACTCCCACGTTCACTCGTATGCACACGAGTGGGCTTTTACGTGTATGACCGTTTTTACCCCGCCATGTAGGCAGCCATACTCCGCTTTCGGGGGTGTGCATGCTGGGTGTGTTCTTGTTTCCATAACCCACCGAACGCTGACATGGATTACAGGATCTTTAACGTGCGTATCTGATCTTCTTCTTGCATATACACACGAAAGGGGTTCAGGCACTAGCAGGTCTGCACATGTGTTGACCTGGGAGATCGTAAAAATCTCCACCCTTTACCCACCAGGCGCCGTCACCGTGATTCGAACCCGGGACCCTCAGGTTGAAAGTCCAACGCTTTAACCACTCGGCTATTGCTCCCGTCGCAAAGAAGATTCAAGATTTTATTCCAAAAAGTCCCCATGGGGGGACATGGGGAAAAAAAGGTAAAAAAACAAGCAATCGATGGCGACAAGGTGTGGCAGTGTTACACACAACACGACACTTGTAATTAAGTGAATGAAATGTTTAGAGTATTATCTGAACACAAAGCATCTGATTTCACATAACGCAAATTGCACAAACAATAGCTACCCCAAAGTATATAGAAATCTAGCCGAGTGGAATGGTAATATTTCAAAAATGTTGCATGGTAATTTTTTTTTTTTTTTTATAAATTTAGACAGTTTCAATAAAGTTGATTTCTTTTTTGTCGTAAACATTTGCGAGAACTTCAAAGCGTTCGAAGAAACAGAATGGCTGAAGTGAGTTCTTGGTTTATAAACTGCTTTTCAAACCCTGGTAACTTTAGAGGTAATATGAATGTTCTGTGGTTGATCAAATTCATGTGACGCTGTTCTGATGTTCATGT
>NC_134882.1:33089213-33096713 GCF_041734735.1 Babylonia areolata
GATGGATGGATGATAAAACTGTGTAAACAGAAACTTTAGAAAGCTGATCCCGCCTGGTCAGCATCATTGCTGTGATTTCAGAAACAAACTCTCTCTCTCTCTCTCTCTCTCTCTCTCTCTCTCTCTCGTCAACTAAATTTTGTCCTTACTTATGGCTTCTTGTAATGAAAGGATTGTAAGAAAAAATTTCAGTTTATTTATACAAAGCATTTCAGTTGCGATCAGTTATGACTTCATTCATTAAGAATGTTACTCAGTTGCAGATACTGTATTGTTGTACACAGTGTGTAGCCCAATCATGAGGGGCAATGGCCATATATGAATAAACCATCCATCTATCCATCCATCTCTCTCTCTCTCTCTCTCTCTCTCTCTCTCTCATCGTGTACCGAACCTTATCAAACACAACACCCTCCTTCTTGCCTCTTTCTTCACTGTCACAGAAGTTATGTGAAGTGATTCGTAAATGGCATCCAAGTTCAAAATGTTATCATTCCGTATCGCTCCACCTCCCCCCCCCTCTCTCTCTCTCTCTCTCTCTATCTATCAATCTATCAATCAAACAAACACACACACACACACACACACACACACACACACACACACACACACACACACACACTATGTACCCCCCTCTGCCCCACTCTCTCCCTTCTCTCCCCCTTCCCCCCCCCCTCTCTCTCTCTCTCTCACACACTGCCTCCCTCTCGCCCCCAATGTGTGCCTCCTTTGTCTATCTCATTCGGAGTGTTCCACTGCACGTTCATTTCAATGTTCGAACAATGTTTTTGTCGCTTATCTTTCATTAAGCACTCACCACCGGCCTGTATTCATATAGTGCTGAATCTGGAGGGAATGAAAACTTCTTCTTCGTTCGTGGGCTGCATCTCCCACGTTCACTCGTATGTATGCTTTTACGTGTATGACAGTTTTTACCCCGCCATGTAGGCACCATGCTCCGTTTTCGGGGGTGTTCATGCTAGGTATGTTCTTGTTTCCATAACACACCAAACTCTGACATTGATTACGGGATTTGATCGTATTTGATCTTCTGCTTATATTTACACACAAAGGGGGTTCAGGCACAAGCAGGTCTGCACATATGTTGACCTGGGAGATAGGAAAAATCTCCACCCTTTTCCCACCAGATCCGTTACCAAGATTCCAACCAGGAACCCTCAGATTGAAAGTCCAACGCTTTAACCACTCGGCTATTGCCCCTTTCTACTACTGAAACAAATCAAAGCGCTTAGACAACAACAGCAACAGCAACTAGATACTGTACATATATAGCGCCGTATCTCGTGCCAAGACAACTCAAAGCCCTTTCATGCTAGACATTCGCGCTCAAGAGTGGCTCTGATATCAAAGGGTTGGGTTGGGGGGAGGGGGATCGGTTGGGGGTGGGGAGGGAGAGAAAACTTAATTAAACACGCGGATAGTAGAAAACCTGAGAAACTACAGAGAGAGAGAGAGAGGCAGGTAGCTATTTTGGAGGTTCCTGATCACAGTTGTCTAACAGACGTGTGGCCCCAGCCATGTCAAACCCATCCTCCATGATTTGGCCGCTGGCCTGCTTCCATGCCTCTAGTCGCCATGACGCAAGTACACTCTGGGCTACACAACCAAGGGAAATAATCCCCACAGACACTGAACGGGGCTGACGCAGAGGACACGCGCACGCGATCTTTGGCGAATCAAACACAGAGAGAGAGAGAGAGAGAGAGAGAGAGAGAGAGAGAGAGAAAGGAGGAAGAAGTAAAGAAGAAAGAGGAAACAGGGGAAAAAAGGGAGATAAACAGAGGTAAAGAAGAAGAAGAAGAGACTAAAATGGGTTTCAGATGGGGGGAAATTCAAACACGACTCCAAAGGACAAAACAAAACAACAAAAATAAATAAAGGAACGCAGAAATGCAGATGTAGCGAAGAACAAAAAATAGATCATTACCGTTCATTTTTTGATAGCGTGCATAAAATAATTTTTTTTAAATTTAAAGTTACATATTCTGGCTTTACACGAAATGTTTCGCCTTTTCTGCACATTAAAAGAATGCCCTAATTATCAACCATCATGCCATTTCGATAAATAAAAAAGTCCCCAGGGAGGATACCTGCTAGGTTTGAATAAAGGAATGAGTTACAGAAAGGATTCGGATTTTTTTTTTTTTTTTTTTTTTTTTTAAACATCAGTCCGTAAAAGAGCGCAGTGTAGTATTTCGTTTTCATCACCCTTGACTACAAGAATGGACCGGGCATAATTATGTGAAGAGAGACCTTATCTACGTGATAACTGATTGGCAAAAAAAACAAAAAAAAAAAAAAAAAAAAAAAAATGAAGGAAAGTCAAAAAGGAAAACAGACTGAAGTGAAGGAAGGGAAGAAGGCAACTGTGTTGATCGAACATAATTATATGAAGACAGTAGCTACCCTGTCTACGTGAAAAATGAAGGAAAATCAAAAAGGAAGACAGATTTAAATGAAGGAAGGGAAGAAGGCAACTGTGTTGATCGAAGTTAAATCCAATACTCATTCATGTCCATGGCAGGTTTTTTTTTGTGTGTGTTGTTGTTGTTTTTCCAACCGTGAGTGAAGGATTAACTCTTTCCAATACGAACGGCGAAAGAGACGACGTTAACAGCGTTTCACCCCAATTACCATCATCAAAATATTGCAAGGGGAAGGCTCTTATACTGAAGACGTGAATGTTGACAAAGAATACCACAATTCTGACGACGGAAGCTAAAGTTTGGGTCATTCAGACACCCACTGGACATCCGAGGGGTCTGTGTAGAGGAGAAGAGAGGACTGGCCGTACTGAGTGAGTTACGATGGGGTGAAGGATTGAGAGTTGTACATAGTAGATATAGATCTAGGAGGTTATTGCATGCCATCCTCACGTCATCTTAGATTCTAGAGTTTTCAATTAAAAAATGTTGACAACTTTTCTGAACCCACCTTCCCCCCCCCCCCCAACACACACACACACACACACCTACACACCCTCTCCCCCTCGACCCCCTTACAGAATGCGAAGCGTTGTACATGTGTCACTGTCCTCTCTGGCCACATTGTTTTCACAGTCACCCAGTCTGACAATGGTGAGTGTGTGGTCTATCGACAGAACTTTGACAGGCACAACTGACATTCCAGAAATCAGTAGCAGGTTGCCCCATGACCTGGTCGATTGGGTTACATTCGTTGTCTGTGTGTGTGTGTGTTGGTTTCGTGTGTGTGTGTGTGTTGGTTTTGTTTGTTTTGTTCTGTTGTTGTTTTTGTTTGTTTTTGTTTTTGTTTTTTGTTATTGTTGTTTGTGTTTTTTGTGGGTTTTGTTGTTGTTGTTGTTGTTTTTGTTTGGTTTGTTTTTGTTTTGTTTTTGTTTTATTTTTGGCCACTGCCGGTCTATCGGCATCACAGATGCGAACTCGAGGCTGCGACCAAGGGACATAATTCCCAAAGACGTAGACTGGAACTGACGTGGGAAACACATGCACGCGATCATTTGAGTTAACAGAATCAACACCACCAACAACAACAGCAAAAAGGAAAAGAAAAAAAAAGAAAGAAAAAGAAAAGGTGAAAGGCAAAAGAAAGAGAGAGAGAGGGGGCGGGAAGGAGGAGAGGATGGGGGGTGTGGGGGGGGGTTCGGCACGGGAAGGACAAACAGATCAATAGAATGAAACGAAAGAAGGAAGAAGAAAAACATGCAAAGCGGGTACGGATGGACATTGAAGAGAAAACAACATCAGACCAACACAGTGCAGTGCACCAATTAGCCAGCCTGGTATTAATGAAAAGGATTTAGGAAGCTGGTGCAACGTCGAATTTTCTGCTTTTCTACCCGTCCAGGACAACCCCTCATCAATAAATATCATGCTATTGTGGAAGAGTTTCATCAACGAAGAAGGATGAGTACCAGGCTAGAATGAAGGAGAGGGTTTAGAAAAGAACCAGAATGACATGCTACCAGAGGGGAAAAAACGAGAAAAAACAACAAAACGAAACCATAAAAAACATACAATAAAATATTTCGGTTAATTAATCCCCTTCTGGCAGAAAAAAAATCTCTAACATAACATGTTAGGACATGTTATTTATTTACTTCAACAAATCATCATCAAGAAAAATGTATTACAAAAGAAAAGAAGAACACACACACACACACACACACACACACACACACACACACACACACACACACACACACACACACACACCACGAAGATGAGGCGGCAAAAAGAAGAAGAAGAAGAAGAGGAAAGATAGACTGACGAATTCAAGTCATGTCTGTTGACAGCCCGTGTTCTTTATGGATATTCGTGACTGCACATATTGTGTGGTTGGGTAGATGGTTGATTGTTGTTGTTTTTGACGGTTTTTGTTTGTTTGATTGTTTGTTGTTGTTGTTGTTTAGATCATTTCCGCTCAGTCGCCATGACAGGGGTGAAGTGGAGGCTACAACCAAGGGAAATAATCCCTTCCAGACATTCACAGGAACTGACAAGTGCACGCAAAATTTTGGAATTAAACGAATAATTATACCAAAAACAAAAACAAAAAAAAACAAAAAGAAGAAGAAAGAAAGAAAGAAAACAGCAACCAGAACAGATGGTGTCAAGAAGAAAAATAAGATATATCAGGAGTTTAATTGAAAGACAAACAGATCAATGACAGAAACGGAAAAAAGAAGAAATAAACAAATGGATGAAATAGAGGAGCGGTTAGAGAGAGAGAGAGAGAGAGCAGAGCAGAGCAGAGCAGAGCAGAGCAAAAACAGATCAATACCACGTATTTATTGACCGCATTTTTCAAAGAAGGTTTGGTTCTTTTTGTTTGGTTGTTGTTGTTTTTTAAACAAAAATACTGGTTTAACATCGAATTTTCCGTTTTGTGCTGTTGTTTTCGTTGCTGATTTTTTCTCCCCAGAAGGATACGCTCGTTATTTATAATTATCACAATGATCTGAAAGAATTCGGTCTGAGAAGAAGAATAGGTCCCATGTTAGAATCAACAAGAGGCGAGGGGGAGGGAGGGGGGGTACAAAAAAAAAGAACTGGAACTGCATGTTAATAGAAAAAAAAAAGATAAAGAGCGTTGCATACATACATACATAATACTTTGCTATATTCAGCTTTCTTTTCTTTTTTTCCATAAACATTGGTTGACCATGATATATGCTACACATACATGTATTTGCCAGAACATCGTCCAAACAGCGTGATAACAAAACAAAACAAAGACAAAAAAAATAAAAAAAAAGAGGGGGTATGAGTGGCGGGGAAGGAGGGAGGAAGGGTAGGATCTGGAAGGAGGGATACACGAAGAACGGAGAGAAACAGTGTGAATGGAAATCCAGAAGCTGATTGTGGGGTTATTGCCCTGACAGACGTATTCCTCGAAGGCCTGTCATTTCTCTCTCTCTCTCTCTCTCTCTCTCTCTCTCTCTCTCTCTCTCTCTCTCTCTCTCTCTCTCTCTCTGTGGCTCTTTCACACACACAGACACGCGCGCGCACACACACACACACACACACACACACACACACACACGCACGCACGCACGCACACACACACACACACACACACACACACACACACACACACGCACACACACACACACACACACACACACACACACACCAACCACAAACATAAGGAGGAAGAGGGAAGAATGAGAACGACAGAGTGAGGAATTCGAATCACGTTTGTTGGCAGCACATGTCGTTCATGGGTATTCATGACCTCGGGTGACAGGTATGAGATGAAGAAAAAGGAAGCCAAGAAAAAGAAAAGCAGCAGCAACAGCAGCAGCAATGATAATAATAATAGTAATAATAATAGTATTTATATAGCGCTGAATCTTGTGCAGAGACAAATCTAAGCGCTTCCACACCAGTTATTCACACGCAAGAAAAAACTGAAGAAGAAACTGAAGACAAGGAAGAGGCAGGGAAGGGAGGCTGTCTTGTGAAGAGGTGGGTTTTAAGGCCAGACATGAAAGAGCTGAGTGCGGAGACCTGACGAAACGAAAGAGTAAGTTCATTCCAAATGCATGGTCCTGAGACAGAGAAAGAACAGCGTCCAACAGTGGAGTGTTTGAATCTGGGTATGCGTAAACAGAGTGGACCCGAAGCCGATCGTAGAGAGCGAGATGGAGTGCAGAGGTGAAGGCAGCCAACAATACCACCACCAACAACGGCGACAACGATGACGAAAGAAGAAAACAAAAGAGGACACACAAGCCTAGAAATGAACATAGGTTTTCAGGTTTTCTGTTGTTGTTCTTGTTTGGTGTGGGGTTTTTTGACACACAAACCTAGAAATGAACATTGGTTTTTCCAGTTTTTCTTTTGTTGTTGTTTGGCGTGTTTTGTTTTGTTTTTACCCACAAGCCTGAAAATGAACATAGGTTTTCAGGTTTTCTGTTGTTGTGGTTTGGTGTGGGATTTTTTTTACACACAAGCCTAGAAATGAACATAGGTTTTCAGGTTTTCTGTTGTTTAGTGTGGGTTTGTTTTTACACACAAGCCTAGAAATGAACATAGGTTTTCAGGTTTTCTGTTGTTGTGGTTTGGTGTGGGATTTTTTTTACACACAAGCCTAGAAATGAACATAGGTTTTCAGGTTTTCTGTTGTTGTGGTTTGGTGTGGGGGTTTTTTTACACACAAGCCTAGAAATGAACATAGGTTTTCGGGTTTTCTGTTGCTGTTTAGTGTTGGTTTTTTTGTTTCTATGTTTTTGTTTTGTTGGGGTTTTTTTGTTTTGTTTTGACACACAAGCCTAGAAATGAACATAGGTTTTCAGGTCTTCTGTTGTTTGGTGTGGGTTTTTTTTACACACAAACCTAGAAATGAACATAGTTTTTTCCAGGTTTTCTTTTGTTGTTGTGTGTTTGGTGTGTTTTGTTTTGTTTTTACCCACAAGCCTAGAAATGAACATAGGTTTTCAGGTTTTCTGTTGCTGTTTGGTGTTGGTTTTTCGGGGGGAGGTTTACACACAAGCCTAGAAATGAACACAGGTTTTCAGGTTTTCTGTTGTTGTTTGGTGTGGGTTTTTTTACACACAAGTCTAAAAATTAACATAGGTTTTTCCAGGTTTTCTGTTGTTGTTTGGTGTGGTGTGTTTTTTGTTTTTGTTTTGTTTTGTTTTGTTTTTCACACACAAGCCTAGAAATGAAAATAGGTTTTCAGGTTTTCTGTTGCTGTTGTTGTTTGGTGTGAGGGTGTTTTTTTTAACACACAAGCCTAGAAATGAACATAGGTTTTCGGGTTTTCTGTTGTTGTTCTTGATTGGTGTTGTGTGTTTTTTTGTTTGTTTGTTTTTTTTACACACAAGCTTAGAAATGAACATAGGTTTTTCCAGGTTTTCTGTTGCTGTTGCTGGTTGGTGTATTGGGGGGTGGGGGGGGGGGGCGAGTGGGGGGGGGTTGACACACAAGCCTAGAAATGAACATAGGTTTTTCCAGGTTTTCTGTTATTGTTGTTTAGTGTGGGGTTTTTTTCTGT
>NC_134882.1:33101713-33106713 GCF_041734735.1 Babylonia areolata
TGTATTTATTCATACTCATTTCATTTATCATATTGTGTGTATGTATGTGTATGCATGCATGCATGCAAAATATGACAGTTTTCAATACAAAATCTTCATTCGCATGTGAGAAACATGCAATCAAATCTCCCCCTAAAGCCCCCCCTCACCCATAATATACATAGAGACGTGCAAACAAAATGAGAGAGAGAGAGAGAGAGAGAGAGAGAGAGACTGACAATATTTTATTGCCATTGTCCAGGGAGAGGGAGAGAGAGAGAGGGAGCAGAGGAAGCTTTATTCTTCTAATTATCGGCCTCCTTGACATCTCCTGAAGGGGATATGTGAACATCATAAAACAGCGTCACAAACAAGTGTATTGATTGCAGAGCAGAGCACGCATCGGAGAGAGAGTGATACTGAGAGGCAGACAGACAGACAGACAGACAGACAGACAGACAGAGACAAAGAAAGAGACAGAGACTCACAAAGAGAGAGAGGCGGAAGGAATGAGGTGGAGAGGGACATGAGGGAGGGAGGGGGGGGGGGAGTGAATGGGAGAGATGGTGGGACAGGAACGCGGTGAGGGAGAGGGAGAAGGGAACGTGAGATGGAGATTGTGGAAAAGAGGGCGAGAGGGAGGAGAGGGGGGGGGGAGAGGTGAGGTGAGAGGGAGATAGCGGAGAAGAGAGAGAGAGGGAGGAGAGATGAGAAGGAGAGAGAGAGGGGGGAGGGAGAGGTGAGGTGAGAGGGAGAGAGAGGGGAAGAGAGCGAGAGGGAGGAGAGGAGAGAGAGGGGGGGGAGAGGTGAGAGGGAGAGAGGGGGGGGGGAGAGGTGAGGTGAGAGGGAGAGAGAGGGGAAGAGAGCGAGAGGGAGGAGAGGAGAGAGAGGGGGGGGAGAGGTGAGAGGGAGATAGAGGGAAAGAGAGCGAGAGGGAGGAGAGGAGAGAGAGGGGGGGAGAGGTGAGAGGGAGATAGAGGGAAAGAGAGCGAGAGGGAGGAGAGGTGAGAAGGAGGGGTGAGGGAGAGGTGAGGTGAGAGGGAGACAGCGGAGAAGAGAACGAGAGGGAGAGAGAGGGGGGAAGAGAGCAAGAGGGAGGAGAGATGAGAGGGAGTGAGAGAGGTGTAGAGAGAGAGGAGAGAGACTGAGATCTGACGAAAGAGAGACAATGTGTGTGGCAGAGAGCGAGAGATGACTTGTGACGTTCAGTTCAATAATGCGGACTTCTGCACGAGAATGCATGATGGTTGCAGTTCTATCATGCGTGTGTGTGTACCAGGGAGGCTAGGTAACTATCTGACTGCAGTTGTTTGGAAGTACTTTCACATGAAAAGACTGTTGTAGCTTTTCGTGGTAGCCCCCCCCCCCCTCCCTCCTCTCCACCCCCTACCCCCCACACCCCCACACCCCACCATCCCCCCGCACTCCCCTCCCCGCCCCCCCCCCCCCCCCCCCCCCCCCCCCAGCTTTCAAGCAACATTTTCCCATTCTTTGAAATGTGTCCATGGCACACACTACATTTATTCAGGTATATAATTACATCCAAAATGACGACCTCAAAGGAAGCTCATGCATATGATTACTGAGATCTCTGGAACTGCCTGCCTCCTCCCAAGTTGTCGCTTCACCACAGGGAACGGGGATCAACCAGCACAGAGATGAACTGGGAGAACACGGAGGCGTCGGTGTTTGCGAGCAACGTATACACTGCTTTTGCCTAATTAAAGCCCAGCTTAGCTGCCGGAGTGTGTGTGTGTGTGTGCACTGGCATTGCTATGGTGCTGCTAGCAGGACACCTTGTGGCCCAGAGCGGGGACGCTGTCTGCATCATGCCTCAAAATACTTGGCAGTAGTTGCCAATCCAGTCTGAGGTCACTGTCTTTCTGTCCTGAAGTGGTATGGTAGCGGCTACACACATAGCCGGATTTTAAAAGAAACACGCCAGCATTTGTTTGTGTGTTCTTCTGGATCTTTGAATTGGTAATGTCCTAAACCATTGCACCTATTGGTTACATTGTCATGGTTAGTGGGACCAAAAAAAAAAACCGGAAAAAAGCAAGATGGTGGCACGTTAGTTTTATTGACTGAATCCGCATCAAATTTGAATATAACGTACAAAATAAGTCAAAATCCACTGAAAAATGTGTTACAACATCTACTGATGTTAATATCGTTTCAAACATGCACAAAAAGTGTTGGTGAAATAGGTTCATGAACTTAGGGTGCTAAAATAGGACTTTGGTGCCGGCAAGACCCAGACTGCTGTTGCTTTGTTTCGGGGACCAGACTGAAATATCTACGTTTCGTCTTCATTTACAATGTGGTCTGATCTACCCCCGTCAATATTTGGTGTGTGCAGCCAATCAACCCTCCTTACCCCCCTTTGTTCATCATCGGGTTATGAGGGACCCCAACGGGCACAACGTTTCCCAACGCCAGCATGATCATGGGGAATGATGTTGATGCTTCCTGAGAGGGCAGTTTTGGATTCGCCTCAATCATTGTTAAAAATGATATATTCCATTCCATTCATTCTCCTGCCCGGGATGGGCGTAGAGGAGACATGAGGGACGATTCCGTAGTCAGACGACGCCATCCGGTTCTATCTTCTGCCTGTCGTATCAGCGTAGCGCTATCCATATTGGTCCATTCCTTGATGTTGTCCATCCAGCATTTGGTTTGCCTCCCTCTTCGCCTACCACCCTCTAGCGTTCCCTGTAGAACTGTCTTTTGCAGTGAATTGTGGCGTGTCACGTGCCCGAACCATGACAGCTTCCTCCTTTTGACCACTGCTAAGAGTGGTTCCAGTGGACCCGCTAGCATGGTTATTTGGCTCTTGACAAAGTCATTGGTCTTTCTGTCCTTCCATGAGATTCCAAGCAATCGTCTGAAGCATTTTGTATAGATGGTGTAAATTAAAGGTACCTTGAGATGAAGATAAAACATTAGTTTATATTCATCTTAGGGTGCCTTTCGTTTCACACCACATATTATCATTTTAAACTTCGTTTTAAAAGGTCCAGCAGTCACCATTTTCTCCTCAGTCATTGACCTTATCTTGGACACTTTCTCTTGAGTAACGACGGTTACTGGACTACCACAACAATGATCATTTTCAGGCGGCGTTGATCTCCCAAAATTAAATTCTTTAACCTGAAACTGTTGTCTTGCATGGTGACTGCTTGCCAAAGCCATGTGAAGAATTGAAAAAGCTTTTCCCTGGAGGAAGTCAGCAGAAATAGATCACAGCACGAACATCACGCTGTGAAAGGACCATGTTTCTAGCAGGAGGCCCACAACTGTTACCCCACATTTTGTCTTCGTGAGCAGAACGCATTTCCATGAATCGAATATTTGACATGTTAGCCTTGACATCGTTGTTCTATTGCTCTGCGACGTTATATTATTGTCAGTGTTCCTGTAGTTTTCTCTGTTCATCCGCATAATGAACCCTCTTCGTGTTGTGTGTGTGTGTGTGTGTGTGTGTGTGTATATATAATCTATGGATTGTATGCCTTTCGTTATGCATTCTTGTGTACTCGCGCACTTGTTGCTTATTTCTGTATGCAGTTGTGTAGGCCTGTGTGTTAGGAAGGGAAAGCGGTAAATTGGGTGTGTGGGTGGGGTGGGGTGGGGTGGGGGCGTATGCCAACAGTGGTGAGAGACAGACAGAGAGAGAGAGAGAGAGAGAGAGAGACGGACGTAGAGATGAATTTATCGACCTAACGGCAATAAGCTCTTAAGGTAAAGTTGTTCTGGACAGATGTCCGGCAATAGTCGTTCGGTGGTTAAAAATGTTCAATGCTGTGGTCCGTTAGAGAGACAGAGCACGCGCAGGAGGGGTAGGGGTGGGTGGGAGGAGTGATGGCGAAGGGGGATGGGACTGGGGCGTGCACGTGCATACGAGAACAACGAACCACCCACAGCACAAGGACATTTAACTCTTTCTTCCGACGTCACCGTCAGTTTGCCGCCGGATCGGTGAAGGGACTGAAAAGCCTTCAGCTTCCACAGGCAACCACACTGCACTGATGACCACAGCAGCAGCAGCAGCAGCAGCAGAAGCAGAGACAACAAAAACAAAGACAGGGCGACAGTTTTCAGTTTCAGTTTCTCAAGGAGGCGTCACTGCGTTCGGACAAATCCATAATTATACGCTACACCACATCTGCTAGGCAGATGCCTGACCAGCAGCAATAACACAACGCGCTTGTAAGTCCTTGTGTGCATGTTTATGTATTTGTGTACCTATCAGAGTGGATTCTTTTTGTGTGTGTGTGTGTGTGTTTTGTTTGTTTTGTTTTTTTGTTGTTGTTTTTGGTTGTTTTTTTTTGTTGTTGCTGTTTTTGTTTTTTGTTGTTGTTTTTTGTTTGTTTTTCTTTTGTTTTTTTCTTTTTCTTTTTTTTGTTTTTTTCTTTTTTTTCTTTTTTTAAAAATAATTTTGCCAGAGGACAACTCTTTAGTTGCCAGGGGTTCTTTTTCAGTGCGCCAAGTGCGTGCTGCTCACGGGACCTCGGATTATTGTTGTCTCATCCGAAAGACTAGACACTCAGTTTTGATTTTCCTGTCAAACTTGGGGAGAAAGGGCGAGAGCGGGATTCGAACCCAGACCCTCACGGACGGACTCTCTGTGTTGGCAGCTGAGCGTCTTTACCACTCTGCCACCGTCCACCTCCCTCGAGACACAACGTTGGAGACAGAGGGACAGGGAGAGACAGCATAGGAATGAAACTGGGTCCCCACCAACCACCTCCCACCACCCCCCACCCCTTGGTTAATGAGCTCAGCTGCCGCGCACGCGTCGCACGTGTCTTCTGGCTTGCAGCGAATTATGTCCCCTGGTCCGGTTTGGCCCCCTGTTTTTTTTATTCAGATTGTCTCCCTTCGCGCAGCTGCTACCTCAGCCCTGCCTGCGTTACCTCATCTACTTTGTATAGCTTGTTCCCGGATCGTTGGAGGACACGTTTTGTTTGTTTTGTTTGTGTGTGTGTGTGTGTTTTTTTGGTTTGTTTGGGGTTTTT